>NC_133330.1:112573912-112889834 GCF_042186555.1 Aquarana catesbeiana | reverse complement strand
ACAAAAAAAATATACCGGTCTCTTTCGTCTATACTAATCTGCCTGCAGGAGAACTCCGCTCCCGTTCCATAACACTCACTCCCCTAGAGTATGAAGTATACACCGAATGATACTGAATCGGGAAATTTCTCTTTAAACACTTTCATACCGCCGAACATCATATGAGGTCCTCAGCTTTCAGTGGAGATATCTGAATGATGCCTGCAGCTACAGGCATCATCCAGATATAGTTTTTTTAGAGCCGGCGATTCTGTTCAGCCGCTTGATCATTCTTAGTGGCGACAGGAGGGGATGTCCCCCCTTCCCACCACCCTCCAGTGCTTCTCCCAGCTCTCCCATGGATTGGGGACCCGGAGAATGAATCGGCCGGCACTGGAAGAGAGGCATAGAGATTTTTGAGGGACAAATGGTAAATGGCAATCTCTCTAAACCTCGGCGGCCCGGGCAGGACGTTATGACTTCACCTCCAGGCCACACAAGTAAACAAAGCCAAGATCTCGGCTAGAAAAGCATCAGATTGTCAGTTTGATTTTTTTTTTTTTTTTGATCTGATGCTTTCCAGCCTGAAAGAGAGATGTGGGGTCTTACAGATCCCACATCTCTCCATAAAGAGGACCTGTCACACACCATTCTTATTGCAAGGGATGTTTAAATTCCTTGTAATAGGAATAAAAGTGTTCAAAAAATAAATAAAATAATATTAAAAAAAAATAATAAAGTGCCCCCGTGCGCTCGCACGCAGGAGCGAACGCATGCATAAGTCACGCCCGCATATGTAAACGATGTCCAAACCACACATCGGAGGTATCACTGCGAACGTTAGAGCGAGAGCAATAATTCTAGCACTAGACCTCCTCTGTAACTCTAAACAGGTAACCTGTAATAAATTTTAAACCGTCACCTATGGAGATTTTTAAGTACCGAAGTTTGGCGCCATACCACGAGTGTGCACAATTTTAAAGTGTGACATGTGAGGTATCTATTTATTCGGCATAACATCATCTGTCACATTATAAAAAAAAAAAAAATTGGGCCAACTTTACTGTTTTTTTGTTTTTTGTTTTTTTTTATTCATGAAAATGATTTTCTTCCAAAAAAATTGCATTAAAAAAATTACCACGCATATACCATGTGACATAAAAAGTTGCAATGACCGCCATTTTATTCCCTAGGGTGTCTGCTAAAAAAATAATAATAATTTTTCTAGCAAAAAAATTATGATTTTTATATGTAGGAGAGAAGTGTCAGAATTTGCGCGGTATGGAACTGGTTAAGTATAGTATCGTCTCTTTTGTTAGGTGCGTCTCCTGCAGGCAGACCACAGCAGCCCTGTAGGCTGTCACTGCAGCAAAAACTGCAGCTCTCTTTATAGGGTCCGCCAATCTTCTAACATTCCAGTAACAGACATTTACCACTTTAGATTGCATACAAAAAAAAATTCAGTTATCAATAGCTTAATAATTATAGTATCCCCAATCTTATCTAAATATATATATATATATATATATATATATATATATATATATATATATATATATATATTTTTTTTTTTTTTTTTTTTTTTTTTTTCTTTCTTTGTCCTTGCTGTTAGACTGGAATGGTGTCAAGGTGGACTCCCTGTTCTCCACCAATATCCATTAACATAAGCGAAGGGACACATTCTCCAATGCAAATATATTTACTGAATCTTCAAATCATCAAAGTCGTCATGTACATCAATTGCAGCTACTGTATACAGTTGCGAGCATCCCTGCTCTTCCTCAGGCTGTATGGCTTTGTGTGAAAATTCTAAGAGTGATTCCCTCTTTTGTTCAAAAACTCTAGTACAAGCGGGTGTTACCCCACAGGTGTGTCCCATGCTTCCGAAATGAAAGGCCCTGGGAGAAAAACATTAACCCCATATCAGTTCCAATTTGTTTCCTACCTAGGCAAACAGATGCCTGCCCAAGCCAAATAGATTGAGAAAGAGATAAAACAAATTTTTCAACTCATAGTATCACAATCAAAACATCAGTAATTCCATATAAACATTTTTTCATTCATCATCTAGATAAAAATATCTTAAATGAAAAAATCGCATACAGGTGCAATAGACATGTAGTCCACAAATTCCAATCAGGACTTCATAGGATTTTCATCCTTCTGATCAATTCCCACTTATTCCCATGTGTCAAGATGTGACTGTCTGAAAACAGAAAATGTAAAAAAGTCGCTAACTGGATCGTCATAAAAATAGGTACAAATCATAGTCCCTATTCATCCCATCTCGATAGAGGGATCGTAACCTGTTGATCCACCAAACCTCTCGCTGCTTAAGTCTCAATATTCTGTCACCCCCTCCTCTGTCTTGGGGAACCTCCTCAAGCACCATAAATCTTAAATCTGAATCCTGATGCTCTTTCTCCAAAACATGTCTTGATACTGGCAGCCCTGGTTGTTTCAATCTAATGGTGCTGCGATGCTGTGCAATTCGGTCTTTAATCGTTTGGGTTGTTTCACCAACATACAACAATTTGCATGGGCAGGTCAGAATATAGATCACATAGGAGGATTGGCATGTAAAAAATCCTTTAATCGCAACCTTATCTCCATTTTCAGGATGGACATACTGGTCACCTTTAAGTAAAAGCTTACATTGAATGCAACTCAAGCAGGGAAAGCACCCTTTCCTTTTCTCACCCAGAAATGTAATTTTAGATATGTTTTCCCTTGGTCTATACTCTGATCTCACCAATGTGTCTCAAAAAGAGAGATTTGCAGGATGTAATAACTTTTCAGACATGCAAATCTCTCTTTTTGAAAAATTATTTAAAATAATATTATCAAACAACTATTTTCTGTATAAGGATCAATTTTTTATGCAACTGAAAGGAGTTGCAATGGGTTCTAATGTTGCCCCGCCATATGCCTGTACATTTATGAATGACTTTGAACACAGGTACATCTTTCAGAATGAATTATTTAAAAGCCATTGCGCCACCTGGTGGCGATACATTGATGATGTTTGCCTTTGATGTGATGCTGAACGATTTTTCTCATGAGATCCAATTCAAAATCAACATTGGGGGGAAATCGGTTCCATTTTTGGATACCGGGATTTACATTGATAACAATCGGATGGAATCCGATTTGTATATCAAGCCGACTGATAGGAATCAGTTACTATTGTTTGACAGCTTTCATCCCCCCCATGTCTTCCGTTCCATTGTAAGAAGCCAACTTTTGCGGGTCAGGAGAATAGTTAGTAATGAAACCGTGAGGAATTTAAGAATGAAAGAAATGTGTTCTAAGTTTCAGGAACGAGGATATCCCAATTACATTATTTCACAAGAAGTAAAAAAGATAGAGCAGGAGGAGATGGGTACAGCTCCAGTGAGACATAGACCACAGACGAGATGATTACCGCTTTTGATGCAATTTCACAGTTTCAGCGAGCAGGTTTTTAGTCATCAAGAAACATTGGCCCCTTTTTAAAACGCTCCTATCCACAGATTGAGGTCTTTCAACAAACACCATTTAAAGCCTTTAGAAGGAATAAAATGCTGCGAGACGCATTGGTGAGATCAACGTATAGACCAAGGGAAAACATATCTAAAATGACATTTCTGGGTAAGAAAAGGAAAGGGTGCTTTCCCTGCTTGAGTTGCATTCAATGTAAGCTTTTACTTAAAGGTGACCAGTATGTCCATCCTGAAAATGGAGATAAGGTTGCGATTAAAGGATTTTTTACATGTCAATCCTCCTATGTGATCTATATTCTGACCTGCCCATGCAAATTGTTGTATGTTGGTGAAACAACCCAAAGGATTAAAGACCGAATCGCACAGCATCGCAGCACCATTAGATTGAAACAACCAGAGCTGCCAGTATCAAGACATTTTTTGGAGAAAGGGCATCAGGATTCAGATTTAAGATTTATGGTGCTTGAGGAGGTTCCCCGAGACAGAAGAGGGGGTGACAGAATATTGAGACTTAAGCAGCGAGAGGTTTGGTGGATCAACAGGTTACGATCCCTCTATCGAGATGGGATGAATAGGGACTATGATTTGTACCTATTTTTATGACGATCCAGTTAGCGACTTTTTTACATTTTCTATTTTCAGATAGTCGCAGCTATTTTTATGATGATCCAGTTAGCAACTTTTTTACATTTTCTATTTTCAGACAGTCGCATCTTGACACATGGGAATAAGTGGGAATTGATCAGAAGGATGAAAATCCTATGAAGTCCTGATTGGAATTTGTGGACTACATGTCTATTGCACCTGTATGCGATTTTTTCATTTAAGATATTTTTATCTAGATGATGAATTAAAAAATGTTTATATGGAATTACTGATGTTTTGATTGTGATACTATGAGTTGAAAAATTTGTTTTATCTCTTTCTCAATCTATTTGGCTTGTGCAGGCATCTGTTTGCCTAGGTAGGAAACAAATTGGAACTGATATGGGGTTAATCTCCCAGGGCCTTTCATTTTGGAAGCATGGGACACACCTGTGGGGTAACACCCACTTGTACTAGAGTTTTTGAACAAAAGAGGGAATCACTCATAGAATTTTCACACAAAGCCATACAGCCTGAGGAAGAGCAGGGATGCTCGCAACTGTATACAGTAGCTGCAATTGATGTACATGACGACTTTGATGATTTGAAGATTCAGTAAATATATTTGCATTGGAGAACGTGTCCCTTTGTTTATGTTATATATATATCTTCATTATTATCTTCATTATTCTACTCTTTCTGCTTCCCAACCCTTTCAATACTTGTGTTTTCCTATATATACTATAGTAAGTGAATACTGTGTTTTTTAGACATATTTCCACATGATTCTCAAATCCCTTAATATTTTTAGTGCAAAAAAAAAGGCCAGCTTTATCTATCCTCTTACAGCACCCTTTCACCACCCACCCTTGAATCTCACTAAACCTATTCAACTTAGATTGGATATTTCCTGTGCAATATCTTTTCCCCATCCACACTAAAAAAAAAAGAAAAAAAAATGGCTTACAAACAACTTACAATACTATAACAAATGACAAAGGAACAACACCAAAAAAAACCCCACAAAAGACAAATGCATAAAAATCCTTTCACACCCCGCACCTGGCCCTCACTAGGCCTATATCAGGGGCATTTAAAGTGATCCATTCCTGTGAAAAAAAGAAGCATTTTCCTTCTCTTCCCTCCCCCCAACAAGGAGAGGGAAGACAGAGGGAAAGGGAAAAAACAAAACCAACCCAACCAAGGAGAACGCACATCTGTCATCCTCCCTCCCATAGTGCAGCCCCCCTCCTAACTAACCAATAAATCACTATTTCCAGCCACACAAGTGCCTCATTTGGAGTATAGAAAAGTGTGTTTCACCTAGTCCAATAAGAAAAAATATGCGGCGCTTACTCATAAAAGTAAATGCATATGTATAACCATCAACCATACCAAGAGGCAACAAAACCAGAACTCCAGGTATTGATAATGTCTATATACTTGATCTTCCACTACATTGTGCAATCAAAGGTCACAAAAAGCCAGTATTGCATCAAAGGATGAAATATCTAAAACAGGAGCAAATCCTATGTAATTACACAGAATGTGAATAATCGGTAGCTGTTTCTAAATAGCCCATAACATGTACATGAATACATAACGATAAATGGTCCACTGAATATGAGAAAAAATATTATTATATCCACACACCATACAGCCTAGAGAATCTTCAAAAACCACCACTCAAATAAATAAATCCAAAATAAAATATTTCCCTAGAAAACTGATTTTTTCTTATTGGTCTTTGATTTGTGTGTGAACACTTATATGATGGCAGCTACTAAATATATTTTATAATTTATTTTTTAATTTTCTATTTTATTGCATCTTTTTAATTGGTTTTTATTTGGTTTTTTGTTGTGGTGTGCGCACAAGTATCTATTATTCTGATTATATTGTGTTTCACCTAGTGCCACTACCCATAGCTGAGAGGGATATAACATAGCATATAAAATGTTTAATTGCTGCAATTTTTTCTTAATCTCCACAAACTTGGCTCTTTTGTTTTGCAATTCTGGAGAGAAGTCCGGAAAGAATAAAACTGACTCCATTGTAGTATATATCTCTCTTTTCCCTAGCCTTCTGAAGTATAACGTCTTTATCTTTTTAAAACAAGATTTTTACTAAGAATGGTCTAGGCTGACCCCATGGAAGTGGCACTCTCTATTGCAAAATAAGGAGAAAAAACTTCCTTCCCAAAAATTTCCACAAACCATTTCTCCATAAAACCTACAATGGTAGAACCCTCACAGTACTTGGGAAGTGCCAGAATTCTCACATTGTTCCTACGAAGTCTGTTCTCCATATCCTCCATTTTAAAGACATATATATTAATTTTTTCACTAATTATTTTCACTTCCTGCTTTAATGGATTCAAGTCATCCTCCACCAGACCCATTCTCCCTTCCAAAGCAGTTGTCCGCTCTCGAACTTTCTGTACATTATGTCTCAGAAAATTGATCTCTTCCCTTATCACTTTAAGTTGCTCAGTCATTTTGAATAGAGAAGATTTACAAAAGTTCACTGCCTGCACTACATCCTTTAATGAAGGCTCCTCCCCCAGCACTTTTCCATTGTTACTACTGCTTCTGATCTTATATCAATCTTTTGCTGTCCCTGGCATTTCCTTGTTCCTGGGACACCCCCCTGTCTTTTAGCTTATGAGGAGGTTTGGTTACCTTTAACCGTCATTTTCTCCCTATTTGCTGCTCCTGCAGACCCCCAGTTGTCCGTATCACTGTCTCCACTACTCCTTTAGGAGTTGATTCCTCTTCCCAGCTTCAGCTGTAGATTTTTCAGATATCTGCCAGCCTCTCACACTGACCTTGGGACTGTCTCTATATTAAATGTGTACAGTGGGTGCCTCTCACTCATCCGTCGTCACTCAGTCAAGCTAACACTAGTTCAAAAAAGTGTAAGAGGAAAAAAAAAGGGGAAAAACTAAACCTTCACTTGCCACTCAATGCTGCAGGAGTTAATCTTCCAAATCTTCAGATCTGCTAGAATGCTTACAACAGATGCCTCTCACTTTCCAAAATTTAATCCCAGCCAGCATTACTAGAGGATAGGTAGGGGGTAGCAGAAAAAGAACTTTCACCTGTCATCCAACGCTGCGGGGGTTAATCCTCCAAATCTCAGCTCACTGCACTTGGCTCCTTGCCAGCCATTCGTGCTGCCGTTGGCACTATCCCACCATCCAGCTCCCTGCCAGCCTCTCACACTGACTTTTGGGACTGTCTCTGTATTTAATACATGTAATGAATGTCTCTCATCCACCGTCACTCAGCAAAGTGAGCACTTCCACTAGGGCTTAATCCAGACCAGCATTACTAGAAGGTAAGGGAGAGCAAAAAGAAAACGTTTTTCACCTGCCGTCCAGCGTTACAGGGGTTAATCCTCCGAGTCTCAGCTCACTGCACGTGGCTCCTTGCCAGCCACACACAGTGCTGCTTGAACTAATCCTCCTTCTGACAAGCAGAGGGGGTCTCTCACACTGCTGCCACAGCTCAGTCAGATCAGCTGTTGTGCTCCAGTATTGCAGAGCGGAGGCTTGGTAGCTATCTCGGCTCAGCTCCACGGCGCTCGCTCATCACCAGCCGGCCTCCATGTCCCCACCAGCGTCCAGGATGTCCAGAGCAAAGCAGAGGGGGGGAGAGCTGCACACACGTCCTCTCACCTCCACATGCGTTCACATGGAACATCCCAAAACTCCCTGTATCTGGAGCCTTCATCTCCTCCAAAACAGAACACCTAACCATTCTACCCAGGCTTTAACTTCAAAACCTAAGTTCAGCTCTTCCCTTTGGCTCAAGACCTGCACCAGAAAGTCTTCCTAAAATCCCTGTTCCCAGTAAAGGGGTGCTCCCAATCCTAAGAGTTTGGAGCCGTCTATTACAGTTTGCCTTTTATTGAGTCCCAGATGTCCTATACCTGTGGCTTCAAATGGTGGTTTTAGAGGGGTTCAAAACTACCCCATCTCTGCTTTGTTCTCTCGAATCAACCAAAAACTGCCCAAGGTCAGTCAGATTATCAGAATAGATGTACCATACCTCTACAAGACCGGTTCATATAATTTTGTTCAACCTGTTTATGGAACCAAAGCCCAATGGGTGTATTGGTCCTCTTCTGGACCCCAAAACACATACAATTCCAAAATTTTGCACAAACGCCGTAAGGTCGGTAATTGCCTGTTTGAGATAAGGGGATTAGCTTGTATCCGTAGACATCCAGGATGCCTATCTGCATGTTCCAATTTATCCATCTCATCAACACAATCTGCGCTTCACAGTGGCAGACAATCAGTTCCAGTTTGTCCCACTGTCCTTTGGCCTATCCTCTGCTCCCAGAGTATTCCACCTAGCACCTCTTCTTGATCTTCAAACCCACACTCTGTAATTGAGATCAAAGAGACTGTACCATTTTCTGAAGAGTTCTCCAACTCAACTTTTTGTGGACCCGAAACAAGCATGCTCCTTCTCTTGACCTACCCATGCTCTTGTCCAACCAATCAAGGAACTCCCTATCTTGGTAGATGTCAAGTCCAGCACTAACAGGGACGTCTTTCCTTACCTATAACTGGAAAGTGATAACAATATATGTCAGTCTTTCAGGCTTTTGGTAGCAAAGCTCCCCATCAACATTCTGGAGCTCAGAGCAGTTCTAACGGCTCTGCAACACTGGACCCCCCTTTTTGGAGAACATCCAGTCTGGGTGCAGTCAGACAATGCCCTAGTGTGGCTTATATCAATCGGCAAGGGGGCACCAGGAGTCTAGAAGACTTGAAAGTAACAAACCAGATAATGTCATGGATAGAAAATTACTGTCCAGCAATCTCTGTGGTCCACATCCCAGGAGTGGAAAACTGGAAGTCAGATTACCTTAGCCCCACCGCCTGCATCAAGGGGAATACACCCTTCACCAAGGCATCTTCAATATGATATGTCAGAAATGGGGGACTCCAGATGTATAGTTACATAGTTAATCTGATTAAAAAAAGACACAAGTCCATCCAGTTCAACCACACAAATAGAAAACCTCCATATATACAATCCTATACCCACAGTTGACTCAGATGAAGGAAACCTCACCCCAATAATGCATGATCCAATTTACTCCAGCAGGGGAAACATTTATTCCTGATTCCCCCAACAGACAATCGGATAGTCCCTGGATCAACTTTACCTATAAATATTAGTATACAATTATATTATGTGCATTTAAGGAAAAACCAAGGCCTTTTTTTTTAACAATCTACTGAGCTGGTCAGAACCTGCTCTTGAGGGAGTCTATTCCACATTTTCCCAGCCTTTTCCATATTTGAATATTAAATCTCATTTCTTTCAGATGTAAAGAGTGTCCCCTTGTCCTCTATGCCCCCTATGTTGATCTTATCCCCCCTTAATCTCCTCTTTTCAATAAATTAGGGACAATAAATTCAGTTCAGTTAATCTTTCCTCATAGCTGAGCTCCTCCATGCCTCTTATCAGTTTGATTGCTCTTTTCTGCACTTTCTCCAGGTCCCCAATATTCTTTTTGTGAACTGGGGCCCATAACTGAACTGCGTGCTCCAGATGAGGTCTTGCTATTGATTTGTACTGGGGAAAAAAATCTCTATGCCCCTTTTAATACAAGAAAGGATTTTGTTCGCTTTGGAAACTGCTGCTTGGCATTGCATGCTATTAAGCTTATGATATACCAGAAAACCCAGATCCTTCTCCATTTATTCCACCAGTTGTACTCCTCCTAGTATGTATGAACCTAGTATGTATGATGCATGCATATTTTTAGCTCCCAAGTGCATAACTTTAAATTTTTTAACATTAAACCACATTTGCAACACAGTTGCCCAATTGAACAGTGCATTCTGCCTTGTGCGCCTAAAATGATAGATCAAGAAGGCAAAATGGTGTTTCTAATTGCACCAAACTGACCCAAAATAACCTGGCACACAGACATGCTAACATTTTTAGCAGATGACCCCTGGCCTTTTCCCAACAGGCAAGATCCGCTATCTCCAGGCCCTCTATTCCATCCTACTTCACAGTCTCTGGCTTTAACGACATGACTGTTGAATCCCAGGTTTTAGAAGACAGAGCGGTCTCTCACTCCTACCTTGCTAAAAGCAAAAAAGGCCACATCCAGGAAATCTTGTTTGCCTGGTGTGAACACAGACATTTCATTCCCAAAGATGGATTGCTGTGTACCTTCACTCGGAAAGGACAAGTACAGCCTGTTTCTTCAAGGTGTATCCGGCTATAAGCACCCTGTGCTTCCTTAGGATCTCAACTTGGTTCCCTCTGCCCTGCAGAAACCACCCTTTGAACCCATCAGGAATATTCCCTTAGATGACCTCTCCTGCAAAGTAGCTTTTCCCCCAGTCATCTTTCAGGTCATCCCTTGAGAGATTGAGCTCCTCCTCACACAGGAAACACATTGGCAGTAATTTCTTTAAAAGGCGGTCCCTCAGGTGCCTGGTCAATCTCGGTGTTTTCTCTGTCCGGAGGAGACATGTTGCCTGAAGGGACCGCCAGAGGCTCCATGTCCCAAGGGCTGAGCTGGAGCATGTGTCTCATGGCAAGCAGGGAGAGCACGGTGTGAGCTTCTGGGAGCGGGGGTGAGTGTACCCTCCCAGGGATGCAGGCACCAGTGGGACACAGGCACCAGTGGGTGACCCTTTGTTGTCCCGTTTGGGAACAGCTAGCTAGATGGTGGTGGTTTCTAGCAGGCTGGGGCACTACATGGGTTAGTAAGGTGTCACTGGGTGTGCACACTGTTTGGCGTGTTGAGTGTATTTTTCTCAAAGCCATGGGCCCCTGTGTTTGTCTTGGCAGGCCAAGCCTTCTAAAGAACCAAAGCCCACTCCCAGAAAGCGGTGTGCAAAATGTGCTACCAAGATGCCCTTGGAATACACAGAGCCACTATATCAAGTGTGCATCGACAGACTGGTTAAGAAACAGAAGCAATCTACACGAAAATCTTTGGATCCGTGAGGAAGGACATGGCTACTACCTTTAAGGATCTTAAAATTTTTATTGCAGAGCTTAAACCTCCGACAGCCCTGTCTGGAAGTTCCTCTCCCACAGCCTCACCAATATCAATCGCCCCAGGGTTGCAGGAGATGGTGAGGGAATGAGCAGGTAGCAGTGCGATTAGTGTAATAGCCACCGACAGCTCAGATTCAGAGCAGGAAGATGGGGGACAAGAGAAAAAAGGGCCCAAGTACAAATTGTCCCTAGAAGACATAGAGGGGCTATATCTGAGACTGGAGATAGAAAAAGAACTTCCATCAAAAATGACCTGATGTACCAAGGTCTTAGGAAGAAAAAGTCCAAAGTATTCCCGGTCCACCAAGTGATGATGGACGTCGTGGAGAATGAGTGGGCAGATCCAGAAAAGAAGCCCTTCTTTGTAGCTAGCCATAAGAAGCGGTTTCCTTTCAGTGACGATCCACAGGAAGTGTGGAATAAGTATCCTAATTTGGATGCGCCACTATCCAAAGTCTCCCAAAAGTCCTCATTGGCCTTGGAAGATATGGGGCATCTAAAAGATTGCATAGACAAGAGGGGCAACATTATCCTGAAAAGAGCTTGGGAAACAAGTGTCGCCAGCCTGAAGCCAGCACTTGCCACCACTTGCGTAGCAAGAAACCTTGAATTCTGGCTCTCCCAACTGCAAGACCATATAGAAAATGGTATGCCTAGGGAAAAAATTTTGAAGACCCTACCAGTTCTCTCTAAGGCAGTCAGCTACATAGCAGATGCGTCCGCGTCTGTCAAACTGGCAGCAAGATCAGGAGGCCTAGCCATTGCAGCCAGACAGGCTATGTGGATAAAGACCTGGTCAGGGGACTCTGCATCCAAAATTAAACTATATAAATAAAATAAAAATGTGTTTGAAGCGCTTCACAATGTGGTAAATTAATACAAAATTGGCTCTTAAACACTGGTAGCTAGATAATCAAAATAATCCAGCAGTATTAAAAAAATAAATATATATAAATATAATCCAGCAGTGTTAAAAAATGCAATCTAAAGAATATATATGTGACACCATGTGCATAATTAAATAAATCACTAAATAAATAAATACTAATGTGTTGAAAATCAAATCACTTCCAGTGATAACCCATAAAGCGTGAATAAATGAATCAGACAACCAAAAAACACATGGAAATTAGCTTTTAGTCCCAAGCAGCAAAAGTTTTTGAATAGCACACAATTACCAGTGTTTAAGAGCCAATTTTTTATTAATTTACCACATTGTGAAGCGCTTCAAACACATTTTTATTTATTTACTTTTTATAGTGATTCTGAACACATTTTTTTGATAGCAGCCTCACTTTTTTGGTGTGTATTTATTAGTTATTAACCATTACAGCGCTTTGTGTTTTTTATTTATTTTTATCAAAATTAAACTATGCAACCTCCCATTCTCTGGAGACTGTTTTTTCGGAATAGGCTTGGACGAAGCCCTTGAAAGAACGGTGGACAGGAAGAAAACCTTCCCAACCGAAAAATGCAAACCTCCGCAAAAGAGGTTTTTTCATGGATAAAGAACGTCCACAAGAAGAAAAGAAAGACTTCCCCAAAAAGAACTGGATGGGTCACAAGGGGAAGCCGAAGAGTAACTGTCAGGGTTGGGCTAAGCCCTTCCTGCTCAAAGCTGGCTGCTCTGCTGTCAGCTAATTGCCAGCTCCTTTCTCTCCACAGTGACTCACCTGTTGATATCCTGCCTACTTAAGCCGTCCAGCCCAGATGATCTCTGCCTTCGCCTTGGTCACATCTCTAGAGACGCTCTCCTGTGTTCCTGTTAGACTTGCTTGGCTGACATTTTTTCTGGCTCCAGATCCTGCTTGCTGTTCTACGCTCATCTCTGGCTCCCTGACGTTTTGGCTTGTTTGACTATATGTTTTACTACGTTTACTCTGTTTACCTTTTTATTTAATAAACAAGTGTGATTTAACTGTACTTCTGTATCAGTCTGATTCATGGTTCCTGACAGTAGGCAAAGGCCATGAATTCAGAAGATGCAGTCAATCCACTTGTTGATAATATTTTTTCCAGATTGGATGAGCGAAATAATCGCATGGATCAGTTTGCCATGGCGTTACAAACGCTCCTGAGTCGCACGGCTCACCTGGAATTTCCCACTGTTGCTGCTCCAGTACAACCTGTGTTTCAGGCCATCCCTGCTGCTGCTCCAATCTCTGTGCAGGCACCCGCCTTGAGTATTACCTCTTTAAGAGGGTATGTCTGGTTCCACTCCGCTTCCCCAGCGACTTGGGGATGATCCAGTCCAATGCAGAGGGTTTCTCAACCAAGTTGAGCTATACTTTGAGATGCTGCCCCAGGTGTTTCCCACGGACAGAAGCAAAGTAGGTTTTGTGATATCTTTGCTTTCTGAGAGAGCCTTGGCCTGGGCAAACTCTCTATGGGAGATGCAAAAAAAAAAAACTGTTGTCTTGAGTTACCCAGAGATTGTGGCTTCTTTTAAAAGGGTATTTGATGTTCCTGCATGCTCCGCTTCTGCTGCCAAGTGCCTCATGTCCATCAGAGTACGAGAACTAGGGCTGCTGAAATTAATCGCAGAATCGATGCATCGGCATCCGACCTTCCACGATGCGGCATCGATGCTATAGCTTTAAGGCATCGATTGAGGATGACGTCATCCTCGCGCCGCGTTATGCCCCACCTCCGAAGAGCCGCGGAAGTAAGCCGCGCCGGCTTTTCCTTCATGCTGCCTCTGACTTACGTCATCCCCCTGCTGCCCTGCGAGGAGCGACGCCGTATGCATGTTCGCGGGGACATGGAGCTGCTGCTACTAAGAGTGGCAGTGGCCAGCTTGTGGAGCACGGAGCTCTGAGGAGGAATGTGGAGCCGCGGCATGTCAAGCCAGGTAAGGGGGCCGCATGGAGGACACCTCTGCTCTTCCCCCACCTCTACACAGTGAACATGCAAATAGGGCAATAAATCAAAAAATTGTGTGCAGAGCTTTGTGGTGATAATAAATGCACAAAAAAGTCTTACTTATTCAAAGTAATTCCAGTGCTGAGTGTTCTCTGCTGTGCCATTCCTGATTTCTGGTGAATGATTTGAACACAGCAGAGAACACTCAGCACTGGAATTACTTTGAATAAGTAAGACTTTTTTGTGCATTTATTATCACCACAAAGCTCTGCACACAATTTTTTGATTTATTGCCCTATTTGCATGTTCACTGTGTAGAGGTGGGGGAAGAAGGATGGGAATTGGTCTGTGGTGACACTAGGCAGGGGAGCGCTATGGTAATCGTATTATATGGGGACAGGTTAGTGGTGAGGGGGGCGGGGTATTATTCATCTTGGATAGGACAGTCTGGCACCTCCCTTACCATGTCCAGCAGGTCTGCAGTCTCTGACCATCTCCTGTACTATGTCTGCAGTCTCTGATCATCTCCTGTACCATGTCTGCAGTCTCTGACCATGTCCTGTACTATTTCTGCAGTCTCTGATCATCTCCTGTACCATGTCTGCAGTCTCTGATCATCTCCTGTACCATTTCTGCAGTCTCTGACCATCTCCTGTATCATGTCTGCAGTCTCTGACCATCTCCTGTATCATGTCTGCAGTCTCTGACCATCTTCTGTAGTCATTTGGGGGCAGTCTGGAGCTCCTCTTTAAGTTGTCTGCACTGTTTACACTTTGCTACATGCAAGGAGTGTTGTCTTTTTTTTAAGAACAGATAAAATTTAAAAAATGGAGTTCTTCTGACTACTTAATTTTTTTGGATGAAAACCGCGCGCAGTAATCGTGATGCATTGTGAATCGTGGACCTGATAATCGTAATCGAATCGAATCGTGAGGCCAGTGAAGATGCGCACCCTTAACGAGAACTGTTGCTGATTATGCCATTGAATTCCGTACTTTGGCAGCAGAGGTTGCTTGGAACAATGAGGTTCTCGTGGCTGCTTTTTCTTATGGTCTCTCGGATACCATCAAGAATGAGATAGCAGCCTGAGATATACCCACCGAGCTGGAGAAGTTGATCACGTTTGCCATCCTCATTGACTCCAGACGCAGAGAAAGACTTACTTTTGAGGAGCGCTTGCGGAAGCCTCCTGCACATTTGTCTCCAAACTTTGCAGTCCCACCCTTGCCTCCCTCACCTCCCATGCCTCCTGGTAGCAAGTCGGTCTGTGAACTTGAACCCATGCACTCGGTCTTCACGCGTCTCTCTGCGCATGAGGGAACCCTTAGGAGGAGGGAGAGATTGTGCCTTTTATTGTGGCCAGGCAGGTCGCTTTTTGAAGTCTTGTCCTACCTGTCCAGGGAACGGCCGAACCTTGAGGTCCTGTCACGGACAGACCTTAGGTGGCATTGTTTCATCCCCAGTTATCCAGAAGGATAAGCCCCTGGTTTCGGTTAAAGAGCCATCCACCTTCAGATGCCTGACGAAGGAGCATGCATGTTCCAAACGCGAGCTCTTTAGCCACGCCCACCGTTCTCCAGCGTCTGACGTGCCCTGTGGACATACCCTGCTGATGTGCCTGCCGTGACATCCCTCAGCCTCGGAGCTATGGACACCACTGAAGTGGCCGGGGACTGACAAATCACTGCTGCCCAGCTTGGAACCAAAGGACCACCCAGCACAGCTGAAGAGAACCTGACCTCAATCCAATGCCTGATCACCACTGTCAGAATGTGAGTGCATTTTAAAGAAAATTAAAGCTGTTTTTTTACCAATTTACTACGCTTAGAACGGCGCTGCTCTTTTTCTCATTACCCCTGGTTTCGGTTACCCTTTCTTGGGCTGAGTCGTCCGTTGCGATACAGGCTCTAATCGACTCTGGGGCTGCAGGCCTTTTCATTGATGCTGCCTTTGTACCAAAGCACTCAAATCCGCTGCATCTGCGTGACACTCCATTTGCCATTGAGGCTCTTGACCCCTACAGCTTGCCCATGTGACTCATGAAACTGTTCCATTGTCCATGGCCGTAGAGACTCTTCACCATGAGATAATCCAATTCCAAATGATTTCCTCACCTAAGTTTACACTGGTTATTGGTTATCCTTGGTTACAGAGGCACAACCCCTCTTTTGATTGGCTCCATGCTCAGGTTCTCTCCTGGTTGCCACAATGCAGTAAGACATGCTTCCAGAAAGTAGCCAAGGTCCTGTGCACCTCTTCACTCTTCTCCCTGTCGGAGGAGTACCGCAATTTTAACGATGTCTTTGACAAAGGTCAAGCCGGTAGTTTGCCTCCACACCGGTTGTATGATTGCGCAATTGACCTTGAACCTGGTGCCATATCCCCTCGTTGCCGGGTTTACCCTTTGTCGGTTTTGGAGGATAGGGCCATTTAGGAGTCTGTTGCAGACGCACTTTCTCGAGGTTTCATCCGCAAATCCTCATCTGGTGCTGGTCTTCTTTGTGAAGAAGAGTGGTGAACTGAGACCTTGTATTGATTATAGGGGTCTCAATTGTTTTCAGGATTAAGAATGCCGATCCGAATCCATAGAGTCTACCACAAAGCTAGTGCTTAGATTAGACAGACAGATTCCTTATTTGTTACTCCAGGACTTCGCAAGGGACACCATTGCCAGATGGATAAGAAATCTCCTGATCTTTAACGTGCCCATTCCATCGGATTAGTGAGAGTTTCCTGGGCATTTCCGTACCAAACCTCTGTAGCCAAGGGAATGCAGCTTTTGGTCAAAGGATTCTTTATCCCAGGGTACCTGAAAGTACGATTCTATAACCCAGGGTCTATGAATACTTTGCCTGTATTCTGTTTCTCCAAGATATGGAATGTTCAGGTAAGTCAAAAATTCTCTTTTTTTTTTTGTGCTCGTGCAGCAGGTGCTCATTCCGTGCAGTAAGTGCTCATTCCCATTCGGCAGCTGCCTTTTCATATCTAATTCTAATGCGCATGTGCAGAGTCACAGACCAAGACGAGCAAGGACTGGAATGCACATGCGCACTGGCGCATACGTGCGAGCACGTGTGCGTACACGCATCCATAGATTCTGACGCCCAGCAGCCTTTTTAAACTGGGAGTCTGCCTGCCTTGGCTTCAGTGCTGGATTGTCTTCACCTTTGGATCCTGTGCTCCTGATTCTTATTCGTGTCTGCTATTCTTATTCGTGTCTGCTGACCTTGTTCCTGACCCGGTTACATCTGACAACTCTCTTGAATCACCCCCGCCTGCTATATCTGCTTCTTGTTTATGTTACCAACCCCGGCTTGGATTTAAGACTATGGCTCCGCCTCCTGATTTGGTACCCCACCACCAGCACGTTATCGACTTGTAACCAAACTCCATGCCACCACTAGGAGTGCTCCTATGTCTTCAAATTACAGCTCACTCCTACAGCTTCCAGCCACCCTTCCACTGCCTTAGCAGTCCCTGTCTCCACTACCAGAGGTGCTTGGACAGGAATTGTGCAAGAAGGCCACCCTTATCATCTCGGGCTCCACAGTCAGGTACGTGACAGTATGTCTCTACCAGCTTTGCACATCTAGAGAGCGAAGTCTTTGCCCATTCTTTGCAAAATGGCTCAAGCTCTGTCAGATCGGATGGAGAGCATCTGTGAACAGCAATTTTCAAGTCTTGCCACAGATTCTCAGTTAAATTTAGGTCTGGATTTTGACTGGGCTATTCTAACACATGAATATGATTTGATCTAAACCATTCCATTCCAGCTTTGGCTGTATGTTAAGGGTTGTTGTCCTGCTGGAAGGTGAACCTCCGCCCCAGTCTCAAGTCTTTTGCAGACTCAAACAGGTTTTCTTCTTAGATTGCCCTGTATTTGGCTCCATCCATCTTCCCATCAACTCTGACCAGCTTCTCTGTCCCTGCTGATGAAAAGCATCCCACAACATGATGCTGACACCACCATGTTTCACGGTGGTGTTCAGGGTGATGTGCAGTGTTAGTTTTCCACCACACATAGCGTTTTACTTTAAGGCCAAAAAGTTCAATTTTGGTCTCATCTGACCAGAGCACCTTCTTCCACATGTTTGCTGTGTCCCCCACATGTCTTCTCACAAACTGCAAAGGGGACCTCTTTTGGCTTTCTTTCAACAATGGCTTTCTTCTTGCCATTAAGGCCAGAATCGTGGAGTGCATGACTAAGTTGTCCTGTGGACAGATTCTCTCACCTGAGCTGTGGATCTCTGCAGCTCCTCCAGAGTTACCATGGGCCAATTGGCTGCTTCTCTGATTAATGCTGTCCTTGCTCAGCCTGTCAGTTTAGATGGATGGCCGTGTCTTGGTAGATTTTCAGTTGTGCCATACGCTTTCCAATTTTTAGATGATGGATTGAATAGTGCTCCGTGAGATGTTCAAAGCTTGGGAATTTTTTTTTAAGAACCTAGCCCTGCTTTAAACTTCTCCACAACTTTATCCCTGACCTGTCTGGTGTGTTTCTTGGCCTTCTTGATGCAGTTTGTTCACTAAGGTTCTCTAACAAACCTCTGAGCGCATCACAGAACAGCTGTATTTATACAGAGATTAAATTACACACAGGTGGACTCTATTTACTAATCAGGTGACTTCTAAAGGCAATTGGTTCCACTAGATTTTAGTTAGGGTTATCAGCGTAAAGGGGACTGGATACAAATGCATGCTACACTGTTCACATATTTATTTGTAAAAAAATTTGAAAACTGTTTATCATTTTCCTTTTTCTTCACAATTATTTGCCACTTTGTGTTGGTCTATCACATAAAATCACAATAAAATACATTTACATTTTTGGTTGTAACATGACAGTTGAAAAAGTTCAAGGGGTATGAATACTTTTTCAAGGCACTGTATAACGCAATGACAAGACAATGTATTGTATCCAACTACCACTTATTTTTCTCGCCTTTTTTTCATGTAAGCCAGGACTTGATTTATGGTGACGTTACAGAGGGCTTATGTGCCAGCTTCTCTATGCTGCTGGGTTTCCCCAGGCTGAGAGACCTGCAGCAAGCCTTTTTTTCACACTGAGGCTGTTTTTTTGTTTTTTGTGCTATACACTCTTCATAATGCTGTGTTTGGGATTTGTACCTGAAATTTGCAGGGCACTGAGTGAAAAATAAATTGTTCCTTTCCTACTCTGTGTTACTGCCAGCTTTATTTGAAAAGAAATACTTCTGACATTTGTACTTTTTTACACTGGTGTCACTTATGTTTATTGGGACAACCCCCCCCCCCCAAGTTTTCAGTTGTTCCCTTGCAGCTCCCCATACCTTGAAGTAGATGTTAACAGTTCTCCACATTGCTCTGAGCAACAGGTGCATTTCCTTTCAGCTTTCTCTATCACAACCATGTATTATTTAGTTTAGATTTGGCTTGTTTTTGTTCAGTGTTTGTAAACATGTGTTAACAAATTATAGGATGACAAACATTTTGTGTTTTTTTTTTTTTCTGTCTTTAAAACTATAGTGAGCAAGTGATCCATCTGTGGCTGGAGGTGCTCTGTTCTAGCTTGCAGACAGTGGAGAAGTGGTATCAGCCATGGTCTTTTCTGAGGAGCCCAGGCTGGGTGCAAATCAAATGTGAGCTGAGGTGAGCTGGTTACATCTCTTAAATGATATTGACATGTTGTCTTTTCTAATTCAGGTTTACAGTGACATGATGATGATCCGAATATTTTTTGGGGATAGCTGAGAAATTTCTGCATGGAAAAAGCATATATTAGAGACATAGCTTGTACATTGTAGCACCACATTCATAAAAAATGTGCAATAACATAAAATAGGACTTTAATGGTTGCCACTTATAATCTCAAGTAGGAAGGAAAGGGTACTCCTTTATATACAAAGTTTATTTAAACAACATGTTTAAAATCTCATAAAACAAATCATACAAATGCTGATCATCTCCTATGATTAATGACCAGATATTTAAACATACACAGAAACCTGAATGGCCCACTATCAATAAATAGTAGTATGCATAAAATGGTTATAAACACACCATATGTAAGGCCAGACGTAGGAATCAGAGTATCATCACCATAAGAAATCGCTACGCATTTTGCCAAAAGTTTCTTCAGGAGATCCTATTGGTACTGGGAGATATATTATAATGCTCAAATATATTTTAAAAAACTTAAATGCGTGCACATATACAGACAATGCAAGTGTCATCATCATGATAATCATCTACAGCTTTACATTACAAAAAAGAGAAAATGTTTCTCTAATGAATGTGTACTCGCTTACAGTGAGGGAAAAAAGTGTTTAATCCCCTGCTGATTTTGTATGTTTGCCCACTGACAAAGAAATGATCAGTCTATAATTTTAATGGTATGTTTATTTTAACAGTGAGAGACAGATGAACAACGAAAATATCCAGAAAAACGCATTTCAAAAAAGTTATAAATTGATTTGCATTTGAGCGAAATAAGTATTTGATCCCCTATCAATCAGCAAGATTTCTGGCTCCCGAGTGTCTTCTATACAGGTAACGAGCTGAGATTAGGAGAACTCTCTTAAATGGAGTACTCCTAATCTCAGCTTGTTACCTGTATAAAAGACACATGTCCACAGAAGCAATCAATCAGATTCCAATCTCTCCACCATGGCCAAGACAAAGAGCTGTCCAAGGATGTCAGGGACAAGATTGTAGACCTACACAAGGCTGGAATGGGCTGCAAGACCATCGCCAAGCAGCTTGGTGAGAGGGTGACAACAGTCGGTGCGATTATTTGCAAATGGAAGAAATACAAAATAATTGTCAATCTCCCTCGGTCTAGGGCTCCATGCAAGATCTCACCTCGTGGAGTTTCAATGATCCTGAGAACGGTGAGGTATCAGCCCAGAACTACACGGGAGAATCTTGTCAATAATCTCAAGGCAGCTGGGACCATAATCACCAAGAAAACAATTGATAACACACTACGCCATGAAACACTGAAAACCTGCAGCGCCCGCGAGGTCCCCCTGCTCAAGAAAGCACATGTACAGGCCAGTCTGAAGTTTGCTAATGAACATCTGAATGATTCAGAGGAGAACTGGATGAAAGTGTTGTGGTCACATGAGACCAAAACAGACCTCTTTGGCATCAACTCAACTTTCCGTGTTTGAAGGAGGAGAAATGCTGCCTATGACCCCAAGAACACCATCCCGGCTGTCAAACATGAAGATGAAAACATTGTGCTTTAGGGGTGTTTTTCTGCTAAGGAGACAGAACAACTAAACTGCATGTACCATCTTGGGTGAGAACCTCCTTCCCTCAGCCAGGGCAGTGAAAATAGGTCGTGGATGGGTATTGCAGCATGACACTGACCAAAACAAACAGCCAAGGCAACAAAGGAGTGGCTCAAGAAGAAGCGCATTAAGGTCCTAGCCAGTCTCCAGACCTTAATTCCTTGGAAAATACGTGGAGGGAGTTGAAGGTTTGAGTTACCAAACATCAGCCTCAGAACCTTAATGACTTCACTGACACATAATCACACACATAGGTTGGACTTGATGGACTTTTTTCAACCTCACCTACTATGTAACTATGACTTGGAGAGGATCTGCACAGAGGAGTGGGACAAAATCCCTCCTGAGATGTGTACAAACCTGGTGGCCAACTACAAGAAACTTCTGACCTCAGTGATTGCCAACAAGGGTTTTGCCACCAAGTACTAAGTCATGTTTTGCGAAGGGGTCAAATACTTATTTCACTCATTAAAATGCAAATCAATTTATAACTTTTTTGAAATGTGGTGTTCTGGATTTTTTTTTTGTTCTGTCTCTCACTGTTTTTTTTTTTTTTTGTAAATTCTTTTTGTTAAAGGTTTTCCACATAGAAAAAAACACATACAAACTTAGAACATAATAAACATTCAAGACTACAATTCCCAGCACCAGTGTACAATGCAGCTCCCATATCTAATAATAACAGACATCAGAAATCTTTCCATATAAAAATCATAGCAAAGGGGAAAAGAGGGGAAGGGGCAGGACACATACAATATACAGTCGTTATATACAGTATAATATCTCCCAATAGCCCTACTAAAGGAGATCATAAATTCCCATCTAGGCTTACCCAAGCCTCACCACCCGCCACATAGTTCAACTATTCACCAGGAGGCAATCAATCTGATGCAGTTGAATTGTCATCTATGCAGCCACCCCACACCTTTTTAAACTTATCAGGTACCCTTCTACTGAGATATGTAGCTTCATACAGCGGTAGAGCCTTGTCAATCAATGCCTTCCAGGCCATGAGGGTAGGAGCCAGCGGTTTCTTCCACGATAAGATAATCACTTTGCGAGCATAATACAGGAGCAGAGTATGGATCACATTTTTAGGTGCTAATGTGTCTACCAGGCCCAACAGACAAATTTCAATAGATGGTGCATTAGCAATTGTAGTTACCAACCTAACACAGTCCATCACACCCACCCAGAACCGCCGGATATGCGGGCAAAGCCAAAAAATGTGCAGAAAATCTGCACCAGGTGCATCACACCTCCAGCAGTTTGAGGGGTGCGCAGGGAAAATCCTTTCTAATTTAGCAGGGGTGTAGTATATCCTATGAAGAAACTTGAACTGAATCAAGTGATCACAGGCCGACACCAGTCTGGGATGATGTCTGGAGCATCACATTTGCCAGTCATCATTGTCTAGCTGTGGGAAATCCAACGTCCAGGCAGCACAACATGATGCGAGAAGCTTTGTAGTATCAGTGAACAATTCCTTGTATATAGTAGATAAGGCTTTGGGTAATTCCTTGTCCCTGAGTAGTGATTCCAAGTCACCAGCCTGCAAATTCAGGGTGGAGGACCCAAAAAAGCATGCCTGAACAGTAAAAAAACAGAACAGGTGCGAGCTAGGGAGCTGGTACTTCTGAGCACAGCAAACGTCAATAATACCCCATTTGCAACCACCGCACCCACTGTTTTAATCCCATATCTGGTCCAGACTATTGGATCTTGGTAAGCGAAAAAATGGGATAAGCTTGGATTGCGCCACAAAGGAGTGACACTACCCCGTCCTGAGGTGTCGCCCTTCTAGTCAATTCCCATGCTCTGATGACTGAGCGCATTGACCCCGTCATGGAATAAGGGGCCCCTCTGCCCCTGTACAGTAGGTCAGACAGTGCCTCATATGAGCCAACCACAGCAGCCTCCAAAGTTACCGCAGCATCATCCTCTGGTTGAGTCAGCCATCTATGTGCAAAAACCAACTGCCCCACTAAAAAATATCTAACAAAGTTGGGTACCGCCAACCCCCCTTCTTTCCAGGGCTGCTGTAGCACTTGCAATCTAATGCGTGTAGTCCCCCCACCCCAGAGAAAGTCTGTGATCACTCTATCAACGAACTGGAAAATAGTCTGAGGTATCCAAACCGGGGAATTCCTAAAGATGTAAAGGAATAGGGAGAGAAATTTCACGTTCAGCAAGTTTATTTTCCCAATCAGGGACAATGGTAGGTTACGCCAGGCCTGAGTGCACAGCTTAAGCATCTGAACGATCGGAGCAACATTGAGGGGAATAAAGTCAGATACCGACTGGGTAATATGCAGTCCCAGATATTTCACCTTTTCCACCCACTGGAGTGGGCAGCCTGTCGGGGCCCTAAGGGTCGGGGATGGGACTTGCAATGGCAGAATTTGCGGCTTACCCCAATTTATCTTAAGACCAGAAAACCGGGAGAAGGTGTCTAGAATGGATAGGGCTGTGGTCAACGAGTGATCAGTGGTCCCCCAGGAAAAGCACCATGTCATCCGCGTATAGCGCAGTTCTTTCTTCCAATACACCCACCCGTATCCACTTCAACCCAGAAGACACACGCAGGGCTGCAGCCAAAGGCTCGATAAGCAAGGCAAATAGACTCGGAGAAAGCGGGCAGCCCTGGCACGTCCCCCTAGCTACTGGGAAGAACTTCGACACCATCCCATTAGGTCTGACTGCCGCAACTGGGGAGTGATACAGTAGCGCAATCCATTGACAAAACAGAGGGCCAAACCCAAACCTCCACAACACGTCTTGCATATAGCTCCAGTCCACAGAGTCAAAAGCCTTTTCTAAATCTAAAATGACTAATATTCCTCCTTTGGTAATCTCAGGGCCTAGCTGTATATATGGGTATACACCCTTCTCAGGTTTATATCAGTGGCCTTACCAGACATGAACCCCATTTGGTCTTCAAACATTAACAGGGATATAACTGACATAGCATAAAAAATATAAATACAGCGCTGCGCAAAAAAGTGGAAACGAATAGCAGCCAACACACCTATAGACCCAAGTGTTAAAAAATATACAAAAAGTGTAGCGCTATAAACCCCAAAAATTAAATGAATGTTGTTTAAACACAGTATAAAGTGTGTAACAAACAATTGGGTATTAGCATCGAGAACTATGATGCACTCTATAGGGTACAATGACTGTATACATATTGAAAACAAAGTGAAAAAACAATGCAATATTAGTGTAAACTAAATACGGTACACTGTGTGCATAAATAAAATACAAATAATAAAAATTGAAAAAATGAAATGAAAATAGTAATAAAAATAAAGTCCAGAAAGTCCAAGTGGAGTTGACACCACTCAAAATTCTTATAAAGAAAGTCCACCGATGTTTTTGACTTGGACGACGTAAGTCCTCTCAAGTCAACAACCTCTGGTAAGCCTCTTGATGCCTTCGGTGACGGCTCTTGAACCAGCAGCAGCTCTCCTACTCACCTTTGTTGCTTCCACACTTCCACTTATCTGTTTGATTTGGGTGATCCCTTAATCTCAACGTCTAGGTGGACACTGGTCCCTTCTAATTATTTTGCCTTCGGTAAGCCCCCTAAGACCCTTGGTGGTGGTTTTCTCACTTTTATTTATATTTTTTTCAACAAACATCGGTGGACTTTCTTTATAAGAATTTTGAGTGGGGCGGGCGTGTCCAAGATGGCGACCGGAGCGGACGTGCAGTGAGAGAGCTCCGCTCGCTTCCCGGCCTAAAGTCCTGTAGTCCTGTTTCCCTGCAGACTGCTGGCTCTGAACGCCCCTGATAAGCTGCAACAAGTAGTGGAGGAAGGTAGGACAAAGGGGAAGGGAGCTATTTTCAGCCCGCAAGTCCCAAAAAGGTGCCCCGAGTACCGCTGCAGATCCGCTCGCTTCCCGGCCTAAAATCCTGTTACCCTGAAGACTGGTGGCTCTACACAGCCCTGACAAGCTGCAATAAGTAGTGGAGGGAGGTATGACAAAGGGGAAGGGATCTATATCAGCCCCTGCACGGACCCCTCGCCCCGCTAAAGGCCCCAAGATGGCGACACAGCCTGAAGACACGGAGCAATCCCCTCCAGAACAGGAACAATCTAATTTTGAGGCCCTTATGCAGGCAATTACCAACTGCCAATCTACCCTTACAGGGAAAATGGAGCAGATACAGCTTGATATCAGTCTCATGCGGCGAGACATGGACACATTTAGGTCCCGCCTCACGGAGGCCGAACGCCGCGTGGGGGACACGGAGGATGTACTGCAAGACCACACAGTCTCACTCCGCACGCTGCAAACAAAAATGAAATCCCTTTAAACTCGTGCAGAGGACGCCGAGAATAGAAATAGGAGGAACAACCTCCGCGTGGTGGGACTCCCAGAAGGGGCTGAGGGTGCTGACCCCACGACATTCACTGAAAACCTCCTACGTGAGTTGCTACCTCAGGCGACATTCTCAAATGTCTTTGTGGTGGAGAGGGCACATAGAACGCCTGCTGCCCGGGGGCCCCCGGAAGCTCCTCCGCGCACATTTATCCTAAAATTATTGAACTTCAGGGACCGTGACCTTGTCCTCCGTGAATCAAGGAAGGTTGAGCAGCTGAGGTATGAGGGGGCTAAATTAATGATCTTTCCGGACTTTTCAGTTGATACCCAAAAGCAACGACGTTCATTTGATCAAGTGAAACTTAACTTATGCAACAAGAAGATAAAATATAGTATGCTATTCCCGGCGAGGCTACGGGTCCAGGATGGAGAGAAGGTGCGTTTTTTTACTTCCCCTGAAGAAGCGTCGCAATGGCTGGAAACCATTCAGAGACACTGATGCTCTGCTGTAGGCACAAGGTTTGATTCTATTACCCTGGCTCTATGGCTGCTTTTGTTTTTTGGAACCCTGGTAGTCACTGACATTAGTTTGGTTTGAGCCGGTGACCCCTTCTGTTTCCATGGGGGCCGGCTGAAGAGGTGTTAACTGGGGCCTCGTGGTCCTTGGAGGCATGAAGATGCAAGCGGACTTATACCTCATGCAAGGCCTTATGAATCATACATGTGCAGCCAGAGAAGATCTGAGGCAGAGCACCTTTAGTGTTTGTTTTCTTCATAGCATTCTTTCTGATTATATGTACTCAAGGTTACTACAGGTTCAAGTTATGTGCCCCCGGAGGAATGTGTTTATCTCTCCGGGTGATGTCGTTTTTTTTTTTTATTCTGCAGGGAACGTTTATCCTCTACGTCAATGGGAGGACTTACTGTGTGTACTGTAACGCTCGGGTCCCCTCTTGTTCATCTCCCCAATTGGCAATTGCCATGACAGTTTCTGGGAATGAAGCACACCGACGTTTGGGGGGTGGTGCGGGGTGGGGGAGGGGGGGGTGGAAAGTGAGCACAAGTTTTTGCTCCGAGTTGGGACTTTTGATATTTTTTTTCTTTTGTTTTCTTTTTTTGCTGCTGCATATGCTTACTATGTTGTGCTGATGTATACTGTATTGAAGATCAGGGCTGTTTTGATCTCTCTCCACTAGATGGCATGAGCGGTCTATTAATTAATACTCAGGGAAATAGGTGTATGTTTTTCTGTTTTTCCTTCTTCCTGCTTACATTTAAATGGACCCCGAGAGGGGCTGGTTGCCATTCTGTTTTCTTATTTTTAACAAAGTGCCAATGCCACCACTGACAGTATTATCGTGGAATGTTAGAGGGTTAAATTCCGAAATTAAGAGGTCTTTGGTTTTTAATTTCCTGAAAAAATATAACCCGCATATATGTGTGTTTCAGGAGACTCACCTGATGGGGAGCAGGACGCTGGCACTACGGAGACCGTGGGTCGGTGCATACTATCACTCTAGTTATTCCTCGTACTCCCGGGGTGTCAGCGTCTTGGTCCACAAATCGGTGGGGTTTACTCTATTGGATCTTCATTTGGATCCAGATGGAAGATATGTGGCCATACATGCAATGTGTGATAGATTAGAATTACTGATAGTAGGCATATATATCCTACCCCCCAGCCACGATAGAGATCCTTAAGAAACTCACCCCAATAATAGCTCAGTATCCTTCAGCTGGGGTACTTCTGATAGGAGATTTCAATATGACCCCAAACCCAGACCTGGATAGACTTGGTGCGGGAGCCTCAGGTGTGACCCCCTTGGCACAGTGGGCTGACAATTATGGATTTTCGGATGTGTGGAGGTTGAGGCATCCGGGAGAGAGACAGTACACATGTCACTCGGCCGCGCATGCATCCTTCTCTAGAATTGATCTGGTGTACACATCTAACTCCCTGCTCTCCCGAATACGAGAGGTGAAAATTCTGCCGAGGGGTATTTCAGATCATGCTCCCCTCATGTTTAAACTGCAAACAGACTCCCCTATGGGCACTGCCCTTTGGCGGCTTTCGGGGCTATGGATTGCGGACGAGAGGGTGATCCCCCTGGTGGAGGGTGAGTTGGGGATCTATTGGGCGCTTAATGAAGGCACGGTTTCCCCTCCTGTGCTCTGGGATGCCTTTAAGGCATACACTAGGGGACAATATAAAACAGCAATAGGGAGGGTTAGGAAGGATACCCGGATGGCATTGGAAGAAGCTGAGAGAAAGGTTCTCCTTTTGGAAAACAAATACGTGCACACTAGACACGTCTTAATATACGATGCTATGCAGTCTTTACATAGAGAAATCTCTCTTTTGCGGATTGAGACCACTAAGAAACAGCTGTTGGCTCAATCACAAAGAATCTTTGAGCAGGGAGAGAAGACAGGTAGAATGCTAGCTTGGCTGGCCAAGGAACGCTCCTCTTCAATACACATTGGCCATATCAGGGATGACATGGGAGTGATCCACTCTGATCCCACGGCTATAAATGGGCAATTTGCACAATACTATCAACAGTTATATACCTCTAAGGCCACCTCTACTGAGGAAGCTATGTGCAACTTTCTAGATCAGATTGACTTCCCCCAATTATCTATGGAGGCCAGAAATACACTAGATGCACCAATTACTCTTAAAGAGGTCCAGACAGCAGTGACATCACTTCAGTCAGCAAAAACTCCAGGCCTTGACGGCCTTCCGGCAGAATTCTATAAGACAAACAATGAACTTCTCCTCCCCATGTTTCACAGGCTGCTCCTCACAATGCTAAAAGAGGGTTCCCTCCCTCAATGTCAGAGGCTGTAATTGTAGTTATACCCAACAAAGACCCCACATCATGTTCATCGTATCGCCCTATTTCACTTCTAAATGTAGATGCCAAAATAACTACCAAAATCCTAGCAAATAGGCTCAACTCGGTTATCCTTTCTATAATTAATGGGGACCAGACGGGCTTTATGCCAGGTAAGGGTAAGGACATAAATTTACGTAGACTATACACTAATATCTCTCACGCTGGGAGGTCCCAATCCCCGGGAGTGGTGGCCTCTCTGGACGCCGAGAAGGCCTTCGACTCGGTAGAGTGGAGGTTCTTGTGGCAGGTGCTTGAACGCTTTAATTTTGGCCCCCAGTTTATCTCATGGATAAAACTCCTTTACAGCAACCCCACAGCAAGAGTCCGAACGAATGGAATGCTCTCTCCCCCATTTTCTTTAGAAAGAGGAACCAGACGGGTGCCCTTTGTCCCCGGGCCATTGAGCCTCTGGCTATTCTGCTCAGAGCGTCCCCGAGGGTTGGGGGAATAAAGGTTGGTCCGCTGACTGAGAGGCTTTCATTATATGCTGACGATGCATTGCTGTACCTTCCAGATGCATCGGCATAGCTGTCCGCAGCCCTTGAAATTATTAATCACTATGGATCCTTCTCAGGCATTCGGATCAATTGGACTAAATCCATTATATTCTCATTGTCCCCGACCTTGCCTGATATGGACCCTTCAAACCCACTAGTTTTGGTCTCTAAGTTTAAATATCTGGGGATTGAAATCCAGAGAGACCCACATATGTACTTGATAGACAATGTATACCCAATCTTACACCAACTTACTACACGTTGTCAGGCCTGGAAATCCCTTCCCCTATCACCAGTAGGTAGGGTTAATCTTTTAAAGATGACGTTCCTCCCCAAATTTCTCTACGTATTTCGTAACACTCCAGTCCCTATCCCCAAATCCTTTTTTGATAAGCTAGATCAAGTTGTTAATACATTTGTGTGGGGGGGCTCTGCTCTTAGAGTAGCACGGACCACCCTTCAGCTCCCTCTGTCGTTGGGTGGCTTGGCGCTCCCATGCTTCAGAAAATATTATTGGGCTGCAGTTGTAGTCACTGTCCGTTGGTGGTTCTCCCAACCGAAATCTAACCCCTCACTTAATCTTGAGGCTGCAATACTGGGTTCATACTCAGCTTTGAGTAATCTGGTCTTTAGAGGGGCTAAGGCACATGTGGACATGACAACTCCGATGCGAACGATGGTTGGGGTCTGGGAACAGATGTCAAAGAGGATTGCTGGACCCAATACCATTTCCCCTTACACACCGCTGTGGAGCAACCCCAAACTAAACCATCTCCAAACAGTCCCAGACCCGGCCCTGTGGGCAAGATATGGAATTAAAATAATGCAACAAGTGTGGTCTGGGGGCGGAGCCATCCCATACGACACTCTAAAAAATGATTTCCATCTTCCCCCTAAAATGTTCTTCCGCTATCTGCAACTGCGGCATGCAGTACAGGCCCAATATCCAGGAGGTGTCGCTTTGCAGTCGCATGGGGTAGAGAGGCTTCTCATCTCTAAAAATATAGATCGAATCCTATCCTCCTTATACACTCAGGTTCTAACTGAGGAGCAGACTGGAGAAACAGGGCTATATGATAAATGGAAGAGGGATGTTCCAGACCTGGCTCCCGATGATTGGGAGGAAGGTCTGCAGCAATATATCCCCCTTATGATCTCGGCAAGGGATAGATTTATTCAGCTCAAATTTATTCATAGAACATATTACACGCCACAGAAATTGTCTAGAATATACCCGACACAAACGGACAGATGTCCGAAATGTACGAGGGAGCTGGGTACTTTTATCCATGTAGTCTGGGAGTGTCCGGCTATACAAAAATTTTGGACAGAGGTGGTCGAAGTTATTAATACAGTGGGTAATCTAAACATACAAAGAAGCCCGATTATTCTATTGCTTGGGGTGTGTGACAATCTTATACCTAATGTGCACAAAAGACTGTTTGTTTTTTACGCCTCATTCTATGCCAGGAAGGCTATTCTCCTAAGGTGGAAGCAACCTGATCCCCCCACGGTAACCCAATGGAAGGATATGATAAACTCCATTTTACCACTCTACAAACTCACATATATCAACCGTAAATGCCCCAAGAAGTTCTCTAAGATTTGGGGAGCCTGGTCCAAACAATAGCGATGCTCCTTAGTAATCTGTGGAACACATGTTATCCTTCTCCCTGGTACGCCCCCCCCCCCCCCCTCCCACCTCTGGCCTTTTCTTCCCCCCTCTTCCTGACCCCTTCCTTCCTTTCCCTTTCCCTTTCCTTCTCCTTTTTCTCTCCTTCTCCCCCCCCCCCCCCGCTAAATCATAGATCCAGAATTTAATAAGGGAATACTCTGAAAGTTAATTAAGATAAAGAATGTCTGAGACACTGAAAATGCGGTAGAAGTTAACATGGATAATACTGTATAACTGATGGAATACGTTTTTTCTCTCCTGATGTGATTGTATACAAAGCATTAAAGCGGGGTTCCACCCAAATTTTTAACAATATCTGTATGTATTCTCTTCCTTGCCTAGATGCTGACATGCCGTTTAAAAAAATTTAAATCGCCGTAATTACCTTTTATTTTTCTATTCTTCTTTGCACTTCCTGGTTCTCCTCCCGTGGGAGTAGGCGTGTTTCTAGCCTCTCCCAGACTCCTGGGAGCTAGTCTCAGGCTTCCCAGGATGCCACTGAGCATGTGCGGGAATGAGAGGTGAATGCTGGGAGCACAGCATTCACCACATCCAGGAAATAAATGCTTGTGGGCTTCAAATGCCCACAATGAAGATGGAAACCGCCTGCAGTGAATAGTATAAGTTATTCTTTCCAACAACATCTGACACAGGTGGATATATTACACACAATATGTGAGTATGTAATGCTGAGAAGAAAAGTTTGTGAATGAACTCAAAAAAAAAAAAAAAAAACGATAGATAGGTGGACCCCCGCTTTAATAGAAATGTAAGAATTATAGAACGATCTGAGATTGTATGACTTGGAAATATGCAACTGTTTAGATATGTATTTTGACATATGTAGCAACATTATGTTCTTTGTAAATATGTTTGTATGTTTGAATTATCTCCGATAGGAGACAAATAAAAACTTTTCTGTTAAAAAAAAAAAAGAATTTTGAATGGTGTCAACTCCACTTGGACTTTCTGGACTTTATTTTTATTACTATTTTCATTTCATTTTTTCAATTTTTATTATTTGTATTTTATTTATGCACACAGTGTACCGTATTTAGTTTACACTAATATTGCATTGTTTTTTCACTTTGTTTTCAATATGTATACAGTCATTGTACCCTATAGAGTGCATCATAGTTCTCGATGCTAATACCTAATTGTTTGTTACACACTTTATACTGTGTTTAAACGACATTCATTTCATTTTTGGGGTTTATAGCGCTACACTTTTTGTATATATAATTGACATAAGCCTGTTGGCCAGCATTTTTGTAAGGATTTTAAAATCCATATTCAGTAATGAGATCAGCCTATATGAGGGGCAGTGGAGGGGGTCCTTGTCTGGCTTGGCTATAAGTACAATATGTGCTTCGTACATTGAGGGAGGCAGCTGGCCCATTTTAAAGGGCCAACAAACGTGGTGAGATCATTTCCTTATGTTGCCTATACCCCTCAGCAGGCAGGCCATCTAGGCCTGGTGCCTTATGGTTTGAGAAGGATGCTACCGCTACATCAAGTTCCTCCAGCCTAAAGGGGGAATCAAGGAGATCAGAGATCTCTGAAGGCTGAGTGGGAAGGTGCAGTGGTTCCAAAAGCGCAGCCAGGTCTTCCTTGGTGTAGTTTGGGATAGAGGAGTATAGTGTTGCATAAAAAGAAAGGAAAGCATCAAGAATTTCCTCCCTAGAAGACACCAGTGATCCAGAGGGGGAATACACACAAGGGACAACAGTGGATGCATAGCTATCGGCCACCAGCATGGCCAGCAATCGTCCATTGTTGTTCCCCCCGTTCAAACACCCACTCCATTATCCGCTTACTGTCCATTTTTGGTCATATCTTTATAGTGTAGATGGAGCCCCCTTCTGGCTTGACGCAAGTCTGCCAGTGAGGCAGATAAGAAATTATCAGTGTATATCTGGGCGCATACCTGCTCCTTCTCCTGCAGTACCTCAGTATCATGTTTATAGTGGCCTTAATGGCCGAAATGTACTCCTCTCTAATAGTTGCTTTAAAAGCATCCCAAGTTAACTGTGCAGTTGAGGAGCCCTCATTAATCTGCCAATAAGATTGTAATGGTGTCTGGATGGCCTCATCCACAAACGGATCACATACCCACTCTGGCGAAAGCCGCCAAGCATCTGAGGACCGAGGACCCGCCAAGTGCAACACAACCTGGAGTGGAGAATGGTCAGACAGGCCCCCTGGCAAATATGAGGCCTCCAATATCAACGGCAGTAAGTCAGATGAGGCAAATGCCAGGTCAATTCTGGAGGAGGAAGCATGTCCCAGTGACAGATGAGAGTAGCTTCTGAGATTTGGATGCTTCCACCTCCATAATTCTGTCAGCCCCGCAGAAGCGGCCCAATTCACCAGCTGCAGATTCTGTGCACACTGTGGGTTTGAGGTATCTAGTGTGTAATCCAGGATATTATTAAAATCTCCAGCCAGTAGGATTTTCACTGGAGCCAATGCAGCCAATTTGTCTAACATTATATAGAGAAGCTCGCTGGAGAAAGGAGGTGGGATATATACATTCGCTAGTGCTATACGGCAGGCATGTATTTCCAATACTACCATAGCATACCTCCCATCTGGATCCATAACAACCTCTGCTATATGCAAGGCAAGGATTTGTGCAGGAGAATGGTAACTCCCCTGGCATAGGATGAGCAAGTGGCATGTATAGCTTGCTGTATCCAGGTTCGCTTCAGGGCTACAATTTTATTACCCAAAAGGTGTGTTGTAGAAACATGATATGCAGGCGGTGGGTTTGTAGATATTTAAGAACAAGGGCTCTTTTAAATTTAGAATTTAATCCCTTGACATTCCAGGAAACAAGTTTAATCTGTGTTCCCATAAGTGTAATACCAAAAGATGCCACAAGATGGGGGCCTAATCACAGCAAAGGATCCAGGAGTTATACATTGCCACTTACAGTGCTGTGTAGTGCATAACCATTCACAGTTAGCCCTTACACATAGGGACAGTGGAGGAGCTGAAAAGGCACTTCCTCTCACTATCTCTAAAAGGGCTGTTGTAGTGCAAAAAACAATAGAGAAACAAAAGAAAAAAACACAACATAGTTCATCAAACATAACTCCCTGTCCCAGTAGCATGTGAGAACCAAAAAACAAAAACTGTGCCACTGGACTTTATACCCAAAAATAGAACAAAACCCTTTAGTAACAGTTCAGCCTGAGACAACCAAAAAAGGGGGGTTGCCCAGACCAGCAGTAGGGGGGAGAGAAAAGCAACAGGGAAAAAAGAAGATTTCAGCTAACCCTGCAGTCTCTGGCTCCCAATACCTGAGCTTATATAGGATACTGTGTAAGTCCCAATGATAAACTAGAGTCATACATGTATTTATAGGTGACCCCTGGGACCTATAAGTTTTTCTTATTATGTTCATGAAAGGAAAAAATAAAACACAAAGGAGGGGGGAAAAGAAAAGGATGGATGGAGATCAAGGAGGGGGCAATAGATCCCAATAGGCTAGTCAGAAGCCAAAGAAAGGCTCCGCCAGGACCAGTCACACTTCCATGGGTAGTAATCATCCTAGGGAGTCCAGCCAGTCAGCAGCCTCTGATGGAGTAAGAAAAAAATTAACAGTACCTTGATGCACAACTCGCAACTTGCTTGGATACAGCATACTATATGTACACCCCTTCTCCCTGAGGCATTTACGGCATCCACAAAAGAGCGCCTGCGACGTTGAATCTCAGGAGAAAAATCAGGGAACAGGTGAATGGTGGTTTTCTCGTACTTGAACTGAGGGTTCTTTCTGGCAGCGGCAAGGATAAGGTCCCGATCCCGGTAATTGAGGAATTTCACCAAGAAAGGCCTAGGAGGCGCTGCCGCATGTCTAGGCCCAGTCGGCACCCTGTGTGCTCGTTCCACTATGTAGGCTGAGGAAACCTGTGTAAGATGCAGGAGTTGTTTAAAGAAATCTTCAGTGAAGGAGGCCAGGCCATCCCCCTCAGCTCCCTCAGGCAGGCCGACCACCTGGGCATTATTCCGGCGGAGTCTGTTCTCGGCATCTTCCGAGCGATCCATGAGCATTTTCACCGCACGTTGCAGGTCTGCAATGGTGCATGCAGAGGTGGTCGCTGTGTCCTCCACTTTAAAGATTCTGGACTCTGCCTCCACCAGCTGCCCCCGGAGTTTGTCCATATCATTTTGGATTAGGCTGCATTCCAGGGCCAGGGAGTTGATGCAGCCCATGAGAGAGGATCTGCTAGCCTCAATGGTCGCCAGGATAGTGGCCGTGGATGTCTCATCCTGAGAAGCCGTCCGTCCCATCCCTGGGCTCTGGTCAGCTGTGCCCGGAGGTGTACTAGGCGCTCCCTGTCCACCATCCACTGGATGGGTTTGCTGCAGCTCCATTAGTGTGGCAAAGGAAGCAGCCATCCTTGAGGCAAGATGGCCGCCCAGTTGCGGGGCTTGGGAGGAGGCTGTTTCTTGCAAAGTCTCCTCTTGGAGGGCATGGATGGGTTCGAGGAGGGATCCCCCAAGCAGCGGCAGCCAGTAGTTCGGCAGGATGGCAAGGATATGCGCAGAATTGCGGTGTATAGAAAGCCTAGGGAGCCAGAGCTCTCGGCTGAAGCATCCTCTCACACGGACAACCGGTCCTGCCCCCCTCTGTGTCTCACTGTTAATGTAAACATACCATTAAAATTATAGACTGATCGTTTCTTTGTCAATGGGCAAACATACAAAATCAGCAGGGGATAAAATACATTTTTTCCTCACTGCATATGTCAAACAAACATGGGAGCCATAAAGTATCCTGGCCACAGCATCTGCGGTAGGGGGGCTAAGTGCATTCAGCTCAAAAACGGGTGGAGGGGGGGGGGGAGACCATGCAATGATCAAACCAGCTAATAAGGAGTATCACTAAGGCTCAGCCTATACCTAATGAATAAAACAAAGTGATAATTCTGCGTGAATGCATTTAAAAGCATATAAATGTGCATACATGCAAACTGCACAAATATAATCATCATATGATGGGGGGGGAGGGGGGTCCCGTGCCAAAATATTTTTTTCCCTAATGGGGAGTGTGGAGACCAGCCATAGAATTTATAGTAGTAATGAATATGACAAAGTATATTCATTGTGAAAATATATGCTAAATATATGCTTGCGCTATTGGTGTGCAAAACAACACAAAAATAGAATTAAAATAAAAGCAGCTGCCATACACAGAGTGCTAATCACTTGAAAAAATATAAAAATATAAATATGGTGCTTGCAGATATAATATAAGTGAAAAAAAGGATAAAATGTAATAGACAAGACAAAGTCCAGATATAGTGACCAAGGGTGCTCTGATCCATGGTGAAGGAAATACAAAAATGCTTCAGAAATATTCAGGTGTACAACAACACCCCCTCATGTGTCCCCATTCACCGGATCAAGATGACCCCCAGCTTTGCAGTCTAGGGGTCGCTTCAGGCTTGGTAGTAATATCCAGAGATATCCAAGAATGGTGGATTAAACTTCAGGTCATCAGATCAAAGATTCTTTTATGAAGGATCTCAGCCGGACAGACAGGTACCCAAAAAGATATAAAGGATGGGACTGATAGTGAAGTACCATTAAAAAGATTTTTATTGCACAAGGGAATGGGTACTTACAAAAATTAAGATCAAAACAGGCACAAACATGGAGCTGTAGGTGGTAAAAAAAACGCTGTTCCACGAGACCGGAAGTGACGTCAGTAATACCGGAAATTGCGTCAACGCATTTCGCCCTCCCACAGGGCCTCATCAAAGACCAGGGCGAAACACGTTGACGCAATTTCCGGTATTACTGATGTCACTTCCGGTCTCGTGGAACGCACTTCCAGTTTCGTGGTCCGCACGCCAGGAACCGCATTTTTTACACCTACAGCTCCATGTTTGTGCCTGTTTTGATTTTAATTTTTGTAAGTACCCATTCTCTTGTGCAATAAAAATCTTTTTTAACGATACTTCACTATCAGTCCCATCCTTTATATCTTTTTGGGTACCTGTCTGTCCGGCTGAGATCCTTCATAAAAGAATCTTTGATCTGATGACCTGAAGTTTAATCCACCATTCTTGGATATCTCTGGATATTACTACCAAGCCTGAAGCGACCCCTAGACTGCAAAGCTGGGGGTCATTTTGATTCGGTGAGTGGGGACACATGAGGGGGTGTTGTTGTACACCTGAATATTTCTAAAGCATTTTTGTATTTCCTTCACCGTGGATTGGAGCACCTTTGGTCACTATATCTGGACTTTGTCTTGTCTATTACATTTTGTCCTTTTTTTCACTTATATTATATCTGCAAGCTCCATATTTATATTTTTATAATGTATATTCCTTGTTACCATGTCAATAAAATAGTACCCTTAGAAAAACTTACTTTAGAAACGATGAAGAAAAGGAGGGAGGGGGGAGAAAGCAAATGGCTCCCAGTTCTAAACTTGAATGGCACTATGCGGTCTTAAGTAGATCAACCTTTTCATATATCGCTGTTCTCTGAGGAGAAACAGCAACAACAGCATATGCTATAATAAAAAGATAATTCCTCAACTCTCTGAGTATGTGTAGATAAGAGCACATGGGAGGGGTATAAAACACCACCTCCCAGTCTCCAAAGTTGTCAGTATCTGTCCATATTTGGTATAAAGAAGAACACTAACCTTATGTGCGAAACATTGTATGGGCTACTTCTGTCCCGGTCCTGGCTGTACCCTCCACTGCTCCCCATTGGGTAAGACATCAACTCTGATTGTCTTACCACCTCCTATAAATAGGAAGGCAGACATGGCTGCCGGAAGCCAGGCTCCTCCCCCATGCCCACCGCGCTGGCCGTCAGTGCATCAGAAAACGTGGGCGGGTATGTCCCCAGATGAAGGGGAAGAGTTGGGCTAGGTGCGTAAAAAATAAAATTATAAATAAAGAAATAAAATTGTGAATAAAAATTGTGAAAAGAGTCCTGCTGCTGTACACTATAACCCCGATATGAGGGCACAGAGAATAGATGTAAAAATAGAAAGTGCAGCGCTGGACATATGACATAAATTATGTGAACAGTGATAAATCAATTGATCAAATAAAAAACCACAGTGAATAACTTCCAATCACTGATAACAGATCAACAAAAATTAAGTGCTCATAAGTATTACAAGAAAATATGTATTAAAATTAATAAATTCATTTGATCAAAGTGAAAGTGAAATAAAGTCCAAAATTGTGATATGTTTGTAGTAATGGAGGCTTACCAGAAAGTCTGCGGCCGCCCTTACTCAGGGGGGTCAAAACAGGCTTGGTAGAAAGATGTAGACCACCGAGGGTATGCTCCGGAAGGCACTGCTGAGAAGAAACACCAACCTCCTTCATGGACAACCAGTTAGCAACAACTTCAAGTGTTTCACAAGGTGCAGTCCCAGGATCGCGCAAAGATGAACAATGAGTGCCAAAAGAAAAAAAGAGACTCCACTGGTGTAGAAAATCTTTGGCTGATTTATTTAAAATTAAAAGCAAAAAAACATAAAGTTCATAACACGGATGATGCAAGAAAAAACACCACCGCCGTTTAAACTGAGAACGCGCATGCGCGTTTGCGTTGTGACCCTACGGCCGTTTCGTCACAACTGATGTCATCAGGGGTACGCATCGGCGCATGCACCTTATAAGCCCAAGCGGCGCATTGAGAAGTGCCGCAATTGGCTTACTAAAAACAGCTAAAATTTTATTGGTCTCAATGGCTTGAACATAGAGGGGGACATCAACTGTTTTATTAATAACAGTTGAAGTCCCCCTCAACATATCTTTGTAAATCTTGATGTATATTGCTCTGGCTGATGACCTGGCCATGCTTGTTATGGTAACTCATACCTCCCTCGCACTTCATTAAACACTGCAGACTTTTATTATTATAACAAGTCCTTATAGTGTTATTGTATATGGTTAAGTTGATTTGTTTTGGCAATTCCACATCGTATACCCATACCTTTTTTGTACCTACTGTCATTGGGAATTGCCTGGTCCCAGTTTTTTATTAAACTTTTGGGTTCACATCAGGCACTCTCACATAGTTACATAGTAGGTGAGGTTGATAAAAGACACAAGTCCATCAAGTCCAACCTATGTGTGTGATTATGTGTCAGTATTTCATTACATATCCCTGTATGTTGCGGTCATTCAGGTGATTATCTAATAGTTTCTTGAAGCTATCAATGCTCCCCGCTGAGACCACCGCCTGTGGAAGGGAATTCCACATCCTTGCCGCTCTTACAGTAAAGAATCCTCTACGTAGTTTAAGGTTAAACCTCTTTTCTTCTAATTGTAATGAGTGGCCACGAGTCTTATTAAACTCTCTTCTGCGAAAAAGTTTTATCCCTATTGTGGGGTCACCAGTACAGTATTTGTAAATTGAAATCATATCCCCTCTCAAGCGTCTCTTCTCCAGAGAGAATAAGTTCAGTGCTCGCAACCTTTCCTCATAACTAAGATCCTCCAGACCCTTTATTAGCTTTGTTGCCCTTCTTTGTACTCGCTCCATTTCCAGTACATCCCTCCTGAGCACTGGTGCCCAGAACTGGACAGCATACTCCAGGTGCGGCCGGACCAGAGTCTTGTAGAGCGGGAGAATTATCGTTTTATCTCTGGAGTTGATCCCCCTTTTAATGCATGCCAATATTCTGTTTGCTTTATTAGCAGCAGCTTGGCATTGCATGCCATTGCTGAGCCTATCATCTACTAGGACCCCCAGGTCCTTTTCCATCCTAGATTCCCCCAGAGGTTCTCCCCCCAGTGTATAGATTGCATTCATATTTTTGCCACCCAAATGCATTATTTTACATTTTTCTACATTGAACCTCATTTGCCATGTAGTCGCCCACTCCATTAATTTGTTCAGGTCTTTTTGCAAGGTTTCCACATCCTGCGGAGAAGTTATTGCCCTGCTTAGCTTAGTATCGTCTGCAAATACAGAGATTGAACTGTTTATCCCATCCTCCAGGTCGTTTATAAACAAATTAAATAGGATTGGTCCCAGCACAGAACCCTGGGGAACCCCACTACCCACCCCTGACCATTCTGAGTACTCCCCATTTATCACCACCCTCTGAAAACGCCCTTGTAGCCAGTTTTCAATCCATGTACTCACCCTATGGTCCATGCCAACGGACCTTATTTGTACAGTAAACGTTTATGGGGAACTGTGTCAAATGCTTTTGCAAAATCCAGATACACCACGTCTACGGGCCTTCCTTTATCTAGATGGCAACTCACCTCCTCATAGAAGGTTAATAGATTGGTTTGGCAAGAACGATTCTTCATGAATCCATGCTGATTACTGCTAATGATATCATTCTTATTACTAAAATCTTGTATATAGTCCCTTATCACCCCCTCCAAGAGTTTACATACTATTGATGTTAGGCTAACTGGTCTGTAATTCCCAGGGATGTTTTTTTGGGCCCTTTTTAAATATTGGTGCTACATTGGCTTTTCTCCAATCAGCTGGTACCATTCCAGTCAATAGACTGTCTGTAAAAATTAGGAACAACGGTCTGGCAATCACCTGACTGAGTTCCCTAAGTACCCTCGGATGCAAGCCATCTGGTCCCGGTGATTTATTAATGTTAAGTTTCTCAAGTCTAATTTTAATTCCGTCCTCTGTTAACCATGTAGGTGCTTCCTGTGTTGTGTCATGAGGATAAACACTGCAGTTTTGGTTACTGAAGCCCCCCGATTCACTCGTGAATACTGAGGAGAAGAATAAATTCAATACCTTTGCCATCTCCCCATCCTTTGTAACCAGATGTCCTTCCTCATTCTTTATGGGGCCAATATGGTCTGTCCTCCCTTTTTTACTGTTTACATACTTAAAGAATTTCTTGGGATTTTTTTTTGCTCTCCTCCGCTATGTGTCTTTCATGTTCTATCTTAGCCGTCCTAATTGCACCCTTACATTTCTTATTGCATTCTTTATAAAGTCTGAATGCTGAGGATGATCCCTCAACTTCGTATTTTTTGAAGGCCTTCTCCTTTGCTTTTATATGCATTTTTACATTGGAGTTAAGCCATCCAGGATTTTTGTTCGCTCTTTTAAATTTATTACCCAATGGGATACATTGGCTAATGCCCTTATTTAATATGCTCTTAAAGCAAACCCATCTCTCCTCCGTATTCTTTGTTCCTAATATTTTATCCCAATTTATGCCTTTTAGCAAGGTTTGTAGTTTAGGGAAGTTGGCTCTTTTGAAATTCAGTGTCTTTGTGTTCCCTTCATGTTTCCTATTTGTGTGATTTATACTGAAACTAATTGACCTATGATCGCTGTTACCTAAATTGCCCCGTATTTCCACATCTGTGATCAGGTCTGTATTGTTGGTAATCAGTAGATCCAGTAATGTTTTATTTCTAGTTGGTGCGTCTACCATCTGACCCATAAAATCATAAAATTGTCCTGCAAGACATTAAGGAACCGGCGAGCCTTAAATGAATGCATGGTTCCCTCCGCCCAGTCTATGTCTGGATAATTAAAATCCCCCATTATGATAACACTTCCCATCCTTGCTGCTAATCCAATTTGTGATAGGAGATCCGTCTCCACTTCCTCCCTCAGGTTAGGGGGCCTATAGCATACTCCCAGTATTATTTTCCCCTTAGCTTCATCCCTTTGGAGCTCTACCCATAAGGATTCCACCTCCTCACTAGCTCCCTCAGTGATGTCATCTCTCACATTCACTTGTACATTATTCTTGATATATAGGCATACCCCTCCCCCTTTTTTACCCTCTCTATCCTTGCGGTATAGGGTATACCCTTGAATGTTTGCCAGCCAATCATGAGAGCTGTTGAACCAGGTCTCTGAAATTCCCACAAAATCCAAATCCTCCTTGTACAACAGTATCTCTAGTTCACCCATCTTGTCCGCCATGCTCCTGGCATTGGTGAACATGCCACATAGTTTAGACCGGTCGCATATTGTCCTCGTATTGGGTGTTTCAAGATTGCAACTAGGACATGCTACTATACTCACCTTGTGTTTTTGTGCTTTGGTTAACCTACCACTAATGCCCCCAATACTACCCTCTGGAATATTTTCCGCGCTGGCTATCACTGTCTCTGGACCCTCCCCCCCATTGCCTAGTTTAAAAACCCCTCTAACTTTTTGGCCATCTTCATTCCCAGCAGATCTGCACCCTCCTCATTTAGGTGCAGTCCGTCCCTTCTATAGTACTGGTTACCGACTGAGAAGTCGGCCCAGTCCTCCAGGAACCCAAACCCCTCCTTACTACACCAGCTCTTCAGCCACTTGTTTACTTCCCTAATCTCCCTCTGCCTTTCTGGTGTGGCTCGATGTACCGGTAGTATTCCTGAGAACACTACCTTGGAGGTCCTTTTCCTCAATTTAGCACCTAAGTCCCTAAAATCGTTCTTTAGGACACTCCATCTGCCTCTGACTTTGTCATTGGTGCCAACGTGCACCATGACAGCCGGGTCTTCCCCAGCCCCTCCCAGTAATCTGTCCACAAGATCTGTGATGTGCCGAACCCGAGCGCCCGGTAGACAACATACTGTTCGGCGCTTCAGGTCTTGGTTACAGATTGCCCTCTCTGTCCTTCTAAGAATTGAGTCCTCTACCACCAGAATCTGTCTTTCCTTTCCCTTTGCTGCCCCCCCACTCTCACTGGAGGAGTTCTTCCCCTGGCAGCTAGGAGAGTCCCTCATCTCCAGCAGTGCTGGTCCCTGACTGGTTTCACCAATGTCACTCAATGGAGCGTACTTATTGGGATGCTCCAGTCCTGGATCGGCCTCTCTGGTACTTCCCCCTCTACCCCTCCTGACTGTCACCCATCTACTCTTTGCTAGTGCCAGCACCTCTTTGTCTCCAACCGCCTCTGTGCTGGCCCCTGCCAGCACCTGCCGTGTACGTTCGTGGCTCACCTTTAGTATGGAGGGACTTCTCAGTGCTGACAGTTGCTTCCCCAGATTCAGAACTTGGGCTTCCAGGGAAACAATGTGCTTACATTTTGCACAGCAGTATTTGCCCTCGATCGGATGATCAAGGAACGCATACATGCGGCAAGATGTACAAAGAGTCGCCTCTCCACACCCGCCGGGCATCGTACCTATTAAATTTAGTGAGGATTTGGGGATTTTACCCTGTCCAAATTACCTAACAGCTAGCTTCCTGGCACTAATACTCAAGACAATACACAGGTACACAACAAGACAATACACAGGTACTCACAGACCTACGTGCAATCGCAGAACAGTCGCAGACCTACGTGCACTCGCAATACTCAAGTATACAGTACACAATACACAAGTACTAACGATCCACACACACACTACTCAGACAACACTCAGGTACTTACACTACACAGGTACTATGACCCCTGTTATAACCTCCTGTTTTAAACTCTGGTTTTTAACTCCCACTTATACCAGCTCCACTTACACCGAGTTCCACAGCCTCAGACTGAGTCCTACACCCAGTTAAATAGGCACCTGTGAGCAATTAACCACCCCCCTTAATTGATAGACTGATGGAACCAGAGAAAAAAAAAAAAAAAAGCTATTTAAAAAGTGACAGCAAATCTCTCATGCCCTAAAGTAATTCTTATATAGAATAGCTATTGTTCTATTTTTTATTTTTATTTATATATTCTTTTCACCATCAGTGAATATTTTGGTAGTGTGATTTTTAATCATTAGTTCTCATATTTGTATTTTAATCATATTTTCTTGGTAAGGAATGATTTTATTTATCTTGCTTCTTTGGTAATACCTTTAAAAATCCACTAGATGGCACTGGCCATATTTAACTTCTTCATAGTCTTTTGTATGTATACTGTTCCGTTTATCAATTATCAGCAAGGATAATCTTTTCCCTTTGATTGTTTGGTCCATTAGATTTTAGTCATATTCATTGAGACCAATCAAATTTTAGCTCTGTTTTTAGTAAGCAAATTGCGGTGCTTCTCAATGCGCCGCTTGGGCTTATAAGGCGCATGCGCGTGCGCCGATGCGTACCCCTGATGACATCAGTTGTGTCGAAACGGCCGTAGGGTCACAACGTAAACACGCATCGCGCATGCGCGTTCTCAATTTAAACGGCGGTGGTGTTTTTTCTTTCATCATCCGTGTTATGAACTTTATGTTTTTTTGCTTTTAATTTTAAATAAATCAGCCAAAGATTTTCTACACCAGTGGAGTCTTTTTTTCTTTTGGCACTCATGGTTCATCTTTGCTGGATTCATTGGAACAAAGATGAACCATACTAACTGCTCTATGTGAAGCGATCCTGGGACTGCACCTTGTGAAGCACTTCAAGTTGTTGCTAACTGGTTGTCCATGAAGGAGGTTGGTGTTTCTTCTCAGCAGTGCCTTCCGGAGCATACCCTCGGTGGTCTACATCTTTCTACTAAGCCTGTTTTGACCCCCCTGAGCAAGGGCGGTCGCAGGCTTTCTGGTAAGCCTCCATTACTTCATCATCAGGTGGTGGGCAGCACTAGTGGTGGAATACTGACCCCGGGCCTCGTATTGAGTACCAAACATATCACAATTTTGGACTTTATTTCACTTTCACTTTGATCAAATGAATGTATTAATTTTAATTTTAGTACATATTTTCTTGTAATACTTATGAGCACTTAATTGTTGTTAATCTGCTTTCAGTGATTGGAAGTTATTCACTGTGGGTATGTCCCCAGGCCTGCACAGCAGTCAAACCATAGCCACATATGCCCAGAGATGTAGGGACATGTGTAGCAAGATGTCTCCCGCTGTACTTCCGGTTAGGACCGAAACGATGCTGGAAGTATTGCGTGCAATGTATTGTATGGATGCACCACCAATGGGGAGAGAGTCATGAGAGACCATGTGCTCTGCTCGGCCAAGGGCCATTTATCACTACCCCCACATGCTGCTATACCTCCCATGCAAACTACCAAGCACCCAGCAGACTCCATGCAGACCCACGTGGAACGCAAGAGGCATAATGAAAAGAGTAAATAAACAGAACCAAGCAAAAAAAAAGAGAAATAAGGGAAAAACAAGGAAGTGAGGGAAAAGGAAATGAGAAAAACATAATTTAAATAAAAAATAAATAAATATAAATAAAGAGAAAGAATATGAGAAATAAACTAGGAAATAAAATAAATAAAATGTCTATGTATATACAGTATCTCACAAAAGTGAGTAGACCCCTCACATTTTTGTAAATATTTTATTATATCTTTTCATGTGACAACACTGAAGAAATGACACTTTGCTACAATGTAAAGTAGTGAGTGTACAGCTCGTATAACAGCGTAAAAAAAAAACTCAAAACACAGCCAATCGTGTCTAAACCACTGGCAACAAAAGTGAGTACACCCCTAAGTGAAAATGTTCAAATTGGGCCCAGTGTGTCAATATTTTGTGTGGCCACCATTATTTTCCAGGACAGCCTTAACCCTATTGGGCATGGAGTTAACCAGAGCTTCACAGGTTGCCACTGGAGTCCTCTTCCACTCCTCCACGATGACATCACGGAGCCGGTGGATGTTGGAGACCTTGTGCTTCTCCACCTTCCGTTTGAGGATGCCCCAATAGATGTTCAATAGGGTTTAGGTCTGGAGACATGCTTGGCCAGTCCATCACCTTTACCCTCAGCTTCTTTAGCAAGGCAATGGTGGTCTTGGAGGTGTGTTTGGGGTAGTTATGTTGGAATACTACCCTGTGGCCCAGTTTCCAAAGGGAGGGGATCATGCTCAGCTTCAGTATGTCACAGTACATGTTGGCATTCATGGTTCCCCTTAATGAACTGTAACTCCCCAGTGTCGGCAGCACTGATGCAGCCCTAGACCTATGACTCTCCCACCACCATGCTTGACTGTAGGCAAGACACACTTGTCTTTGTACTCCTCACCTGGTTGCCGTGACACATGCTTGACACCATCTGAACCAAATAAGTTTGTCTTGGTCTCATGAGACCATAGGACATGGTTCCAGTAATCCATGTCCTTAGTCTGCTTGTCTTCGGCAAACTGTGGCCTTTCTTGTGCATCATCTTTAGAAGAGACTTCCTTCTGTGACGCCATGCAGACCAATTTGATGCAGTCTGCGGTGTATGGTCTGAGGACTGAGAGGCTGACCCTCCACCCCTTCAGCCTCTGCAGCAATGCTGGCAGCACTCATAGTCTATTTTGCAAAGACAACCTCTGGATATGACGCTGAACAGGTCCACTCAACTCCTTTGGTCAGCCATAGCGAGGCCTGTTCTGAGTGGAACCTGTCCTGTTAAACCGCTGTATGGTCTTGGCCACCGTGCTGCAGCTCAGTTTCAGGGTCTTGGCAATCTTCTTATAGCCTAGGCCATCTTTACGTAGAGCAACAATTCTTTTTTCAGATCCTCAGAGTGTTCCATGTTGAACTTCCAGTGACCAGTATGAGTGAGGGCGATAGCACCAAATTTAACACACCTGCTCCCCATTCACACCTGAGACCTTGTAATACTAACGAGTCACATGACACTGAGCTGAGGGCCAACGCCCACTTCTTTTTCTGAGGCTGGAACATGTTTCAATGCAAAAAATTGCAACGCTGATAAATCAAAGCTATAATAGAGCCCTACATGCCTGCTAATAGCTGACTCCATTTTGCCATTTCTAATCAGATAGACACATGGTCCCTTATTCACTTCCAAAAGGGCCTACAAGTTTTTCCAATGTAGAAAGCGTTACATTTACATGTCATTATAATGTTAAAGTCCTATTTTCTGTTCTTTTCTGAGAAATCATACATTACTCACAGGGCTCTTCCCCATACCTATGATTACTGGGCCCTCCTTTTAAAATAAAATAGTGTGTTTATTCTGAGCAGTGTCAAAGTGTATGTCCAGCCAAAACATTTATTTTAGTTGTGCTATAGTTGAACCTTCTGATAAAGTAAGCTAAGACATCCAAATGACAGTTTTTATATTTTGTTTCTCTTACCTTGTGTGTTTATTTTCCATTATAAATGTATAATTTTTCAATTATAGGCGCTCCTTTAAAGTGTATGTGGTGATATTTTCTAAAAATAAAAACACACGGGACAGCTTTTCAACATGTAATGTCTCTTTACAAACAATGCAAGTGCTATAAAATACCTGATGATCCTGCCAGAAATGAAGTCAGCTCCTTATGTCCTGTAGTGGGCTGACAACATTGATGCTGCTGCACTGAAATTCCAGTCAGTGGTGTCAGCCCTGCCAGGCTACATCGCCGCATCTCCCTCTCCTCATCTTCATAACTTGTCTTTGTTTATATTCTCAAAGTTGGCTCCCCTTCCCCCATCCATACCAGCTGCCTGCTGTTTATCCCCCCTTTAACCACTTCAGCCCCGGAAGAATTTGCCCCCTATATGACCAGGCCAGTTTTTGCGATATGGCACTGCGCCGCTTTAACTGACAATTGTGCGGTCGTGCGATGCTGTACCCAAACAAAATTGACATCCTTTTTTCCCACAAATAGAGCTTTCTTTTGGTGGTATTTGATCACCTCTGCAGTTTTTATTTTTTGCGCTATAAACAAAGAGCGACAATTTAAAAAAAAAAAATTTTACTTTTTGCTATAATACATATCCAAAACAAAATATAAAAAAACACCTTTATTCATCAGTTTAGGCCAATATATATTCTTCTACATATTTTTGGTAAAAAAAAAACGCAAAATTAATTAATTGGTTTGCGCAAAAGTTATCACGTTTACAAACTATGGGATAGATTTAGGGACTTTTATTTATTTTTTATTAGTAATGGCGGTGATCTGCAATTTTTAGCCTGACTGCGACATTGTGACAAACAAATCTGACCCCAAATGACACTTTTTGGGGACCAGTGACATTATTACATTGGTCAGTGCTATAAAAATGCACTGATCAATGTAAAAATTACACTGGCAGGGAAGGGGTTAACACTAGTGGGCGATCAATGGGTTAAGTATATTCCTTGGGTGTGTTCTAACTGTAGTGGGGATGGGCTACCAGGGACATGACAGAGATCACTGTTCCTGATCACTGGCATGTCCCCTGTTAGAACGGGGATTCGCCTTGTTTACAAAGGTAGATCGGCGTTCTGCCTCTGTATTAGGCGATCACGGGCGGACATAGAGTCCACCTGACCCGTAGGCACGCTACCACAGCTGGTCAGCCAGTGGTTAATGCTTTCCCTTACTGTAAAGTAGCTCTTAGAGGGGCAAAGAGTAGAAGCTTTGCTTCCACAAATCTCATTTTCACACAAGCTAGGTATTTCATTCCACTGTAATAGAAATGGTGAGAAACCGCAAACAGCTGGTTTTGGGGGAGCGAGTTCTGAGAATGTAAACAAGGAGAAGTTATGGAGATGAGAAGAGGAAACTGAGTTGACTTAATTCAGAGGAGAAATTAGGTAGGGCTGACAAAGCTGCTTGGGATTTCAGTGCACCGATGGCTGCGTTGTCAGCACACTACAGGAGGTTAGGAGATGATTGCATTTTCAGCAGGATCGTCTGGTATTTTTCAGCACATGTATCATTTTTTTAACCTCCCTGGCGGTATGATTATTTTGAATTTTAGGTGCTGAAAGCGGTACAATTATTTTGCATGGAAATTTGGCGTTTTATATTGTAGGTCTGTAATTCTTAGCAATAACACACTTGAATCTGTCCAAACAAGAGTCTAGTAGATATCCCGGGTATGATAAAGTTTGAAACACAAAAACATAAATTATAATATAATAAATAAAAATAAATAATTAAAAATAAATAAATAAATAATAATAAAATAAATTTCCCCACGATTCACTATCGCTCAATTCTGCAAGTGTTCTAATTTACTATCGCTGTTTTCTAGCTGGTCTAAAGCCACTTTTGATGTAAAGGGACACTTTTTGGTTGCTATGGACAATCTCCAGTTTCCAGGCAGAAAGAACAGTATATATCATATAAAACTGCATGCAGGACATAGGACAAAGCACTGGGGACAAAAGGGATGTGAAATAATTTCATACAGTACTGTAATCTGTAAGATTACTGTACTGTATGTGTTATGATTTTAAACTTTTTTGAATTTGCCGCCAGGCTCCGCCCCTGTGCGTCGCGCCGCTCGCAGGGAACGGAGCCTGGCACGGAGCCCGCAGACACAGCGGGGGACATCGCAGGATCCTGGGGACAAGGTAAGTAAAGCCACACCAGGATCCTGCGATGTAATCCCGAGTGTGGCTCGGGGTTACCGCTAATGGTCCTGAATTTTAACCCCGAGCCACACTCGGGAAAACCACCAGGGAGGCTACAGAGTCATACAGGCCATCCTGAAAGTATTCACAGCACTTCACTCTTTCACATTTTGTTATGTTACAGCCTTATTCTAAAATGGATTAAATTTATTATTTTCCTCCAAACTCTATAAACAATACCCCATAATGACAACAAGACAGAAGTTTGTTTGAAATCTTTGCAAATTTATTAAAAATAATAAAACAAAACAATCACAAGTACGTAAGTATTCACAGCCTTTGCCATGACACTCAAAATTGAGCTCATGTGCATCCTGTTTCCACTGATCATCCTTGAGATGTTTCTACAACTTGATTGGAGTCCAACTATGGTGAATTCAGTTGATTTGACATGATTTGGAAAAGCACCCACCTGTCTAAATAAGGTCCCACATTTAACAGTGCATGTCAGAGCACAAACCAATTTCTGCAGTATTGAAGGTCCCAATGAGCAAAGTGGCCTCCATCATCCATAAATGGAAGAAGTTTGGAAACACCAGGACTCTTCCTAGAGTGGGCGGCCCGGCCAAACTGAGCAGTCCGGGGGGAAAGGGCCTTATTCAGGGGGGTGACCAAGAACCCGATGGTCACTGACAGAGCTCAAGCGTTTCTCTGTGAAGAGAGTAGAACCTTCCAGAAGAACAATCATCTCTGCAGCACTCCACTAATCAGGCCTGTATGGTAGAGTGACCAGATGGAAGCCACTCCTCAGTAAAAGTGAAGGTAAATTGGCTATCTGGCATTCCAGGAGGCAATGCCCTTAGTTTGTAATAATGTGCATTTGATTAGTCAGTCTTTAGGTAAAAACAAAGTTGAACCAGGGTAAGGGGGTGATTTAAAAAGAGGCAGCCATCCTCAGAGTGTGTCCAGCAACTCTGCAAAACATATAAAAGAAACGGGGGGCGGGGGGGAGGCACCTCTCTAAGTGTAGTATTAAAACAGTATCATTTATTGCACAAGATTAAAAACACTTACAAGATATAAGTGAGAGACATGCTCATCATAAGTATGTAGTCCTGGCAGTTCTACTGCGTCCCACAGGCTCCTTGCACGATCCGGGTAGCTGGGAAAAGGACCTTTCCCAGCTACCCAGATCATGCAAGGAGCCTGTGGGACGCAGTACTTAAGTGTTTTTAATCTTGTGCAATAAATGATACTGTTTTAATACTACACTTAGAGAGGCGCCTCCCCCCCCCTTGTTACTCCACAGTAAAAGGCACATGACAGTCTGCCTGGAGTTTGCCAAAAGGCACCTGAAGGACTCTCGGTCCATGAGAAACAACATTCTCTGGTCTGATGAAACAAAGATTAAACTCTTTGACCTGAATGGCAAGCGTCATGTCTGGAGGAAACCAGGCATTGCTCATCACCTAGCCAATACCTGATGAAAACCTGCTTCAGAGCACTCTGGACTTCAGACTGGGGTGAAGGTTCATCTTCCAGCAGGACAACGACCCTAAGCACACGGCCAAGATAACAAAGGAGTGGCTATGGGACAACTCTGTAAATGTTCTTGAGTGGCCCAGACTGATTAAACATCTCTGGAGAGATCTCAAAATGGCTGTGCACAAATGCTCCCCATCCAACCTGATGGAGCTTGAGAAGTCCTGCAAAGAAGAATGGGAGAAACTGCCCAAAAATAGGTGTGCCAAGCTTGTAGCATTATACTCAAAAAGATTTTAGGCTGTAATTGGTGCCAAAAGTGATTCAACAAAGTATTGAGCAAAGGTTGTGAATACTTATGTACATGTGATTTTTTTTTTTCTTTTTTTTTTCTTTCTAATAAATTTGCAAAGATTGCAAACAAACTTCTTTCACCTTGTCATTATGGGGTATTTGTAGAATTTTGAGGAAAATAATACATTTAATTCATTTTGGAATAAGGCTGTAACATAGCAAAATGTGGAAAAAATGAAGCACTGTGAATACTTTCCGGATGCACTGTAACATGGAGAAATCTGCATGCATTGGAGAGCTGTACTGTGTAATAGTTTTTTTTTGTTTTTTGTGCTTTTTGTTTTTTAGGTTTTGCTCATGCTGTAATAAAGAGTTTGAAGTGTAACAAAGTGTAAATATGGCCTTGTTTTGAGAGCACTGTAAGTGTAACTTAAGGCAAAACTGGAAACCTTTCAATGAGGATGGTGGTTCTGGTGACTGATGACAACCTGGTATTCCCTCACTTTGGAGGGATTTTCTATTACTTCCTGTTTTGGCCATGGGACAGGAAGTTAGGAGAAATCTTATCTCCTATGGAAAATGTAAAAAAAAACTGACAGGGGATGTAATACTTCCTTACTCTATCCAAAATGAAAAAAGAATTGCCTTTAGTTACACTTTATTTATATTGAGAATCTGATTCTCATAAACACTCCCACCTACGTGGTACAGTTTCAGGTGGAAAACAACTAATTTGTATGTGTTTTTGGACAATAAAAGGAAACCAAAAACCTACAGTGAGGAAAATACAGACTGTAAAGTGTCTTGACATGAACTAAATTTAGTGCCCTAGTCCTGTAAACTAGCAGTGCTACCTAATGAACCACCATTTCACTGTACATACTTGCTCTCAAATTATATTAAAGGACATGACTGGATAGCTGAACAATTGGCACATACAGCAAATCAAACAAGATCTGTTCGAAAAAGTGCTGATTTGATACCGCAAATTGTTGTGGTGTACTTGCACATACATGTCAGTTGTATATTCTAATAGGCAAAAGCAACTTATTCAGTTTTCATATCTTTTCAGGGTTCTCTCAAAGTTTGCCTTTAGTTTGTCACCTGACTGGGAATTACCCGTGAAAAGGGAGGTGAGTGTGAGTGATTTTTTTATATACCTTCCCTACCAGTTGTATCAGTGGCGGCCGGTGAAGTTTTAGGATGGGGGGCACCAGACCCAGCCCTTCCTTTTTTGGCCCCTCCGACTTGGTGAAAATGGGCGTAGTTTCAGCTAAATGGTGGGCGTGGCTCTAAGGTGGTGTGGTTAGCATCTGAGATGAGATAGGGATGGAGGGACAGCAGGCCCAGTTCCTACACAACAATAGAAATATGTATATTCTAGAAAGTTTAACAATCATCAGATAAAGATACTACAAACACCTGGTGTTAGCACTTCAATCATCCCGACACCATGGTTGTTATGGTATCAGGATGATTGAAGCGCATTATTTCTATTATTACATTGTGATATAAAATCAAATCATTCAACTCACCATAATGCAGAATCAGTGGGAGCCCTGAGCGTGTCACCAGCCACATCGCCTGCCACCAGATGCTATCAGGTGTCCCCAGCGGAGTCCGTCCTTGCATCAGGTGCCCCCAGCGGAGTCCCTCCTTACATGCAGGATGTGCCCCATTAAATGCAGCCTATGTCACATAAAATGCAGCCTGTGTCACATAAAATGCAGCTTGTGTCCCATCAAATGCAGCCTGTGTTCCATCAACTGCAGCCTGTGTCCCATCAACTGCAGCCTGTGTCCCATCAACTGCAGCCTGTGTCCCATCAACTGCAGCCTGTGTCCCATCAACTGCAGCCTGTGTCCCATCAACTGCAGCCTGTGTCCCATCAACTGCAGCCTGTGTCCCATCAACTGCAGCCTGTGTCCCATCAACTGCAGCCTGTGTCCCATCAACTGCAGCCTGTGTCCCATCAACTGCAGCCTGTGTCCCATCAACTGCAGCCTGTGTCCCATCAACTGCAGCCTGTGTCCCATCAACTGCAGCCTGTGTCCCATCAACTGCAGCCTGTGTCCCATCAAACGTAGCTTGCGTCCCATCAAACGTAGCTTGCGTCCCATCAAACGTAGCTTGCGTCCCATCAAACGTAGCTTGCGTCCCATCAAACGTAGCTTGCGTCCCATCAAACGTAGCTTGCGTCCCATCAAACGTAGCTTGCGTCCCATCAAACGTAGCTTGCGTCCCATTAAACGTAGCTTGCGTCCCATTAAACGTAGCTTGCGTCCCATCAAACGCAGCCGTGTGTCCCATCAAACGCAGCCGTGTGTCACATAAAATGCAGCCTGTGTCGCACAAAATGCAGCGGTGTGTCCCATTAAATGCAGCCTGTGTCCCATCAAACCCCCCTCCCCCTCCTTCTCCGTGGGAGCACAGCAGTACTTACCTTGCTGTGTAGTCCTCTCCTGTGGTGTCTCCTTCCACTGGCAGCGGCGAGGGAGGAGTCCGCTCCTCATACTTCCGGTTTTCTCTCTCTCAGGCGCAATGGGAGAGAGAAAACAGGAAGTGACATCTAACTCAGATGTCAATCAAACCGCCCGGCCGTAGTAATAGATACTATGAGCGCCGGGCGGAAGCTACTCGGCGCTTCGGAAAGTGCCGCAAGGTGGGACAAAAGCCCGCAAATGAAGTGCCGCGTCTGCAATCTCTTGATTGCATAGATGTGGCACTTCCCATAGTGCACTGTGTCCGGCGTCCGAACACAGTGCACTTAACCATCTCAATACAGTGCATTTTAACCCCCTTCCTGCCCAAGCCATTTTTCAGCTTTCAGCGCTGTCACACTTTGAACAATTGCGCGGTCATACAACACTGTACCCAGATGAAATTTTTATTATTTTTTCCCCACAAATAGAGCATTATTTTTCACTTTTTTATTTTTTGCGCTATAAACAAAAGAAGAGGGACAAGTTTGAAAAAAACACAATATTTTTTACTTTTTGTTATAATAAATATCAATTTTTTTCCTCAGTTTAGGTCAATACTTATTCTTCTACATATGGTAAAAAAAAAATCGCAATAGGCGTATATTGATTGGTTTGCACAAAAGTTATAGCGTCTATAAAATAGGGGATAGATTTATAGCATTTTTATTTTTTATTTTTTTTTTTTTTACTAGTCATGGCGGCGATCTGTGATTTTTATTGTGACTGCGATATTGTGGCGGACACATCGGACACTTTTGACACATTTTTGGGACCATTCACATTTATACAGCGATCCGTGCTATAAAAATGCACTGATTACTGTATAAATGTGACTGGCAGGGAAGGGGTTAACACTAGGGGGTGATCGAGGGGTTAACTGTGTTCCTAGGGAATGTTTCTAACTGAAGAAGGAGGGGACTCACAAGGGGAGGAGATCGATCTGTGTTGCTCTGTACTGAGAACACAGATCGGTCATCTCTCCTCTCTGACAGGACGTGGATCTGTGTGTTTACACACACAGATCCACGTCCTGCCATGTTACCGGGCAATCGCGTGTGCCCGGCGGACATCGCGGCCACCGGGCACGCGCATTGGGTGCCCAGTGACACGGCGGGCGTGCACGATTGCCGTCGGCGCGCGCCCCCTGGTGGGTAGGGAAGGCGAGGGCGTCATATGACGCCCTCCCAGAACGAGAGCCGCGCCGCCTCGCTGTCAGGTTAAGGACCTTTTTTGGGTTTTTTTTTTTTTTTTAAGGGCCAGTTTAAAATTTTTTTTTAAAATTTATTTATTTGTGACTGCCTGGGGGGGGGGGGGGGGGGGGTGTGCCCCTATGGACGGGCCGCCACTGAGTTGTATTAGATACAGTGCAAATAGTTACTCCTTCATTATACAGTCTTTAGCAGATTAGAAAATAAAGCTCAAGACTTGTTTAGTTGGCATAGAAACAACCATTAATAGTCCTTTTCTCAGCTTTATACGAATAGGCTTTTTTATTAAATGGTTGGACAGCCTATGTGCAGGAATAATTATAACTGAAGACTGAGACAGTCATATTTGGCTAACAAGTAATGGGCAGATTAACATGTTTATACTCTTTTAGTTCTTCATGTGATAAGGAGATGCACTTAATGGTGTTTTGGACACTTGTTTGGCAGTAGGTGTAATTTACTATAGCGACGGGAAGTACTTGTCGCCATTACATGTAATAGCGCCTATTTCAGGCAATTAAGAGTTTAACTAGGCGAACGTGCGAATGTAAATTTGCACTATTAGCAGCGAACATACCTTAGTAAAGCGCTAATCGGCGATTCCGCAGATATGCATGTGTCAATTTCTACCGTTATTTATCCCTTTCATGACTAAGCCTATTTTTGAAATTTGGTGTTTACAAGTTAAAATCCATATTTTTTGCTAGAAAATTACTTAGAACCCCAAACATTATATATATTTTTTAGCAGAGAATCTAGAGAATAAAATGGAGATTGTTGCAATATTTTATATCACACGGTATTTGTGCAGCGATGTTTTAAACGCAAATTTTTGGAAAAGGGACACTTCCATGAATTTTAAAAAATCCAAACAGTAAAGTTACCCCAATTTTTTTGTATAATGTGAAAGATGATGTTACGCCGAGTAAATAGATACCAAACATGTCACGCTTTATAATTGCACGCACTCGTGGAATGGCGACAAACTATGGTAGCTATGAATTTCCATAGGCGACGCTTTAAATTTTTTTTACAGTTAAGGTTAGAGTTACAGAGGAGGTCTAGGGCTAGAATTATTGCTCTCGCTCTGACGATCGCGGCGATACCTCACATGTGTGATTTGAACACCGTTTACATATGCGGGCGCTACTTCCGTATGCGTTTTCTTCGCTGCGCGAGCTCGCGGGGACGGGGGCGCTTTAAAAAAATTTTTTTTTTTTTTCATTTATTTTTAGACTTATAATTTGTGTTTTAAAAAAATGTTTTTTTTTTTACTTTTATTGCTGTCATAATGAATGTAAACATCCCTTGTGACAGTAATAGGTGGTGACAGGTACTCTTTATGGAGGGATCGGGGGTCTAAAAGACCCCCGATCCCTCCTCTGCACTTCAAAGTATTCAGATCGCCGAAAACGGCGATTCTGAATACTGTGTATTTTTTTTAATTCGGCGCCATTGGCACCCGAGTAAATGGGAAGTGACGTCATGACGTCGGTTCCGTGTTTACATTGAGAAGGCTGGAACAAAGCCGCCCACAGCTTCGTTCCAGCCCGCCCACAGCCGCCGGAGGCAGCCGATTGGACACCGGGCCTCCCGATCACACAGGAGGCCCGGTAAGAGCGGCGGGAGGCGGCGGGAGTGGGGGGACGTCCCCTCCCACTCCTCCAGTATAACAGCCGAGCGGCTTTTAGCCACATCGGTTGTTATATACGGGTAGCCGATCGCCCGCTCGAAACAACAGTACCAGGATGATGCCTGCAGCTGCGGGCATCATCCCGTTATAACCCCCGAAAGCCGAGTACGTACATATGCGTACGGTCGGCGGGAAGGGGTTAAATAGCAACCATGATCCATGTATGTGAAGAAAACATTTTTATGTGAGATGTGCTCTGCCTCGTGTGTATCTATAGATGTATATTGCAATTAGTATTCCTAGCTTTTTTTTTCTTATTTTGATAACGAATGCAGTTATGAATATGTATTACAGAGTAATGTCTGCTATTCTGTAAAGTTACATGTATTGAACATTTACACTTGCATATCTGTTGTATGTTTTTTTTTTTTTTTTTTTTTTTTTAAGTGACTATAAAACAGTAATTATTTATGTTCGTTCTTTAATCATACTACACTGTTATGCAGGTCTTAGCGTACTTAGCACAGTGGCTTGGTGGTCTGCTCAGATGCACTCGAATTCAAATCCCAGCCAACCTACCACCCACCAGCTGTGTTTATTTTTCTAGTGCACTAGCAAATTAAAATAAACAAACAAAAAATGTAAATTGGCTGTTACCTAGTGTGTGGTGTTTGGAATTCCACACCATAATATTATTAATAACTTACATATCATTGCATGCATTTGAAGAGTTAATATAATAGAATCAACCAAACTAAAGTGCATTGGCTAATTGGCCTTGGCCTATTTTCAGCATACGCTGCTGTGGCTAATTGGTATTCACCTTTTTTCAGCAATGCAATCTTTTAGTATCCCTCTGTGGGATTTGAATCCATGAGTCCTTCAATGCCTGAGTTTTTCAAGGTAGAAGCGCTGACCACTAGTCCATTGGACTGAGCACAACCAATACATAGAAAATACATTTACTAGTGTTTGATGTTTTTAATTCTATACAATAATGTTTAGCAAATGAGCCATTAATATTAGGGAAACAACCATGCTCATGCTGATGTGGCATTGGCTATTATGAAAAATGTTTTAAAAAAATAGCGTGGGGGCCCCCCCACCCCCAAAATCAGGTCTGGCATAGATTTTAAGGGGAACGCCACGCCAAAATGAAAAATATTGGCGTAGGTTTCCCCCCAAAATCCATACCAGACCCCTATCCGAGCATGCAGCCTGGAGGTCAGGATGGGCGGTGGGGACGAGCGCCCCCCCCCCCCCTCCTTAACCATACCAGGCCACATGACCTCAATATGGGGACCAAAGCACCTTGTGTTCATGGGGACAGGGGCCTCTTCCTGAAAACCCTGGCCGGTGGTTGTCGGGCGGGGGGCTTATTAGAATCTGGAAGCCCTCTTTAACAAGGGGGCCCCCAGATCCTGCCCCCCCTTAAGTGAATGGGTATTGGGTACATCGTACCTCTACCCATTCACCCAAAAATACAAACCACAAGAGACAGTTTTTGACAAATCGTTTATTTAAAAAAATAAAAAGTGTCCCGCGATGTACATCCATAGTCAATCACGGCGCCCGACGGACCCAAAAATCAAAATGCCCCACATTGACGGGAGGGCTCCCGCCGTATGCCCTGTGAGCGCTATGACAGTTTTTATAGGCAAGAGCGGGGCCGCCCGGGTACGTCACCAGATAGCCCCGCCCCTTCTGACATATGACATGCCTATAAAAGAACTGTCAAAGCGTACAGAGCGCACACAGCTGGAGCCCTCCCATCGAGGCTGAGCGTTTTGATTTTTTCAAATTTTCGGGTCCATCGGGCACCGTGATTGACGATGGATGTAATGAAATTTGGGCGTTGAGTTCCCCTTAAAATCCATAAGACCCCTTTCACACTGGGGCGGTTTGCAGGCGGTATTGCGCTAAAAATACTGCCTGCAAACCGCCCCTAAACAGCCTCCGGTGTTTGTTCAGTGTGAAAGCCCGAGGGCTTTCACACTGAAGCGGTGCGCAGGCAGGGCGGTGAAAAAAGTCCTGCAAACCGCATTTTTGGAGCGGTGTATTCACCGCTCCTTCACCGCTCCTGCCCATTGAAATCAATGGGACAGCGCGGCTATACCGCGGCAATACCGCGGCTATAGCTGCGCTGTACGAGGGATTTTAACCCTTTTTCGGCCGCCAGCGGGGGTTAAAACTGCACCGCTAGCGGCCGAATACCGCTGCAAGAACGACGGTACAGCAGCGCTAAAAATAGCGCTGTTGTACCGCCGACGCCCCCACCGCCCCAGTGTGAAAGGGGCCTAACAGATTCAAAGGGCCTGGTATGGACTGGGGAGGGGGACCCCACGCCTTTTAAAAAAAAAAAAAATTCCCTACTAGCCAATGCCACATCAGCATGAGCATGGTTGTTTCCCTAATATTAATGGCTCATTTGCAAAACATTATTGTATAGAATTAAAAATATTAAGCACTAAATAATGTATTTTCTATGTATGGTTGTGCTCAGCCCAATAGGCTAGTGGTCTGCGCTTCTACCTTGAAGGACTCAGGCCTTGAAGGAGGGGTTCAAATTCCACAGAGGGTATCACCTACTAAAAAACTGCATTGGACTCAGCAGCATATGCTTTTTTTCAAATTTGGGAATGGAGTTCCCCTTAAAATCCATGCCAGACTCAAAGATCCTGGTATGGATTGGGAAGGTGGGGGGAGACAGAGCCATGTGGCCTGCCCGAGGGCTTTCACACTGAAGCGGTGCGCAGGCAGGGCGGTGAAAAAAGTCCTGCAAACCGCATTTTTGGAGCGGTGTATTCACCGCGCCTTCACCGCTCCTGCCCATTGAAATCAATGGGACAGCGCGGCTATACCACGGCAATACCGCGGCTATAGCTGCGCTGTACGAGGGATTTTAACCCTTTTTCGGCCGCCAGCGAGGGTTAAAACCGCACTGCTAGCGGCCGAATACCGCTGCAAGAACGACGGTACAGCAGCGCTAAAAATAGCGCTGTTGTACCGCCGACGCCCCCACCGCCCCAGTGTGAAAGGGGCCTAACAGACTCAAAGGGCCTGGTATGGACTGGAGAGGGGGACCCCACGCCTTTTAAAAAAAAAAAAAAATTCCCTACTAGCCAATGCCACATCAGCATGAGCATGGTTGTTTCCCTAATATTAATGGCTCATTTGCAAAACATTATTGTATAGAATTAAAAATATTAAGCACTAAATAATGTATTTTCTATGTATGGTTGTGCTCAGCCCAATAGGCTAGTGGTCTGCGCTTCTACCTTGAAGGACTCAGGCCTTGAAGGAGGGGTTCAAATTCCACAGAGGGTATCACCTACTAAAAAACTGCATTGGACTCAGCAGCATATGCTTTTTTTCAAATTTGGGAATGGAGTTCCCCTTAAAATCCATGCCAGACTCAAAGATCCTGGTATGGATTGGGAAGGTGGGGGGAGACAGAGCCATGTGGCCTGCTTGTTTTGTGGTTATATTGCCAGAAATGGCTTGCAGCCAGGGAAAACGATTCAAATTTAATTTTTTGGTGTTTAAATATGTCGTCATTGCTGCAGCAGGTTCGAGATTTAGGACAAATGCAACACTTTACAGGCAGACGAAGGGGACCCCCCAGATACTCTTTTGAATCTAAAATTTTATTTTTCTGTTTTCACTTTAAACATCCTTCACCCCTTGGCACCTGCTTTTTAATGGGTTTGCCAATCTGAGAGGTGGGGCGGGGCTGCTGGCACTATTACATGCAAATATGCATCCACTCTGTGCCAGGGCCCAGCTACCGTGAGGCCACATATTTGCATGTGCTCTGCGCCAACTGTTTACAATCACTGCTCCTTTAAAAACAAGCTTAGACCATATATACATACAGTGTATTTACAGGAACATGTACAAATGCAGGAAGTCTAATGTGCAGAGAAAGAGGCAGTGATGTGTGTGCATGTCCAGGAAGTGAATGTGAGCGAAGGATCACTACACATAACAGTCTCTCTCTGCCCCCCACAATAAATTAAGCTAACTAGCACATCCCCCTAACCCAGGGAACAAGACACCGCCCACACTTACCTTGCATATCAGCAGCAGCTCTTCTCGTAAAAGGAGTGACCCTGCCATGTTAGAGGCTGAGCAGTAGTACACTTCCTGGAGGCATGTGCATGCCCTTTCCCCTTTGATTATGCATTTCCAGGTCAAAAAACAGCCCGTGTGAATAAATATGCGCACTCGCGAATGAAAATTCACATCTGCGAATTAGAGTTACAGCGACACAATTTTTTTTTGCTTCTTAGAGAGAATTCACATTTATTTGCCAGATTTCATGGTATGCCTAGTCCACAAAAGAATTACTAGAGTTCTGAAATTCATCTTTGGAGCAGGATTGTTTTTTTTTTTTTTTTGGGGGGGGGTCTACCCCCCCCAAAAAATATACTTGGGCCAAAAAATAAATAAAAGGCATGGAAATGATGCTCCAGCATTTGACAATATAGTTAGAAGGGCCCTGCTCAAAAGAGCTTACAATCTACAAGGATAGGACACTAAAAATTAGACACATTAAACAAATCACATTAGAAAAGCAGGGATAACAAATCAAGCTAATAACTATGACAAACATTTTTTGAGGATCAGAACTTGTCACCCCAAACCCCTAAAAAGTTAAAGTGCAGGATTAAAAGCAAAAACAGATAAAATTATTACAAACTCAAAAAAGGCAGCGCCTTTGGAATTAGCATGAAGCTTCATTTTCATCTAAACCATTACATAAACTAGATTAACATTTATGCCGCGTACACACAGCCGGACTTGCCAACGGGCTAAACTCTGTCTGCATTTCCGACAGAAAGATATAGAATATGTTCTATATCTGAGTCCATCGGAAATGCCGACAGAAAAAGTCCAATGGGGCATACACACGGTTGGAAGCTCCCATCGGACTTTTTCTGTCGGTAAGTCCAGCCGTGTGTAGGCGGCATAACAGTTGCAAATCTAACATGTGAGAATTAGAAGTAGCGAACAAGATAAAAGTCTGCTGAGGCACAAAAACACGTGGTCAGAATGGACAAAGACACAATTTGGAAACCATGCCCACAAAGACACACTTTTGAGGGCCTTAATGCAAAACTATACCAGCAAACACATAAAGCAATCACCAAAACCCAAAGCTTTAGTGGGGTGTAGGTCAGGCATTAGGTGCACACACTCTCTTTTCTCCTCCTCCTCCCCCTATAACCAATATAAGCACTGCAAACAAAGATTCGGGCCCCTTGTCAGGCCAAACAACTGCCACAACTGCAGGCCTTTATATAACCTAGATAGAATTGCTAGAAGACCCACCCAGTAAAGGACACACCCACCAGTGTAATTGTTTCTGTCTCTTCATGTATGCTTCAAGTGCTCACACCTGTTCATCAGGAACACACTCTTTATAAATGAAAGAATGCATCGGCATATATATCTGTGCAGGCTAAACCTAAAAGGAACTCATGTCCAAGGCTCTGGCCATGATCAGTGATACTAAAAATCCAAACATTAAACTTGTACATTGTTGGGCACGTGGAGGGTACAAAACAGGAAATTACAACTTTGTGAGGGCTGCTTTACACAAATTGCTGACAAAGCGCATTCTTCGTTCATCAGCATACATTAAAATGTGTGCAGCATCACACCAGACTTTTACATCCATATCTAACCAATAATAATATAACAGGATATAACCAATATAAATCTGCCCTCCAAAAATACAATTCCAGTCTCCTCACTGCCAAGCAGACCTATTTTATCACTCTCATTAGCAACTTATCATCCCGTCCCCGTCAACTCTTCTCTACCTCGGCTTCCACCCGCCAACTCACTCACTGCCCATGAGATCGCCAATCGCTTCAAACAGAAGATTGATACAATTTGCGAGGAGATCTCTACTGTTCAGATATTCTCCACGCTTTACGCTTCATGCCCACAGGTACAATCATTACTTCCCTCTTTCAACCCCACCACTATAGACGAGGTTACTAAACTACTTACTAACTTCCACCTTACCACCTGCCCTCTAGATCCTGTTCCTTTGCAAATGCTACGTTCACCCTCTGGCTCTATGCTACACTCTCTAACCCACATCTTCAATCTCTCCCTCTCTTCTGGCATCTTCCCCAACTCTCTAAAACATGCACTTGTCAGACCCATACTTAAAAAGCCCTCACTGGACCCATCCAATCTTAACAACCTACACCCCATCTCCTTGCTCCCCTTCTTATCCAAACTCCTTGAACGTCTGGTCTACAACCGACTGAGCGTCCATCTCACTGATAATAGCCTTCTTGATCTCCTTCAGTCTGGATTTCATCCTCAACACTCCATAGAAACTGCTCTCCTAAAACTAACAAAGGATCTACTAATGGCCAAAACCAATCAACGCTATTCTGTACTCCTACTCCTGGATCTCTCTGCTGCCTTTGATATGGTTGACCACCCCCTCCTCCTCAAAAACGCCACGCCTTTGGTCTCAGTGACTGTACTCTTCGCTGGTTCTCTTCCTACTTATCCAACCGCACCTTTAGCATTTCTTACAACTCTACTTCCTCCTCTCCTATTCCTTTCTCTGTTGGGGTCCCCCAAGGTTCTGTTCTTGGACCTCTCCTATTTTCAATCTACACCTCCTCCCTGGGTCAGCTGATAGCCTCCCATGGCTTCCAATACCACCTCTACGCTGACGACGCCCAAATCTATTTCTCTACTCCTCAGCTCAATCCCTCTCTCTCCTCACGTATCACTAATTTACACTAAACTAACAGATATATCAGTCTGGATGCCACACCACTTCCTCAAACTCAATCTATCCAAAACCAAGCTTATAATTTTTTCTCCCCCATATGCCCCTTCCCCTGATCTCTCTGTCAAAATCGATGGCACAACTATAAGCTCATCTCCACATGTCAAGGGTCTAGGTGTAGTCCTCTCCTTTAAGTACCACGTCCAATCACTGTCCAAATCTTGCCGCCTCAACCTCCACAACATCTCCAAATTACACCCCTTTCTAACCAATGACACAACAAAGCTCTTAATTCACTCGCTGGTCATCTCTCGCCTCGACTACTGCAACTCCCTTCTCATTGGCTTACCTCTACTTAATATCGCCTCTTCAATCCATCATGAATGCTGCTGCCAGACTCATCCACCTTACCAATCGCTCTGTGTCTGCTACCCCTCTCTGTCAATCCCTCCACTGGTTTTCACTCACCCAACAAATTAAATTCAAAATACTAACTACGTACAAAGCAATCCACAATTTAGCCCCAGTTAGATCACTAGCCTAGTCTCTAAATACCAACCTACTCGTTCTTTCTCTTCGTTCCTCTCAAGACCTCCTGCTCTCTAGCTCCCTTGTCACCTCCTCCCATGCTCGCCTCCAGGACTTTTCCAAAGCATCTCCAATCCTATGAAATGCCTTACCCCAATCTGTCCGCTTATCTCCTACTCTATTAGCTTTTAGACGATCCCTGAAAACCCCTCTCTTCAGAGAAGCGTACCCTACCCACACCTAACAACCTTTTTTTTAATTTTCTCCATCAGCTCACCCCCCCCCCCGTTATTACCTTTTGTTTCCACTTGACCCTCCCTTCTAGATTGTAAGCTCTAACAAGCAGGGCGCTTTGATCCCTCATGTTGTAAAGAGCTGCGCATACTGTTGGTGCTATATAAATCCTGTATAATAATAATAAACACAGTTCTTGATTTGGTGCAAATTTATAATTTATTGATTTATAATGTCATTTCTTGGGTTTCCACGTTTTGAAGGCTGGTTATGGCTGATTACTGTCAGCATGCTGCTGGAGCAGTGTTTCTCAACTCCAGTTCTCAAGGCTCACCAACAGGTCATGTTTTCAGGAATTCCCTCAGATGAAACGGCTGTGGTAATTACTAAGGGAGTGAAACTGATTAAATCACCTGTGCAAAATAATGGTGAGCCTGAAAACATGACCTGTTGGGGCACCTTGAGGACTGGAGTTGAGAAACACTGTGCTCAATATTGGTTGATAAGAGGCTGCAATTAGTGCTGGTGGGGAAATGTTAATGCTGATTATTATCCTTGCCCATGGAAAACATATGACTCGATTTGCAATGGTAGTGGAACCCTCCTACACATATATACACATAAATACTGCATTTCTTTGGACATATTCCTATAGGTGGTGGAATGACGTCAGTTAGGAGTTAAGCTTCTTGATTTATTCTGTGATATTAGGTGGTTCTTGGTGTGTGAGTGTAGAATAGTGATGTTACCCTCTGAATTTTGGGAATGACATTTTGATTTCTGATGTTGGTACACATCACATTTTCTTTATCGTACTTCATGGGACACAGAGCCTTAAGTAATTACTTAATGGGTTATAGGCCACCTTCAGGTGTTGACACTGGTAAACCCAATCAAAGGAAGTTTACTCCCTATATAACCCCTCCTCCTTCCAGGCGCACATCAGTTTTTTTCGCCAGTGTCTAAGGTGTTGGTCACAAGTGAAGAAGTGCTCTGAAGAGCTCCCGGAGGGATCCTCCATAAAAAGAAGCCAGATCCATCCAAAGTGCCACTGAGGCCAAAGATAGATGGTACCTGGGACCTCGTATCCGAAGCACAAGGTTTTGCCTGTAATGCCTTTCTTTGTAGGGCTGGACCCCAGAAACCCAGGGTTTAGGTCTTTTTACATTACCTAATGCTTTCTGATGGGGTGCTTGTACATGGCCCAAGGCAGCTGGAACCCTGTTTTTAGGGACCCAGTCCTTGAAGGTTTGCTAAATGCAGCGCGCCGTGATAGGTGAAGGTTGGATTTTCTGTTAATTCAGCAAAATCCTGCGACGAGGATAAGGTAAGGGGAGAAACGTAGGTATTAAAAACATCTATGTATATCTTCCATTAAAGGAAAAAATGTTGTCATGCCTTAAAATCTCCACTAGATGGAGTCTATGCACATACCTTACTCTGTTGTCTTCACTGTTAGCTCAGTCCGTGTCTGGCTGCACAGCGCGTGGAGGGAGATTCGCAAGGTAAAAAGGAAATCTGCAAAAAATGTCTTTTTCTCCCCCTGATGGGACCAGAGTGTTAGGGGGACAGCAGCGCTGCACCCCCTTACATTACCCCCCCCCTGCCGTGGGGGATGCAGAGGTCCCGCTATTTTACTGCTAAAAGTTTGTTACTGTGGCTGTATTTTTTGCATGTCTGTGCCTCACTGCAGGAGATTCTGCCTCCCCTCCCCCCCCTCGTGTTGGGTCTGGAACCCAAAAAACGTCACGCTCAGGCGCAGAAAACATTTTTAAATAAAAAAGGGGGCGGAATTTTTTCCGAGGGGGCGGGGCCTAAACGCAGGTGCCGTGAATGTCCTCGAGGACGCACGTCAGGCTAAAAGTAGATAAATACAGCTGTGTCAGTCTCTCATCTGCTGATGAGGAGGAAACAAGCTGCCTGCACACAGGGACACACGAGCTGTGGGACACGTATGGGTTGCAAAAACTGGCATTCCTGATTCAGGAAGGACACTCTTTTTCCAGCACTAGCCTGAACTTTATAGCGGCTTTTAAAGTCATGACTATTTTCAGCGATTTAGTGCAAATTGTATAGCGCCTCTGTTTTTGTACTTAGGACTATGCCTGCCAAAAAAGACACCACAAAAGCCAAAAGAGTAAAGGTTTCACCCCCAGGCATTGGGATCTCGAGCTGTATTTCCACACTGTCATCCTCGCCTGAATAACAGTTATGGCAACTCAGGGTGAGCCATTGGAACAAATTGATGGTGCAGCTGCCTCTCACATCTAAGTACCTGTATAAGTGACTGAAGATGCCCTTTCCTCCTCCCTCCAGGGTCTGGAAGAAAGATTAGCGGCTTTAATCAAATGGATAGGAAGCGTACTAGGTCCCCTTCCCCCACTTCAGCTTTGCAAGGGGAACAGTGGACACACAATGAGGTGTTACTCTCAATTGATCAGGGAGTAAAGCAAACCGATGATTCCTCTGCAGAGGAAATAACGGTAGATGAACCTTTTTCAGCTTCTCAATCTGAGAAATTGCTGATACAATCTCTTACAGAAATGGTTCGTTTCACTTTCATGCAGCCTCTAACAGAGCCTCATGAAAACTCATGAAAACTCGGCCTCTTCCTTAGGTTCTTTAAAACCTTCCCATCCTTTGCATGCGTTTCCAGCACATGCATTACTAGAACAGCTTATTTTTGCTGAATGGGATCACCTGGATAAGCATTTTCTCCCTCCTAAGAGATTTTCAATTTTCTATCCTCTGAAGGAGAAATTCCCCAAAAAATGGAATGTACCAGCAATTAAAGCTGCGATTTCCAATGTGAATAATAACTTAACTTGTCCTGTAGACAATGCACAGATGCTTTAGGATCCAACAGACAAGAAGTTGGAATCCCTGCTAAAGTCTGCTTTTTCTATAGCAGGTGCCATCACCGCAGTCGCTGTGATAGGCGTCTGCCAGTCCCTAAAGGACCAATTTAAACAGGCCCTTAGAGAGCTTCCAACACAACAAGCTCGGGATTTGGCTGAACTACCTAAGGCATTATGTTTTGCGATAGATGCCATTAAAGATTCTATTCACCAGACATCCCGCCTTATGCTTGTACATATGCGTAGAATCCTGTGGTTGAAAAATTGGTCAGCTGAAACACCATGTAAAAACCTCCTAACTAAATAACTCCCCTTTCATGGGGAGCGACTATTTGGAGAAGACTTGGATAAATATATCAAGACAATTTTTAGTGGGAAAAGTACTCTTTTACCAGTCAAAAGAAAATATAAATGCCCTTCATTTAAACGGGCTCTTTCTCCTGCGCCAGGGGTTTCCGCCTCTAGGCAGTGGCGATGGCCTCCGCTGTCAAACTCTAGAGGAAAACCTCAGGGTCAGACCCAGGCTCAAAAGAAGCCCTGGGGTAGGAAATCTGCAGAACAGAATCCTAAAGCCTCATCATGAAGAGGCAACCCCCCTCACCAAGGTGGGGGGAAGACTTCTGCAATTTTCAGAAGTCTGGAAAAAGGAAATACAGGACAGATGGGTCATCTCCACGGTAACGCTGGGGTACAAGCTGGAATTTCGGGACTTTTCACCATCTCGTTTCCTGAGATCAAGCGTTCCCAAAGATCCAGAGAAGAAACAATCTCTGTTTCAGGCTCTTGACCGAATAATACAGATCCCCACAAAAGAGCAAGGTCTGGGGTTTTATTCAAATCTTTTCATGGTACCAAAACCAAATGGAGACGTCAGACCCATTCTAGATCTAAGAAGGCTAAATCAATTCCTGAAGATTAACTCCTTTTGCATGGAGACAATCAGGTTGGAGACAATCAGGTTGGTAGTTTCTATCCTTCTAGGAAGAGAACTTCTGGCGTCAATCGACATCAGGCATGCATATCTGCATGTCCCTATATTTCCTGCTCATCAAAAGTTTCTGCGGTTCGAGTTAGAACAGCAGCATTTCCAGTTTGTAGCCCTGCCCTTTGGGCTAGCCACAGCACCCCGGATGTTCACCAAGGTGCTAGCCCCACCTCTAGCCAGGTTAAGGGCACAGGGCATAACAGTCATAGCATACCTAGACGATCTGTTACATATAGATCAATCGGTGACTCGTTTGGAGCAAAGTGTACGCACCACAACCAACTATCTGAAAAGTTTGGGTTCGATTCTCAGCCTAGAGAAATCTTCCTTAATCCGCTAAAAAGGCTGGGGTACTTGGGTCTGATTTTAGACACAGCCCAGCAAAGGGTGTCCTTGCCTCAAGCAAAGATCAACTCCATAAGAGAGCTGGTGTGGAGGGTCAGGTCAAATGGCAATCCCTCCATTCACCTCTGCATGTGGTTGCTAGGAACCATGGTGGCTTCATTCGAAGCAGTTCCCTATGCCCAGTTCCATTCAAGACTGTTGCAAAACCGTATCCTGTCTGCTTGGAACAAAAAATTCAAGCTTTAGACTTGCCAATTCAGCTGTCCCCAAGAGTGGCCCAAAGCCTCACTTGGTGGTTATTAACCCAGAATCTGCTGAAAGGAAGATCCTTCAGACCAGTCATCTGGAAAGTGGTAACGACGGATGCCAGCCTTTCAGGCTGGGGAGCAGTACTAGAAAAGACAACTGTCCAAGGACAGTGGTCAAGAACCGAAAGAATCTTGCCCATGAATATCCTAGAAATTTGGGCAGTATGTCTAGCTCTAAATGCCTGGACTTTCAGGTTATGGGATTGTCCTGTCAGGATTCAATCCGACAATGCCACAGATGTGGCCTATATCAATCACCAAGGGGGCACCAAAGTCTCTCAGCACAGAGAGAGGTGAACCATATTCTAACTTGGGCAGAAAGAAGTGTTCCATGCCTTTCTGCAATCTTCATTCTGGGAGTAGAGAATTGGCAGGCGGATTACTTAAGTCACCAGCAGTTATTCCCAGGGGAATGGTCTCTTCACCCCTTTGCCAAAGATGGGGGACTCTGGACGTGGATCTTCTAGCATCCAGGTACAACACAAAGTTGGTCAACTTTGTGGCCAGAACAAGGGATCCATTCGCATGCAGAATGGATGCCTTGGTGACCCCATGGGATCAGTTCTCACTGATCTATGCATTCCCCCCTATTCAGTTGCTGCCTCGACTTCTTTGCAGGATCAAGCTGGAGAGAAAGCCGATAATTCTGGTGGCGCCAGCATGGCTCAGAAGGTCATGGTACGCAGAAATCGTAAAGATGGCAGTGGAGGGCCCATGATCCCTCCCACTACGGCCAGATCTGCTCTCTCAGGGACCGATATTCCATCCTTCCTTACGGTCTCTAAATTTAACGGCTTGGTTGTTAAAACCCAGATTCTAAAGAAACGTGGGCTTTCTGGGTCAGTTATCTCTACCCTGATAAATGCTAGGAAGCCAGCTTCCAGAACTATATATTATAGAGTCTGGAAGGCTTATGTTTCCTGGTGTGAATCCAAAGGTTGGCACCCTCGGAGATCGTAGGCAGAATTCTTGCCTTCCTACAATTAGGGGTAGAAATGAAATTGGCCTTAAGTACTATTCAAGTCTCAGCCAAGTGTCAGCTTTATCGGTCTTATTTCAAAGACCACTTGCTATTCATTCTTTAGTCCAGGGCGGCACAGTGGTGTAGTGGGTAGCACTCTCGCCTAGCAGTAAATAGGGTCGCTGGTTCGAATCCCAATCACGACACTACCTGCCTGGAGTTTGCATGTTCTCCCTGTGCCTGAGTGGGTTTCCTCAGGTTATTCCGGTTTCCTCCCACACTCCAAAGACATGCTGGTAGGTTAATTGGCTTCTGTACAAAATTGGCCCTAGTATATGAATGTGAGTTGGGGACCTTGGATTGTGGGCTCCTTGAGGGTAGGGTGCGATGTGAGTGTGTGATGTATGTGTGGAGCGCTTCTTAAATTGACGGCACTATATGGGTACCTTAAATAGGGATAATTGTTTTTTAAATCAAAAAAGGTTTTATTGAACATTCACATATTTTCCAACAATAATCAGCACTCAGTTTGCAATTACAGATACATTGTTATTTCGTATTCTATTCATGTACATGCATACAGTATTTATTTCAACTTGTCTATCAATCTACTGCATTTCTCCTGCAGGCAATAATTCACTTTTTCCCCATCTCCACCCCCCCGCCCGCACAGCTTATATTATACACACTGTCTTGCATCCCCTCGTTCCGTCTAAAGAGATTGTAGGAGCCTGGACATCACTAGCTCTCTCGGGCTTAAACCTGGTGTGTCTAGCCATTTGGACCAAATTCGGTCAAACCTACCCGGGCAACCCGTGTTGGTATATATATTTTTCCTTTATGAGGGTTTGTCCCATGTGTTCCACCCAGGAGCGACTGGTAGGTGGCCCCCCAGACTTCCAGCCCATGAGTATAAGTTTCCTGGCCTGGAATAGAGCTCTGGAGAACTCAACCCTGACCGATTCCTCAGGGATCTCCTCCTCCAGGACCCCCAGTATACAACACATAGGATCTGTGGGAACCTTCGTCTGAAATACCCCATTGAGCGTGCCCATCACTTCATTCCAGTACCGGTGGAGTTTCGGGCACCTCCATAGGAGGTGAATAAGGTCCCCTTCATGCTGTCGACAACGGGAAAATAGAGGGTCTGCTGCCCTGCCCATCTTAAACAACTTTTTCGGGGTGTAGTGCACTCTCAACTAAATAGGGATAATTGTAGACACGCACCCATGCTCACTCAAGTTTAACTGGATGGACTGGTGTCTTTTTTCAACCTTACTAACTATGTAAAAACAGCCATTTGGACGGATACGACATATTCCCCTATTGCTTCTAACAAGGAAGTTTGTATTTTTGGTTGTGTCATCTTCAGCAAGGAGGGTTTCAGAATTGGCTGCTCTTTCTTGTAAAGAGCCATATTTGATTTTTCATGAGGACAGAGTGGTGTTACGCCCTCGTCCAGGCTGTTTGCCAAAAGTAATTTCAGGTTTTCACCTGAACGAATATATTGTCCTGCCATTGTTTTTTCCAACACCATGTTCCAGGGAAGAAAGGTCACTACATTGTCTTGATGTGGTGAGAGCAGTTAAAATCTATTTAAAGAAAACTGCTCAGATTCGTAAGACTGATGTTTTATTGATTTTGCCAGAGGGTCCTAAGAAAGGACAGGCAGCGTCGAAATCCACTGTCGCTAAGTGGATTCGGCAAGCGATAATTCAAACTTATGATTTAAGGGGTAAAATTCCCCCGTTTCAAGTTAAGGCGCATTCTACCAGGTCGGTTAGTGCTTCTTGGGCAGTTTGCCGTCGGGCCTCCATGGCTCAGATCTGTAAGGCCGCAACATAGTCTTCAGTGCATACATTCACAAAATTTTATCAGGTGGATTTAAGGAGGTATGAGGATATCGCCTTCGGGCGCAGTGTGCTGCAAGCAGCAGTATAGATCCTCAAGTCTGGGTGTACCCTGCGGGTTGTTTCTCCCACACCTCAAGTGGCATTGCTATGGGACATCCCATTAAGTAATTACTTAGGCTCTGGGTCCCATGATGTACGATAAAAAATATAAGGTGTCTTTCCTAACCCCTCTTTTGGTGCACACCCGACATTTTTTTTTGGCATCTAATGTAGTCTGCTGACACAATCGGAGCGAATGCTTTCTGGGAGAATACTTGTTGATATATCAGGGCAGTGACAATGTCTTCAATAAACTTTAGAAAGGTGTTGGGTGTTTCCGTCGATTTTTGATAGATGATGAAAGAATTATACATGGTCAAATTAAAAAAGTAAATTGCGACTTTTTTATAGCAGAAGAAGGATTTTCGTGTTGATAAATAGGGCTGCAACATTTAATCTTTTAAATCCACCCCCCCCCCATGAATTTATTGTGCTTGTGGATACAGGAAGGCTTTCGAACAGGACCGCATCTTCTACGAAGTTCCAACGAGGTGTCATTATGGATGGCGGACATGATGTACACATCTTTCCTATCCCTCCACTTCACAGCCAACAGTTCCTCGTTCCTCAAGCTTGTCAATTCCCCCCTTTGTAGCGTTGTGGTGACTAGATTCTGTAGGAAGCCCTTTCTGTTTTTCCTTGCTGTACCGCAGGCCAAAGTATTTTTCAGGTAAAGGGGCAAACTGGTATAGTAATTGTCCATGTAAATGTGAAACCCTTTTGGAGTAGTGGGAATGCTAACTCCCAGACAATTTTTCTGCTTATTCCCATGTACGGAGGACACTCAGGGAGCTGGAGCTGGGAGTCTTTGCCTTCGTACATGCGGAATGAGTGCTCATATCCAGTGGAGCTTTCACGGAGCTTGTTGAACTTCGTCCCTGTACCTCGCCCTCTTACTGGTGATATACTGCTTTATTCCCAGCCGACCTGTGAAATGGACCAGGGATTCGTCCTCAGAGATATTCTTGTCAGGGATATAGATTTTGGCAAACCTCTTGGAGAAAAAAATCAATTAGGGGCGAATTTTGTATAATTTATCAAAGTCTGGGTGATTTTGAGGGGGGCACCATGAGTTATCATTGAAATACAGGAAGCACATTATAATTTCATATCGCGACCTGGACATGACAGATGAAAAAATTGGCATGTGGTGGATAGGGTGGGTCGACCAATATTTATGCAATTCATATTTTTTTTGTAAGCCCCATGTTGAGCGTTAGGCCTAAAAACAATTTAAGCTCCTCCACTGTTAGGGGTCTCCATTCAAAAGGGTGGGCATAGCTTAAGCTGGGGTTGTTTTCAATTAATTGTTGGGCAAAAAGATTGGTTTGGTCCACGATGCCTTGAACTAATTCGTCAGGGAAAAATAAATTTAAAAAATCAATTTTGGAAAAACCTTCAGTGTTGACCTGCACACTTGGCTGTGCTGTGAAAGGGGGGATCGTGGCAGACCCTGTGCTAGAAAGCAGCCACAATGGGTATGGAGAGCATCACCAGCGGGTTTTCTATGTACATAGACCATTTCCTTCAACCCCTTGCGCAACACCTCCCATCTTATATTAGAGATAGTACCCACCTATTGGAGATGCTTTCCTTCTACACCTGGGAACCCACCTACCAGTGGGTATCCTTGGACGTTACATCTCTATACACTTCCATCCCCCACGCAGTAGGCCTCAGAGCAGTAGAATATTTTCTCTCTGAGGACCCCCTCATCAATCCCAGGTAGGCACAGTACATCCTGGAGGCTACACAATTCTGTCTAGAACACAACTACTTTGAGTTTGACCACACCTTCTATCTACAAACTCAAGGCACTGCCATGGGTGCCAATTTTGCCCCAAGCTACGCCAACCTGACTATGGGCTACTGGGAACTACAATACATCTCACATAACAACCCTTTTGCCGCCCATATCATATATTATGGGCGCTACATCGATTATATCATTCTGATCTGGGAGGGCACATCAGAGAGTATAGAGTCCTTTGTCAAGCATTGCAACTGCAACTCCCTAGGGCTATCCTTCACCCATGTCATAGACCCTGAAAAACTAATCTTCTTGGACTTAGAACTTTTTCATAGTGAATCTGAAATACATGCTACAAACTGTCAAACCCACCGCTGGAAATTCCTATATTCACTACCAGAGCTGTCACCATCCAACATGAATCAACAACATACCGAAGAGCCAATTCCATAGAATTTGGCGGAATTCCACCAAGGACGAAGATTACCACATACAGGTTAAACTCCTTTCCAATAAATTTCAAGACAAAGGATACCCACCACATCTGGTACAAAAGGCCTTCCTCCAACAGGCAAAGAAACCTCCACCCAAACCCAAAACTTCAGATAATCCACAACCAACACGTTTCACTACCCAGTTTCATGATTGTCACAAGAAGATGGAGAACATCTTAGCCAAACATTGGTGCATCTTGCTTGGAGACCCCTTTCTAGGTTCTTCCCTCACCCAACTACCCAAGGTTTCATATCGTAGAGCAAAAAATATTAAAAGTAGGATAGCACCCAGTAAAATCCGTAAAGTCCCACTCACTCCAGCCTCACACATCCCCCTAATTCCATTAGTGGGAATGTACCAATGCCAGAAAAAATTATGCCTAACGTGCAAATTTGTTGACCATGGACAAAAAAACCTCACTGTTAAAGACAAAACGTACACCATAAAAGACTTTTATAATTGCTCCAGTGAATACGTGGTGTACTGCCTGACCTGCCCATGTGGTCTCTTTTATGTGGGCAGGACCATACGCCCCCTACGCCAACGTTTTGGCGAACACAGGTGTTTCATAGAAAAGGGCTGGGACAAACACAGTGTCCCTCTTCATTTTTTGAAGGAACACCAAAAATCTACCATGGGCCTCAGAGTCTGGGTCATCGAGGCCATGCCCAGAGGTCTTCCTGCTGTGGAACGTTTTAAATGCCTTTGTCAGCAGGAGGCCTACTGGATATATTCATTGGGTACTCTCTCGCCAGGGGGACTCAATGAAGAATTAGAAACACATTCTTTGTTGTAGTTTACTTCCCCCCCCCTTCCCCTCTCCAATACAACATAAAAATACCCCCATGGTCCTTTGCTGTCGTATCATCCAGTCACCTGAGGGACCGCTGTCCCCTCATGGACCCAGATAGCAACTCCACCGTTCTATATAACAACTTCACCCCCCCCCCCCCCACCCCCCCTTCCCTCATGTCCCCCCTTCCCTCATCCTCATAATGTGTATCCCAGTGCTTTTTAATTTCATTTTTTATTTTTATTTTTTTTATTTATTTATTTTTTTATTTCTATTTTTCATTGTTTTTTCCCATTTTTATTTTTATTTTTCATTTTATTTTTTAGTTTATATTTATTTTTATTTCATTTTATTTATTTTTTTTCCCACATTTTTTTCATCTTCTTAATAAATGTTTTAACTCTAATTCCACTTACTATTATCCTTATATTTATTAAACTTACCCCCAATTCATCATATTTTTAATTCTTTATACTTTACTTTCAACTTTTTTGTGCTTTTTGAAAGATTGTGGGTCTGCTGGCTGTTGTGGTTCCACAGCCACAGACCTCCAGCCCATACACCTTAACCCAATTAACCTAATTGCCTCCACTATATATTCAAGCTGCTCTCCTCCAGGGAGTAAAAAGGCCAGTAGAAGGAGTTGTGAGCCCCGAGCACGTAGCCTGTACTATCCCTGCATTATCCCCAACACCAGCCTGGACGTTTGCCGTGCATCAGTGACGTCATTTCCTCTTCCGCGCTCCAGAGTGGTCAGCGTGGAGCTTTCCATGCACTGGATGCAGCGGTTCAGCCTGTGTACAGACTCCACACCCAGACACCTGAAGGAATGAAATCCGAGCCGGAAACAAGATAACAGCACATCCCAGGACACTTTCCATCTCTAAGAAACACCTCCACCCTGCGAACCAGTAAGTGTAATTGTTACACTAACTTTTTGCATAAACAAGCTACCACAGTTGGCGCCTCCATACCCCTCCTTTTTTCAACATTGATTATCAACAGAGGTAATGGACACCCTCTGAGGATGGCTGCTTCCTCATTCTAGAATTTACCTGCCTTATTTTAATGTGCTATTATAGCTACCATTGTACTATTTACCTTAGACATCACATGTTGTGGAGCGCCGGAAACCCCCCCCCCCTTTTGTTACAATGGGTTTGCCAAGGCATCTGGAAGCTGGGTTTGGGCCCTAATTCTTTGGCGTGCAATTCCCACACTTGTACTGGGCCTTTCCTCCTGGGGTCTAGCAGCGCTTGTACTGGGTCTCTCCTCCTGGGGCCTAGCGCCATTGGCACTGCTGGTAGCTGACTGGTGTTCAGACCGTCTTCTTTTTGGATGGACTACTTCCTCCTCTGATTCGGATCCTGATGTGCTGCCTTTGACGGGCTCATATTCCGAACCGGAATCAGAACAGGGCGGTGTGAGCTCCCCGTTCCTCTCATCGGTCAGACTCAGAATTTGATAGGCCTCTTCTGGAGTGTATACCTTTCGGTATGACAGGTGACACTAATAGGCTGAACGTCAGGGACTAATGGGCTGCACCTTGGTAGTAATTGGCTGCAGACAGGTACTCCTGATGAGATCACGGGACAGGTACTTAGACAGGATGGATGGATGACAGGTACTCATTATTCAGGGGACAATCTGGGCACAGTAGTACATACAGTAATGTGTAACTCCCTATTCCTGCGATCTCCTCCTCACACTGGATCGGTGTGTGAGGAGAACCCAGCAACAGCTGTTACACTGGGGTTTGTTGACATTTGTGATCAGCTGTGATTGGACAAAAAAAAAACTTTTTTTTTTTTTTTTTTTGCTAGAAAATGACTTAGAACCCCCAAACATTATACATTTTTTTCCTAGCACCCTAGAGAATAAAATGGCTGTCGTTGCAATACTTTGTCACACCGTATTTGCGCAGCTTACAAACGCACTTTTTTTGGAAAAAATACACTTTTTTAAATTAAAAAATAAGACAACAGTAAAGTTAGCCCAATTTTTTTTTTTTTTATATTGTGAAAACGTTACACCGAGTAAATTGATACCCAACATGTCACTCTTCAAAATTGCGTCCGCTTGTGGAATGGCGACAAACTTTTACCCTTAAAAATCTCCATAGGCAACATTTAAAAAATTCTACCGGTTGCATGTTTTGAGTTACAGAGGAGTTCTAGGGCTAGAATTATAGCTCTTGCTCTACCGATCGCGGCGATACATCACGTGTGTGGTTTGAACACCATTTTCATATGCGGGCGCTACTCACGTATGCGTTCGCTTCTGCACGCGAGCTCGGCGGGACAGGGCGCATTTAAAAAATGTTTTTCTTATTTATTTTACCTTTTATTTTTTATTTTTACACTGTTCTTTTAACCACTTCATTACCCAGCCATAGTCAAATGACGTCCGCAGATGGGATCTCCCATCCTGGGCGGGCGTCATATGACGTCCTTGGCTTCCCGCCGCTACTGCCTATGGAGATTTTTAAATGTTTGTCGCCATTCCACACGTGGGCGCAATTTTGAAGCGTGACATTTTGGGTGTCAATTTACTTGGCGTAACATTATCTTTCACAATATAAAAAAAATGGGCTAGCTTTATTGTTGTCTTATTTTATAATTTAAAGAAGTGTATTTTTTCCAAAAAAAGTGCGCTTGTAAGACGGCAGCGCAAATATGGTATGACAGAAAGTATTGCAACGACCACCATTTTATTCTCAAGGGTGCTAGAAAAAAAATGTATAATGTTTGGGGGTTCTAAGTCATTTTCTAGCAAAAAAAAATGTTTTTAATTTGTAAACAACAAATCTCAGAAAGAGGCTCGATCCTGTGGTTAAAAAAAGAATTTAAATTATATATAGATCGGCCTAAAAATCTTACATTCTGGACACTAAATACCATTCTGGGTAAATAATTTTATTGTCTAATTGAGTGGTTGCAATTACTGTAATGCAGCCAGGCTGCATAATACAGTAATGGATATGATTTTCCTTTACTCTTTAACTGGTAAGTACTGCAGCAAGGGTTTAAAAAAGAACATATCAAAATGTTCACTCTCCTGCACTGTGCGGTAAGTCCCAACGTGTTATCAGATGCTTATCTTGACATGTTAGTATATGTGGATAATGCACACCTCACTGATTTCCAAAGACTGGGGAAGTCCAAATGAACTGAAAGCATAGAACAACACAGAGGCCTAGCGCATTATCCTCAGTACATGTTTTTATTTAATAAAATAGAGGTGAATATACTCACAGACCAGTACTTGTGTCATAGCATTATCATAAAATCATCTCCTTAAATACATATGCAAATGTTTTGTTACTTATACTTAAAATTCCAATAAAAATAATTTATTTTAAAAAAAAATCCAAAATGCGAAAATCCACAACACTTGTAGTCACATCGGCTAACGCATTTCAAAGTTTCCCTCCTCTTCAGAGCCTTGTTTAGATGTCTTGGTGTTGACAAGTAACTTTTCAGTCAGGATCAGTGCTTCTCTGTATAGTGCTGCTGTATCTACCTTTCTTGTTCTTTGTATCAAGGAAGGCTCTGAAAACGAGGGAAACCTTGAAATGCGTTAGCCGATGTGACTACAAGTTTTGTGGATTTTCGCATATGGATTTAAGCGGATGAGTTTATGATAATGCTATGACACTAGTCAGTAGTGTATTTAGGTTTTGTGCTGCTCTAGGCCTGACTAAACTCGTGCACCCCCTATTATAAATATGTAATTGGGGGCATGATAGGCCATGGGAGAGCTGGACTGCTGCTTTTTATGAGTAAGCTGCAGTCTCCAGATTGCTGCAGCATGGTCTTTTTAAAGCATAGAAGAACACAGAGGGCACATAGGCCTAGTGCATTATCCTCTATACATGTTTTTTTTTAAATAAAATAGAGGTGAATATACTCACAAACTAGTACTAGTGTCAACACTGTATCCTGGCCTAGGCCGACCAGGCCCAGGCCTGGGGCAGCACAGAAAGAGTCCCCGCTGGCTTGCGTTACACTGTTAGCGGACTGGGCTGAGAGGCAAATTAGTGTAGCGCCCCCATAAAGCGGCCACACTGCTTCCGGTATGCGGGCGGCCTGCATTCCGCAACTAATTTTGACTGTCCTATCATCCTGGACCACAAACCTTCCTCACTGTGCTATATGTTTTCTGCTGCACCATTGGAATGGTTATATCTTCTTAGTCCTCTCCATAAAATTATCAGAAATGTGTGCTATAGGCAACGCTTTTTTTTTTTTTTTCATTTTGGATAGAATAAGGGGGGTTATAGCCCCTGTCAGTTTATTTTTTAGCATCCCTGTCCCATTGCAAAGATTTCCCTTCACTTCCTGCCCCATAGCCAAACAGGAAGTTAGAGGAAATCTATGCAAATTAAGGGAATCTATCCCACCCCCCCCCAGCCCTCAGAACTAGTGTCCCCACTAGAAAATTTCAGGGTGGGTCTTAAACAGCAAGGGGTGTGGCCTTGACACAAAAGGGTGGGTCATATTTAAATTAGGGGGTGCACAAGTTTAGTCAGGCCTAGGGGGCGCTAGACTAATTTGCCTCTCAGCCCAGTCCGCCCAATAAGACTGGCGCTACACTAACAGTGTAATACAAGCCGGCGGGGACTCTTTCCGTGCTGCCCCCCTTGTTGGCCTAGGCCAGGATACAGCGTTGAACTAGTACTGGTTTGTGAGTATATTCACCTCTATTTTATTAAATAAAAACATGTATTGAGGATAACGCGCTAGGTTTAAATTGCACATCTATGAGGCTTTGAGCACAGGAGTGCCTAGGCACCCTCCCATGCACAGGGTGGCCTTGACGCATATTTTTCAGTAGGAATTCCAGACAAAAAGGTACATTTTTAAGGTACTGCTTAAGTACAACTAACATTTCAAAATGTTCCCTATAACATAGCAAACTTTCACTTTTTGTGTTCAGGTCCACTTTAAATATGTGATCCAGCTTTAATATTGTTGGCTATAGCGGAGTATTTGGAAAATAAAATTATGCTACTGAAATCTAATTTACAAAAATTAAACAAACTTACCTTGATGCCTTGTTTATGTATTTCAGGAAAAAGAGAAGAAACCGCTGAAGGAAGGTGTGCAGGACATGTTAGTTAAACACCATCTCTTCAGTTGGGACATTGATGGATGATGGTTCTCATCTTCTGCTGACCCTACAGAGCTTGATTAAACTTCATTCCTGCTGTGCACTTTTCTATTACTGTTCTACTGCCAAGGACTCTCAAGAAACTTGTTAATACACAAAACTCTGGATGTACACTCCAGTTTGAATGTAAAGGGAGAAATGCTAGACCACTTAGAAACACTGGGAAGAGATTGTGTCACACTTGATCTACTCTTTAATTCTGTTATTTTCATTTGGTCAGTTTGAGTTTGTCTGACATATAAGAGTGGATGTGCCATCGTCATATAGTTCTGTAGCTGTGTGTGTGTATATAAAATATATATAAATATATACAAGTGTATATTTTGAAACCAATATGCATACTTTGCTTTTTTAACACATACCGTACACACACACACGCACACATATTCCTACCTCTTGACATTTATTTTCACCACTGAACCACAACAGCTTTAAAAAAAGTGTACAGTATATGGTTTATGTACAGGGTTCATGTTAGTCACATGGTTGCTTCCAAAAATTACCCATCCACCATTGTTAATCTCTTTTCACCCCAATCACAGTACATTTACACAGACGGCACAGCCAGGCACCACTTAGTCCGCGTATGTTGCAGTGTACAGTGGGTATAGAAAAGAATCACCCCCTCTAAAATCACATTTTGTTACTTCGCATCCTGAAATGAAGGCAGACACAGTTTGTTTTATCCCGCTGCATTTACTCAGTGCAACTTATAACATCAAAAGATATAACACCAACGTGTCAGAAAAAAATAAGAGTTATACAAAAACAGAATCACTGAGTTGGAGAAAGGATCACCCCCTTGTGCCAGTATTTTTGTTTAACCACCTTTATTACAGCCTTTAGCCAGTTGGGATATGTCTCTACTAACTTTGCACATCTAGACTGCAATATTTGCCACTCTTCTTTGCAGAACTGCTCAAGTTCAGTTATATCTGATGGTGACCATTTGTAGAAGGCAGTCTTTAAGTTAATTCACAGATTTTCAATTGTGTTTAGGTCTGGGCTCTGACTAGGCCATGCAAGGATATTCATCTTTTTCTCCTTCAACCACTATGGTCATTTTTGCTGTGTGCTTTGGGTCATTGTGATGTTGGAAGGTAAACCTTATTCCTATTGACAGCTTTCTGGCAGAGAAATTCTCAAGAATTTGACAGTATTTTGCCCCATCCATTTTTCTTCTATCCTGACAAGTGCTCCAGTCCCTGCTGCAGAGAAACACCCCCATAACAGGATATTACCACCTCCATGCTTTACTCTAGAAATGGTGTTATTTGGATGGTGAGCTCTATTGGATTTTTTATGCCAGCCATATTGTATAATAATAATTCAGTTTTATCCTTATCTGACCATAACACTTTTTTCCATGTGGTCTCAGAATTTTCAAGGTGCGTTTTGGCAAAGCTCAGTCGTGACTGTATGCAGCCTTTCTTGAGGAGTTGTTTTTTTCTTGCAAACCTCCCATACAAGCCACATTTGGAGAATTTGTGATATTGTTGCCACATGGACACAATGACCACTCTGTCATGAATTCCTGCAACTGCTTCAGAGTTGCTGTGGGCCTCTTGGTAGCCTCTAACCAGTTTCCTCCTGGCTCTTTCATCCAGTTTGGAGCAACATCCTGATCCAGAGAGGGTCAGTGTTATACCAAATACCTTTCACTTCTTAATAATAGACTTCACTGTGCTTCTAGGCATTGATAAAGCCTTTGAAATTTTGTTGTATCCATCTCCTGACTTGTGCCTGTTCACAACTGTATCCCAGAGATCGTTTCTGTTTCAATCATTTTTTTACAGAAAAAATATAGAGTTACAAAATAGAAAACCAACTATAATATTATTGTTTACATCCAGCACATTATGAAAATATTGTTAGGAAGACTGGAACAGATATACTTTAAGTGCCGGTTCACACCAGTGCGCTCTGCAAGATCGCATGTGTTTCGCACCGCACTGCAAATAACATGCGATGTCCGTGCGATGCAATTTCAGCCATACAGATAGTATGGCTGATATTGCATCGCTTTCAGATCAAACTCGCACAGGGCCCTTTTTTTGGTCTGCACCAGAATTGGAACGCATAAGTGTTTACACCCTTGCGATCCGTCAGTTCGCAGTGCGATATGCAAGCTGAAATGGGGGTGTCATTAACATTGTATTGACACTCCCAGCAGTTCGCATATGGCAGTGTAAACTGCTGTGTGAGTCAGGTGCGACGCGGAACCCGCAGTGGATTTTCAGGGTTCCCGCATCGCACAAGTGTGAACCGAGCCTAAGTGAGGATTTTCATCCATCATAAAACTACACAATATGCAGCATTGTTGGTATATAAAAATAGAGGGAGAAAGGGGAAGGGAAGAGAAAAAGGAGAGGAGAAAAGAAGTAAAATCCCGGAGACATTCTGTTGAATTGTTGACTTATTCCACTTTTTTCTTGGTTTGCCATCTTCCACTTACATGATGGTGTAATGTATTTGGAGTTTATTTGTTGTATTTTTCCTAAAAATGTAATAAAATGTTAATGCAGAAAAAATTTTAAAAATCCCAGAGACCACCCATAGTTTGTTTGCATCACTTGCACTACCAGGGACTGAAATGCTCTTTTTATGCTTAGCTAATCAAAATGACCCCAGCTGATCACAGTTGAAAAACTGTGAATCTCTTCATTTTAGGCTGCAAAGCAGCAAAATGTGATTATTTTAAAGGGGGGGGGGGCATTATTTTGTACACCCATGTACTTTCCCTGCTGGACTGTGCTGTGATTGGACACAGCACAGGTTTGTCAGCAGATTTTAGCCAATGATTTTGGCTGAAACCTGCTGATTGACTGTGGCCAATAACAGCCCAGAATTCTGTTTCGACAAGACAAAGACAGCGATCTTTTGGTTTCTTCTCCCTGAAATCAACTCTGATTTTAGGGAGAAAAATCAGACAGATCTGTTAGTAAAAGCATTACACTTGTTAGGCACACAGTCCTGGAGAACTGGGCTGAATTTTCAGTCAGTTACCAGCTCTATAGAAGGGACAGACTGCACCTAAATCAGTAGGGTGCAGATCTGCTGGGAGTGAAGATGGCTGAAAAGTTAGAGGGGCTTTTAAACTAGGTGACGGGGGGGAGGGTCCAGACATAGAGATAGCCAGTGTGGAATGTATTTCAGTGGGTAGTATTGGGGCCATTAGTGGTAGGTTGACTAAAATGCCTAAACCCATGGTAAGTGTAGTAACAAGTCCTATGTGCAACCTCAGAACACCCAATAAGGACATAGTATGCGTCCAGACAAAACTACGAGGCATGTTCACTAATGCCAGGAGTCTGGCGGACAAGATGGGAGAACTAGAGCTGCTACTGTATGAGGAGGAATTCGATTTCAAGGGAATTTCAGAGACCTGGTTCAATAGCTCTCATGATTGGCTGGCAACCATTCAAGGGTATTCCCTATATCGCAGGGACAGGGAGGGTAAAAAAGGGGGAGGGGTTTGCCTGTATATCAAAAATGATATACAGGTGAATGTGCGGGATGACATCACTAATGGAGGAAGGGGTGGAATCCTTATGGATAGAGTTACAAAGGGAGGAAACCAAGATGAACGTAATACTGGGGGTATGCTATAGGTCCCTTAACTTGAGGAGGGAGAAGGACCTCCTATCACAGTTTGAAATGGCGGCAAGGATGGGAAGTGTCATTATAATGGGGGATTTTAATTATCCAGACAGACTGGGCGGAAGGAACTGCTCATTCATCTGCTCGGCATTTCCTAAATTTCTTACAGGACAATTTCATGGGTCAGATGGTAAATGCACCAACAATAAACAATGCGTTACTAGACCTACTGATTACTAACAATACAAACTTGATCACGGATGTAGAAATACGGGGCAACTTAGGATACAGCGATCACAGGTCAATTCGTTTCAGCATAAATCAAACAAATAGGAAACATAAGGGCAATACAAAGACACTGAATTGCAAAAGAGCCAACTTCCAGAAGCTACGCTCCTTGCTAGAAGATACTAAATGGGATAAAATCCTAGGAACAAAAAACACGGAGGAAAAATGGGTGTGCTTTGAGCATATTAAATAAGGGTATTAACCAGTACATCCCAAAGGGTAATACATTTAAAAGAGCTAATAAAAGCCCTGCATGTCTCAACACCAACGTAAAAATTAATATAAAAGCAAAGGAGAAGGCCTTCAAAAATACAAGGCTGGGGGATCGTCATCAGCATTCCAATTGTACAAAGAATGCAATAAGAAATGTTAGGGTGCAATCAGGGTGGCTAAGATAGAACACGAAAGGCACAAAGCGGAGGAGAGTAAGACATTTTTTAAGTACATAAATAGTAAAAAAGGGAGGATAGATCATATTGCCCCCATAATGATGAAGGGATTCTGGTTACAAAGGATGGTGATATGGCGAAGGTTTTGAATGTATTCTCCTCAGTCTTCACGAGGGAAACGGGGGGCTTCAGTAACCAAAACTGCAATGACACGTCACAGGAAGCACCCTCATGGTTAACAGAGGATAAAATCAGAAACAGATTTGAAAAACTCAACATAAATAAGTCCATGGGACCAGATGGCTTGCACCCAAGGTCCTTAAGGAACTCGGTCAAGTAATTACTAGACCGTTGTTCCTAATTTTTATGAACAGTCTACTGACTGGTATGGTACCAGCTGATTAGTGCTACATTGGCTTTCCTCCAATCTTTAACCACTTCAATACAGGGCACTTATACACCCTTCCTGCCAAGACCAATTTTCAGCTTTCAGTGCTCTCGCACTTTGAAAGGCAATTACTCAGTCATGCAACACTGTACCCAAACAACATTTTTATAATTTTCACACAAATAGAGCTTTCTTTTGGTGCTATTTAATCACCACTGGGTTATTTATTTTTTGTGACATACGTGAAAAAAAAAGCGAACATTTGAAAAATATTTTCTTTAGTTTCTATGAAAAATTTAGCAAATAAGTAATTTTTGTTCATAAACTTGGGCCAACATTTACACTGCTACATATCTTTGGTAAAAATAACCCAAATAAGTGTATATTATTTGGTCTGTGTAAAAGTTATAGAGTCTACAAGCTATGGTGCAAATCATTGAAAATTGATCACACCTGGTGTACTGATAGCCTCATCTCATTTCTTGAGACCCTGAAATGTCAGGAAAGTACGAATACCCCCCAAATGACCCCTTTTTGAAAAGTAGACAGTCCAAGGTATTTAGTAAGAGGAATGGTGAGATTTTTGAAGTTGTAATTTTTTCCCCATAATTCTTGGGAAAATTAAGACTTTTTTTTTTTTTCCCCACAAAATTATCATAGCAAGTTATTTCTCACACACAGCATATGCATACTTCCAATTACACCCCAAAATACATTCTGCTACTTGTCCTGAGTATGGCTATACGAGTAAGACTTTTTCACAGCCTGGACACATAGAGAGGTCCAACATGCAGGAAGCACTGTCAGGCGTTCTAAGAGCATAAATTACACAACTAATTTCCTAACAACCTATCACACCTTTGAAGGCCCTGGAGCACCAGGACAATGGAACTACCCACTAAATGACCCCATTTTAGAAAGAAAACACCCCAACGTGTATTCTATGAGGCATAATGAGTCTTTTGAACAGTTCATTTTTTTCCAAAAGTCTTAAACATTTGGACAGAAAATGAAATCTTTTTTTATTTTATTTTTTACACAAAGTGGTCAATTTATAAGATGTTTCTAACACACAGCATATACAGCACAAAAATTACACCCCAAAATACATTCTGCTACTCGTCCCAAGTATGGTAATACCACATGTGTGAGACTTTCACAGCCTGGCCACATAGAGGCCCAACATGCAGGGAGCACCATCAAGTATTCTAGGAGCATGAATTACACATTTAGTTTCCTGACTACCTATCACACTTTTGAAGGTCCTGGTGCATCAGGACAGTGGAATTACCCACAAAATGACCCAATTTTTTTTGCGGATGTTATTTGACACTGGCCCGGTATGGAAGTGGGTAAAAAAAAAGGACCAAGATATATCTGTGGGAACTAAAGACCAGTTAGCCTAACATCAATAGCATGCAAGCTCTTGGAAGGGATGATAATTGACTATAGACAAGATTTTAGTAATGAAAACGGTATCATTAGCAGTAATCAGCATGGATTCATGATAAATCATTCTTGCCAAACAAACCTATTAACCTTCTATGAGGAGGTTAGCTGCCAACTAGATGAAGGAAAGCCCGTAGACATAGTGTATCTGGATTTTGCTAAGGCATTTGATACAGTTCCCCACAAACGTTTACTATACAAGCTAAGGTCTGTCGGCATGGACCAAAGGGTGAGAACCTGGATTGAAAACTGGCTACAAGGGCGAGTTAGAGGGTAGTGAAAAATGGGGAGTACTCAGAATAGTCCAATGTGGAAAGTGGGATCCCTCAGGGTTCTGTCCTGGGACTAATCCTATTTAATTACCCACTCGCTTACTGGGCACTTAAACCCCCCTCCTGCCCAGACCAATTTTCAGCTTTCAGCGCTGACGCACTTTGAATGACAATTGCGCAGTCATACAACATTGTACCCAAATGAAATTTTTATAATTTTTTTTTCCACAAATAGAGCTTTCTTTTATTTTTTATTTTTATTTAATCACAGCTGGGATTTTTATTTTTTGCTAAACAAACAAAAAAAGATGGAAAATTTTGAAAAAAAAAAAATCATGTTTCACAGTTTGTTATAAAATTTTGCAAACAGGTAATTTTTCTCCTTCATTGATATGCGCTGATGAGGCGGCACTGGTGGGCACTGATAGGCTGCACTGATGGGCACGGATAGGCACAGTTAAGGCGGCACTGATAGGCACAGTTAAGGCGGCACTGATAGGCACAGATAAGGCGGCACTGATGGGGACAGAAGGGGGAGCACTGATGGGCACTGATGGGTGGCACGGATGGGTGGCACTGATAGGTGGCACTGATGGGCGGCACTGATGGGCACTGGTAGGTGACACTGATGGGCACTGATAGGTGACACTGATGGGCACTGATGTGCAGCACTGTTGATGCACTGATTGTGGGCACTGATAGGTGGCACTGTGGGCACTGATGGGTGGCGCTGGTGGGCACTGGTAGGCAGCACTGCTGCCTATTGCTAGGTGGCACTGCCAGAGGGCACAGGTGGGCACTGAGGATCTGGTGGCACTCACCGTGAGCGGGACTGATGTCCCTCTCACGGCCAGCGGTGATCATCATTTTTTTCCTCCTCACGGTGTCAGCGCGAGGAGAAAAAATAGCCGATTACCGGCCCTGTTGATGTCACATGATCAGCTGTCATTGGCTGACAGCTGATCATGTGGTAAGGGGTCAGGATCGACCCCTTACTCCGATCTGTGATCAGGCGAGTCTCATAGACTTGCTGATCACAGAGCGCGCCGCACGCGCCCTGCAGGGGGCGCGCAGGCCGCTCATGCACGGAACGACGTCAATGGACGTAGTCCCGGCAAAGCAGGTCCGCGCTTTAGCCATCATTCAGCTATAGCGCGGACCTATAGTGGTTAATAGATGACCTTGAGGATAGGATAAACGGCTCCATTTCAGTATTTGCAAACGATACTAAGCTAAGCAGGGCAATATCTTCTCCACAGTATGTGGAAACCTTCCAAGAAGATCTGAACACATTAATGCGGTGGGCAACTACATGGCAAATGAGGTTTAATGTAGAAAAACTTAAAATGCATTTAGATGGCAAAAGCATGAATGCAATCTACTCACTAGGGGGTGATCCTCTGGGGGAATTCTCCCACTCTACAAGTCTCTGGTCTGGTCTGGCCGCACCTGAAGTATGCCGTCGAGGTCTGGGTACAATCCTCAGGAAGGATGTGCTGGAAATGGAGAGAGTACAAAGAAGGGCAACAAAGCTAATAAAGCGACCTTAGGATCTTAGTTATGAGGAAAGATGACTAGCACTGAACTTATTTTCTCTAGCCACTTCAGCCCCGGAAGGATTTACCCCCTTCCTGACCAGAGCACTTTTTACAATTTGGCACTGCGTCGCTTTAACTGCTAATTGCGCGGTCATGCAATGCTGTACCCAAACGAAATTTGCGTCCTTTTCTTCCCACAAATAGAGCTTTCTTTTGATGGTATTTGATCACCTCTGCGGTTTTTATTTTTTGCGCTATAAACGGAAAAAGACCGAAAATTTTGAAAAAAAATGATATTTTCTACTTTTTGTTATAAAAAAAATCCAATAAACTCAATTTTAGTCATACATTTAGGCCAAAATGTATTCGGCCACATGTCTTTGGTAAAAAAAATGTCAATAAGCGTATATTTATTGGTTTGCGCAAAAGTTATAGCGTCTACAAACTAGGGTACATTTTCTGGAATTTACACAGCTTTTAGTTTATGACTGCCTATGTCATTTCTTGAGGTGCTAAAATGGCAGGGCAGTACAAACCCCCCCCAAATGACCCCATTTTGGAAAGTAGACACCCCAAGGAAATTGCTGAGAGGCATGTTGAGCCAATTGAATATTTTTTTTTGTCCCAAGTGATTGAATAATGACAAAAAAAAAATTTACAAAAAGTTGTCACTAAATGATATATTGCTCACACAGGCCATGGGCATATGTGGAATTGCACCCCAAATACATTTAGCTACTTCTCCTGAGTATGGGGATACCACATGTGTGGGACTTTTTGGGAGCCTAGCCGCGTACGGGGCCCCGAAAACCAAGCACCGCCTTCAGGATTTCTAAGGGCGTACATTTTTGATTTCACTCCTCACTACCTATCACAGTTTTGGAGGCCATAAAATGCCCAGATGGCACAAACCCCCCCAAATGACCCCATTTTGGAAAGTAGACACCCCAAGCTATTTGCTGAGAGTCATGTTGAGTCCATGGAATATTTTATTTTTTGACACAAGTTGCGGGAATGTGACAAACTTTTTTTTTTTGCACAAAGTTGTCACTAAATGATATATTGCTCACACAGGCCATGGGCATATGTGGAATTGCACCCCAAAATACATTCTGCTGATTCTCCTGAGTACGGGGATACCACATGTGTGGGACTTTTTGGGAGCCTAGCCGCGTACGGGGCCCCGAAAACCAAGCACCGCCTTCAGGATTTCTAAGGGCGTAAATTTTTGATTTCACTCCTCACTACCTATCACAGTTTCGAAGGCCATAAAATGCCAAGATAGCACAAAACCCCCCAAAATGACCCCATTTTGGAAAGTAGACACCCCAAGCTATTTGCTGAGAAGCATGGTGAGTATTTTGCAGCTCTCATTTGTTTTTGAAAATGAAGAAAGACAAGAAAAATGTTTTTTTTTTTTCTTTTTTCAATTTTCAAAAGTTTGTGACAAAAAGTGAGGTCTGCAAAATACTCACTATACCTCTCAGCAAATAGCTTTGGGTGTCTACTTTCCAAAATGGGGTCATTGGGGGGGGGGGGGTTTGTACCATCTGGGCATTCCATGGCTTCCGAAACTGTGATAGGCAGTGAAGAGTGAAATCAAAAATGTACGCCCTTAGAAAGCCTGAAGGCTGTGCTTGGTTTTCGGGGTCCCGTACGCGGCTAGGCACCCAAAAAGTCTCACACATGTGGTATCCCCGTATTCAGGAGAAGCAACAGAATTTATTTTGGGGTATAATTTCACATATTCCCATGGCATGTTTGAGCAATATATCATTTAGTGACAACTTTGTGCAAAAAAACAAAACAAAATTTGTCTTTTTCCCGCAACTTGTGTCACAATATAAAATATTCCATGGACTCGACATGCCTCTCAGCAAATAGCTTGGGGTGTCTACTTTCCAAAGGGGGGTCATTTGGAAAGTAGGCATTGTCCTGGCATTTTATGCACAACATTTAGAAGCTTATGTCACACATCACCCACTCTTTTAACCACTTGAAGACAAAGCCCTTTCTGACACTTTTTGTTTACATGAAAAAATTATTTTTTTTTGCAAGAAAATTACTTTGAACCCCCAAACATTATATTTTTTTTGAAGCAAATGCCCTACAGATTAAAATGGTGGGTGTTTCATTTTTTTTTTTCACACAGTATTTGCGCAGCGATTTTTCAAACGCATTTTTTTGGGAAAAAACACACTTTTTAAAATTTTAATGCACTAAAACACACTATATTGCCCAAATGTTTGATGAAATAAAAAAGATGATCTTAGGCCGAGTACATGGATACCAAACATGACATGCTTTAAAATTGCGCACAAACGTGCAGTGGCGTCAAACTAAATACATTTTTAAAAGCCTTTAAAAGCCTTTACAGGTTACCACTTTAGATTTACAGAGGAGGTCTACTGCTAAAATTACTGCCCTCGATCTGACCTTCACGGTTATACCTCACATGCATGGTGCAATTGCTGTTTACATTTGACGCCAGACCAACGCTTGCTTTCGCCTTTGCGCAAGAGCAGGGGGGGACAGGGGTGCTTCTTTTTTTTTTTTTTTTTGCTTTTTTTTTTTTTTTGCTTTTTTATCTTATTTTTAAACTGTTCCTTTCATTTTTATTTTTTTTTAATCATTCTTATTGTTATCTCAGGGAATGTAAATATCCCCTATGATAGCAATAGGTAGTGACAGGTACTCTTTTTTGAAAAAGTTGGGGTCTATTAGAGCCTAGATCTCTCCTCTGCCCTCAAAGCATCTGACCACACCAAGATCGGTGTGATAAAATGCTTTCCCAATTTCCCAATGGCGCTGTTTACATCCGGCGAAATCTAAGTCATGAATTTCTCGTAGCTTCCGGTTTCTTAGGCCATAGAGATGTTTGGAGCCATTCTGTTCTCTGATCAGCTCTATGGTCAGCTGGCTGAATCACCGGCTGCATTTTCAGGTTCCCTGTTGGGACAGGAGAGCCAGAGAAAAACATGGAAGACGGTGGGGGGGGCATTCCCTCCCACTGCTTGTAAAAGCAGTCTAGAGGCTAATTAGCCGCTAGGATTGCTTTTACATGAAAGCCGACCGCTGGCTGAAAAGAATGATACCAAGATGATACCTAAACCTGCAGGCATCATTCTGGTATAACCACTCAAAGTCCAGCAACATACCAGTACGTTGCTGGTCCTTGTTGGGCATATATTGTAAACTTTTTTTCATGCAGCCTGTGGGCTGAACAAAAAAAAGATATTGATCGGTGGGTATGCCCACCATTAGAATACCTCCCTTCATCCACCCACTAATAATGATGGGCATACATGCACCGTATATATATGCCGAAGCATGGGGGCATCCTCCCGCAAAAGTTAGGAGCAAATCGCTCCTCCGCCCTCTGCTGCCCCCACGCTTCGGCATATATGCTGAAGTATGTAACGGTGGTGTGGTGTAACTGTCTTTTGCTGACAAGATAAATAAATTTGCGCTGCAACTGAATGGCGTACCTGCTAAGCAAATGATGGTTAACAAAAAACAAAGTAACATTACAGTATAACAGTAATACTTACCATACCTGCAAAGCAAATACAAAAAAAAACATAGTAAAAAATAAAACATTTAACGCAACCTGTGCCTACCTAAAATATATATATGCCGAAGCATGGGGGCATCCTCCCGCAAAAGGCAGGAGCAAATCGCTCCTCCACCCACTGCTGCCCCCATGCTTCGGCATATATGCTGAAGTATGTAACTGTGGTGGTGAAATCACCTCCGACAGCGCTGGAGTCACGGCTTTATGTATCGTGGGAGCAAACGATGTTGCTGTCAAGATAAATAAATCCGCGCTGCAACTGAATGGCGTACCTGCTAAGCAAATGATGGTTAACAAAAAAACAAAGTAACATTACAGTATAACAGTAATACTTACCATACCTGCAAAGCAAATACAAAAAAAACATAGTAAAAAATAAAACATTTAACGCAACCTGTGCCTACCTAAAATATATATAAGCCGAAGCATGGGGGCATCCTCCCGCAAAAGGCAGGAGCCACACCTTTATGTATCGTGGCAGCAAACGCTGTTGCTGTCAAGATAAATAAATCCGCTCTGCAGCTGAATGGCGTACCTGAAAACAAAAAAGTGGTTAACAATATAAAAACAAAGTTTAAAAAAATTGCATACCTATAAAGCAAACATGATAAAAACATAACAATAAAACATTGCAGTATAGAATACAATAAAAAAGAGCAGAACAATAGAGAGAGAATAGAGAGAGAACAATAAAACAACAACTATTTTTGGTTTATTTATTTTATATATTTTTTTGTGTTTTTTTCTTTTTTTTTACTTTTTTTTGTTTTGTTTTTTTTTTTACACTTTTTTTGTAAATTTAACTTTTTTAACAGATTTGGGTCTCTCAAAATGCGATGGCATCTTGAGAGACCCTGTGAAAGTGTGTCCTAGTCTGTGCAGTGCTGTACCCTACGCTAATACTTAACTAGTGTATGGTAGCGTTCAAAACATTCACCAATGCAAAGACCAGGATTGTTAGGACAGAAGGGACAATACTACCAGGTGTCACGCCTAAATCCGCGCTTGCTGCAGACACGACATCTTTTTTGGGGGGCTCGTTGGGTAGGGGTACTCGGGAGGACATATAGAAAATGCCTCTCATGCAGCCGGCTTACTGCATTTGGTTGGGGAAGGTGAGGTGGAGCACCGTCTGGAAACAGAAGGGCTCTGACGATCTCTTCCTGGAATTTAAGGAAGGATCCAGTCCATCCTGAAGCTCTGTATAGCACATAAGCATTCAGCAAAGCCAATTGAAATAAATAAACAGACACTTTTTTGTACCAGCGTCTGGCCTTATGGGCAACTAGGTACGGCGCCAACTGGTCGTTGAGGTCCAACCCTCCCATATTTTGGTTATATTCGTAGACAGAGGGGTTTCTCCACAACACCAGTCGCCGTAGTAATTTGGACCGTCGTGTCTGCATGAAGGGAGGTAAGAACGAAAACATTCTTATTGTCCCTCCACTTCATAGCGAGCAAGTTATTACACTGCAAGCAGGCTCTCTCCCCCAGCCTAAGACGGGAATCTACAAGCTGCTGGGGAAAGCCCCGGCGATTAGGTCGTACGGTGCCACATGCTCCAATCTGATGATCAAAAAGGTGGCTAAAAAGTGGCACGCTCGTGTAATAATTGTCCACGTACAAGTGGTACCCCTTTCCGAATAAGGGTGACACCAAGTCCCACACTATCTTGCCAGCGCTTCCTATGTAGTCAGGGCAGTTTGTCGGCTCTACGTGACTATCTTTGCCCTCGTAAACCATAAAACTACATGTATAGCCTGTGGCCCTGTCACAGAGCTTATACATCTTGACCCCATATCTGGCACGCTTGCTGGGAAGGTACTGTTTGAATGACAAGCGGCCAGAAAATTTAATCAGGGACTCATCAACGCAGACAACTTGATGGGCAGTAAACAAGTCTGCAAAACGCTGGTTGAAGTGGTTTACGAGGGGCCGAATTTTGTAGAGCCGATCGTATCCAGGGTCTCCACGAGGACGACAGAGTTCATTGTCGTTGAAGTGCATGAACTGAAAAATCTGCTCGTATCGTGCCCTGGCCATGGAAGCAGAGAACAGGGGCATATGGTAAATTGGGTCAGTGGACCAATATGACCGCAACTCACTCTTTTTATTTATGCCCATGTTGAGGGAAAGGCCCAGAAAGAGCTTACATTCGGAAACTGTAATTGGTTTCCAATCTCTGGCAAGGGAGGACTGGGGAATAGTGGCGATGTGTTGACCAGCGTACAAATTGCTTTGGTCCACAATAGATCTATCGTGAAAAACAGCGAATAAAAATCCAGTGGCGTAAAGTCAACTGTTTCCACCTGAATTCCGGGTTGGCCAGTGAATGGGGGAAGTACGGGTGCTGCAGAAGTGGTGGGTTCCCAATTCGGATTGCTGAATGCAGCAGGAAGGGCACTATGGACACTACTTGTTCTTACCGCCTCACCAGCTTGAACTGCACTTATGGGACTCGCCACATCACCAAGTGTTACTGCAGTGCTGGATGTACGGCCAGGGTGTACTAGGCCGCTGGTGCTTGCCAGTTCACCAGAAGGAATAGCGGCACTAGTACTTCTCTGCTCCATACGAGGGACCTGCGGTTCTTGCACTTCAAGGACAGAAGAAGAAGATTGGGGTCTGGTACGCCTGACCTTAGCAGGGACCACAACTCCGTCGTCAGAGCTATCTGTCATGGAGCCACTGTCGTCTACAGGATCGTATTCTGAGCCTGAATCTGACAGATGAGTGACTTCCTCTTCACTATCTGTCATGCTCAGAAACATGTAGGCCTCTTCACTAGTGTACCTTCGATTTGCCATTTTGGGCTCTCTAGGGGTACACTAGTGAGACTCACAGGCAAAAAAGCTCCTGACTGTTAGCGACTGTATCAAAACGCTACCAAAAAACTGTTAGCAATCGCAGGGATCAGGCCTGACTCTGCGAATGCTGCAGTTATGTGTGCTTAGTGTTTTGTAAGTGACAGTTTTCGATCGATACTGCACTTGGGTGGGCTGGGCTGGGCGGAGGGGCAAAATGCAGGTGCTAGCAGGTATCTGGGCTGATCCTGCTAACAGTGCGTTTTTGGGGACCCTAAACTGCTGGGGAGTATAGATCTGATCGGATCAGATATCGATCCGTTGAGATACTATAGCACTAAGGGAGGTGTATGCTGCCTGCGTGGGTGTTAGCGGTACTGGCACTAACCTGACGCTGCCTGGGGCAACGCAGACCTTATCTGATCCTAAAAACGTAACTTATATCACCGCCGGGCAATTAGGGGGTTAACAGATGCAAACAAAGCCTGGGGAATGCCCAGGAAAAAACCAAAGCCTACTTACCACCAACTCGCAGACAACCAAATTGACCTGTCTAACAGTACGCGTTAAAAACAGGGGTTTAGTCCGCACGCATTTGCAAATGCATGCGTAAGCCACAGAGCCTCGTCACGGCACCCTGATATCTGTGGTCCTAACACTAAAATATGAGTGTCCCCACAGTGGAGGCACATGCATTCTGATGGATAAATGCTGGCAGGTGGACTGAAGGGCAGCCCATCCCTTCTTAAAGGTACAGAAGCACACCAGACACCCAGAAAATAGCACCATGGCTGCAAAGGTGCTGGTGCGTTTCTGGACCAATAAACACACCAAGGTGATCTCAAAAAACTTGCCACCGCCTACATTTATAGCTGGCTATCGCAGTAAGCGGCTTTGGAGGGCTACAAACAGATGCAAACAAAGCCTGGGGAATGCCCAGGAAAAAACCAAAGCCTACTTACCACCAACTCGCAGACAACCAAATTGACCTGTCTAACAGTACGCGTTAAAAACAGGGGTTTAGTCCGCACGCATTTGCAAATGCATGCTTAAGCCAAAGAGCCTCGTCACGGCACCCTGATATCTGTGGTCCTAACATTAAAATATGAGTGTCCCCACAGTGGAGGCACATGCATTCTGATGGATAAATGCTGGCAGGTGGACTGAAGGGCAGCCCATCCCTTCATAAAGGTACAGAAGCACACCAGACACCCAGCAAATAGCATTAGGGGGTTAAACCTTTAAAAGGGAATAAACGGCGGGTGCCCTAAAACTATAGTAAACTATAAAAAACCAACTAACCAGCGTCACCCGTAACACTTATACGGTGATCACTGGTGAAAGGGTTAACTAGGGGGCAATCAAGGGGTTAAAACCTTTAGTAGGTAGTATATGGGGGTCCCTGTCGCTATAAAACACTGACGGCAAACCTATATACTTACTTCCCTAACTAGCGTCACCTGTGTCACTAATACAGCGATCAGAAAAAAGATCGCTTAGCGACACTGGCGACGGGGGGTGATCAAGGGGTTAACCTTTATTAGGGGGGTACCCTAGACCTAAAGGGGGGTACCCCAGACCTAAAGGGGGCTAACCCTAACTGCCCTAACACTTATAACTATCACAAACTGACACCAATGCAAAAAAAAAAAACTGCTATTGGTGTCACTGTGACAGGGTGACTGGGGGGTGAAAAGTGTGCCTAGCGTGTTCTACTGAAAGTGTAGTGTTGGTGCACTTACTTGATGTCTTCTCTCCTCGGCGCTGGAACGAAAAGACCGGCTCGAGGAGAGATGACATCACTTCCTCTCCCTCTGTTTACATTACAGAGGCAGAGGAAGGATTTTCATTCGCCGGGAGCGATCGGGAGGGGGTGGCCACGAATGGATGGTCTCCCACCCACCTCTTATCGCCCGCGAACAAATGCCGGCCGCCTCTGGCACTGGGGGGGTCCAACCGGACCCCCTGCCCGCGGGAAGGCAATCACGTACCAGGTACGTGATTTTGCCTGCCTGTGCCATTATGCCGCAGTATATCTGCGTGAGGCGGTCGGCAAGTGGCTAGAGAAGAGACGCTTGAGAGGGGATATGATTTCAATGTACAAATACCATACTGGTGACCCCACAATAGGGATAAAAACTTTTCTGAGAAAGGGCATTTAAAAAGACTCACGGCCCCACTAGACAAATGGAGGTATGCACAATTAAAGCACTTTACACAACCATTGCGGGGAAAAGGGCACATGAGGTTAATAGAGAAATTACTTTGAGCTTAAATTGAAGTATATCTAAAATTTATAAAATCCTGATTAAAAAAGTAGAATCTGAATTCCCGCCTTATTTGGGAAAATGGGAAGAAGAGATAGGCTTTCTTAGGGATGAAGAACATAAAAGGAAAATTCTTGGGAGAGCATATTCCTTGTCAAGTGATATAAGGACAGTGGAAATGGGCTATAAACTACTGGAAAGATGGTATGTGACATCACAGAGGGCGCATAGGTTCGGGGCAGAAGGCCCCCCAAAGGTCCCCGGGGACCTTTGCGCACCTGTGGTGGAACTGCACAAAGATACAAAAAAGGCCCCTGGGAATGTTTGTTTAATGATACAAGAAAGACGTTGGCCCAATACAAGAATACTTTAGTCCCACATCTTTTAAATGCAGTGAAAGGGCTGATCCCAAGCCTGTAGAGAACTCAAGAAGCGCTGAATATAAAGGAGTGGGTAGTAAGAGTGGAAATGGTGAGAGCCATAGAGGAAACAATCCATACAGCTGAGGACCCATTGGAGAAATATCAGAATTTATGGGGAAAGTGGATAGATTATAAAAAAGGTGAAGAGTGGATGAATGAGACAGGTTTAGGGGGGGGGGTTTGGTTTTTTTTGGGTGGGGGAAGAATAAATGTACATTGTAATGATGATCTGGAAATGAAAAGGTTTTTTTTTTATATGTATTGATGTATGTCTAATTACATAATAATAGAGAGAATAAATAAAAAAGTCTCTCGGCCATTCACTAAAATTAGAGGAGAAGCGTTTTAACCGGAAACTGCGTAGGAGGGTTCTTTACGATAAGAATGTGGAATTCTCTTCCACAAGCAGTGTTTTCAGCAGGAAGCACAGATCATTTAAAAAAACTATTAGATAGGCACCTTAACGACCACAACATACAGGGATATACAATGTAATATTGACATAAAAGCACACACAGAGGTTGGACCTGATGGACTTGTCTTTTTTCAACCTTACCAACTATATGTAAGTTAACCTTTTAATTGCCCCTTGATTTTAACCCCCTCCCAGCCAGTGCCATTAGTACAGTGAACAGCATTCTCACTGATCACCGTATTAGTGTCACTAGTAACATCAGTGTCAGTCAGTTAGCATCCCTCCCAGCCAGTGTCAGTTAGCACTAGATTGTCCGCTACACTATGTCACTGATCTCAAGTATTAACTGTATAGTGTCTGTACTTAGTAGTATCTTGATTACGATCAGAACTATATTAGTGTCAGCAAAAACGCAGTTTGGTTTTTACCAAAGACATGTAGCAGAATACATTTTGGCCTAAATTTATGAAGAAATTTGTATTTTTTTGAATGTTTTATAACAAAGTAAAAAATATATAGTTGTTTTTTTCTAAATTTTCAGTGTTTTCTTCGTTTATATTATAGAAAACCCAGTGGTGACCAAATACCACCAAAAGAAAGCTCTATTTGTGTGAAAATATATATATAAAATTTCATTTGCGTACAGTGTTGTATGACTGCGCAATTGCCAGTTAAAGTAGCACAGTGCTAAATAGCAAAAAATACACCCTGGTCATGAAGGGGGTAAAACCTTCCGGATGTAAATGGTAGATGAGGCTTTGTTTCTTTTTCATACATCATGGGAAACAGAGTTAGGCAATTTTCATTACCTACTGGGTTATACTTCATCTCCAGGTGAATAGACACTGGTAGACCAAAGGTCTTTAGACAGGAAGTGATCCCCCATAAAACCCCTCCCATACAGGAAGTACTTCAGTTTTTTACCAGTGTCTGCAAGGTGGATGGCACGATTGTTTGAGCTCTCTGATCTCCAGGTCTCTAGTCCCACAAACGGTTCTGAAATGAATCAAGGGCTTGGCCGATCAGATCCATTTGACACGGGCTTTATATGCTTAGATAAATGGTACCTGAGCCTTGCAAAGAAGACTTGAGATCCTGCAAGGTTTTGCATGTAATGCAGCCTCTGGGTGCTTGACCCTGCGAAGTGGAATCCTGGACACTACAGCGCTGAGGCATTCCTGCAGAGTGCTGTACAGGTCCAAGGGAGTGGGCCCTAAACATGAAAAGGGTACCCAGTCATTGAAGGTCCTCAAGTGACAGGAACCCACCGTGAAGGGTGAAGATTGGGCTCTAAGTTTCTAAGCTGCCCTGTGCCTGGAGGGGTAAGTGAAACCCGTTTATTATTATTGTGGGGTGTCCCAGTGATTGTAATTATCAGTCAAGCTAGCTAGAGGCTGGACATCTGTGTTCAGTGATCATATGGGGGAGTTTTTGGGCTAGCTGTGGGTGTTTGCAAAACATACCTTTTTTTGCTTGTGTCTGGCTGTTTTTTACCTCTATGATAGCGCACAACAGTGTGCCATTTCGCCTTGGTTTGCCATGGCACACGTGCGTTCGCAAAAGCGCCGCTGTTTGGCGACCATGGCACACGCTTCGACGCACATGCGCCGTAGCCTTTATCTGGGCACACGAAGATTTGCGTCATAAGCTAATACAGCCCCGCCCGTTCGCCAGGACCTCGCATGTGCGCACGCATGCGCAGAACGTTCCGGCACACAGCCAGCTTATTTAAGCTGTGTATGCCAAGCATGCGGTGCTTCCAGAAGGCAGCTGTGGGACACAGAGCAGGCTCTGAACCAGGCACTTGCAGAGGTTCATTTCTCCATACCCGGGTCACGTGAGTTACCAGGTGTTTCTTGTCAGGCTAAGGATGCTTAGCAGGATTGTTGCACAGGGGCTTGGTGAGCCCTATTTAAGGGTCTCCCTTCTGAGGTGTGCTAATACTACACCCAGGTACTATCTTTTTGTGGCTAGTAAATGTCTTAAAAAAAGAGGAGCGGGACTAACACTACAGGGAAGGGCACACCTATGTCATCAATAGTTCCTGATGAATCTAGTCATATGCCTAGTGTATCCCCTGAAGGACCAGAGGCTTCCAGGCAATCTTAGTCGCTGCGCCTATCTGGGATTGTGCCTACGGTCAGCGCTGCTACTTCACCCTTTATCACTAAGGATGAACTGTCCTCAGCCCTAGTCAGGTTAGAGCACAGGATTGCTGGCATGATTGCCTCCATCCTGCAGGGTGGCAAGAAGCCTGACAGATCCCCCTCCCCGGAGCCTCCTTATCTGGAGCAGGAATGGGTTGAGGATGGGGAAGAGCTTAAAGCTCAGGATTCTGTGGATGGCCTGGCGGATGAGTCTACTTCCGAGCAATCTGGGCAAGAAGGCATCCAGTTGGTGTCTGCCTCTCAATCACAGAGGCTTTTTTTTTTTTTCTTTCAAATTCTTTATTTATACAGTCTAGCAAAAGACAAGACCCACAGGGTCAACATAAGAAAAAGTAGTACAAACAACCTGGTACATGAAGACATACATTATTACATGTCACGACATTGTGCCTTCCCCCTTCGAGAAGAGGGGAGGGGTCTAAGAATGTTGAGCGGGTCTATCTCCAGAGATCCTAGCATATCAAACCGTTCTGGCTACAACTTCACCTGACTTATTGCGTCACAAATTCCACTGTCCAAAAGGAGAGTGGCCGTTTGCATAGTAGTTGAGCAGAGATACTTTCCCCACGGGTCTCGTCTCTCCTGTTTTCCTTTATCTATTTTATGAGAAATTAGTGGAGAAAAATATAGACATCTGTAGAGTACAGATCTTAGAAGTTTAGAGGAAGTAAATGTCGGAGGCAGAGGGGTGGGGGAAGGTAGGGGGATGCAGGGTGGGGGGGTCCATGAACATGGACTCACAGAGCGTCCGGGGTTTGGCCTTTTGAGGCCTGAATGGGGACATTCTTTGCACAGCAGCGAGGCAGAAGGAGGGATGTCTCAAGCTTTAGGTGGCTGTGTTGTTTGCCAGTAGGGCCTGACCCTCATTTGAGAACACAAACATGTTTCCACAGGGTCCAGGTTTTGGAGTTAAATGAAAAGATATTTATTCCTGCGCTACCATATAGGAAAAAGGAAAGCAAGTGGAAAAGCTGCATGCACTGAATCAGGCTCAGCCAAACCCAGATGGGCAGTGATGTAACAATGAAGGGAGGTGCTGCGCTAATCCATCACCTGAGGCGATAATCAGCAAAAATGAATATATATAAATAAGATTAAAAAATAGGATTAAAAACCACTGTGGTAGACCATTAATACTGTAGCTGTATAAATATATAATGTAAGGTGCAACAATAGGCAGTCGCTCACAAGATCACTATATGATAAATAGTGAGGATGAACAACCTAAAAACACCTGAGTAATGTCATTGAAAAAAAAAATTCCATACAACAAGTAAGGAAAATAATGACCACTGACACAATATATAATAATTAATGTGACATCATAACTAAAGTGCAGCATGCAAGCATAAAAAAGAAAGAACATATAAAGCGCTCCAATCACTATGTGCTAAATCTGTGCAAATTTCTGCAATAAACTGCAAAGTGAAATAAATGTGACAATAAATAAATCAATCAATGTGGCTATAAAAAATAAGGATGCGACAAAGTCCATATGTGCAAATAGCAATGTGCAAAACTCTGATGTAAATAGAAACCAAGTGAAAATGGATAAGTAAAACTACAAATCAAACAATGCAAAAACAGTCCATATGTGCAAATCGCAAGATAGTAATGAATGAGTCAGAATGACAGTATTCCTTCTATGAGTGAATAAAAAAGTTCCACTGTGCAGTGCTTAAATGAAGCAAAGTAGTGTACCAATCACACAATAGTGAGCAGTGGCTTACGGTAATGAGGTAATAGCATTTGGTATATGCCAATAGAGGCTACCTCTCCTTGTAGTCCTGAGCCACAATGTAATCCCTACAGGGCTTGATCCCTCAGTGATTATGGAGGAGGTAAGACAAAAGAGGATACCCAATAGTGTGATATTGCTTAAACAATAATAATCTTTACACAAAAAAACAGCATCAGGGTACTCACATAAAAGGCGCTCTGATGAAGTCACGTGTGTTGGTGACGTCACGCGTAGGGACGGGATAGGCGCTCTGCTCTGACGTGGACATACGAGCTCGCCGCTCATCGGATTCAATGCCGTTTATACTGTCATTTATGTGAGTACCCTGATGCTGTTTTTTCAAATAAAGATTATTATTGTTTAAGCAATATCACACTATTGGGTATCCTCTATCCCAGATTGGTTCTAAGCCAAATCAATTTATGTGTAGAGACAGGAAGTGTATTCTCGGCCATTTTGTTGGAGAATAGTCCCCAACATCGGCTCTGTCATTTTTGACTGGTCCATGAACAGATATGTTTCTGTATTGTGTTAGTGGCTGCCATGTTATGGGTGGAAAAGTGAATCATTTGCATAACTGCACATGTTAATGATCTGGCCGATCAATTACTGTGATATAGATTAAAAATAAATTAAAAATATATATGTATTATTAAAAAATGTGTTATATAAAGTTAAATCCCCAACAAAAGGCATGGGTGAGGATATAAGAACAGCGGAATGGATAAAGTGCTCACATCCTGTTCTTAAATATAAGTATCTGGATGGCTGATTTTCCTCAAATATATATGTATTCCTGAAATACATATAAAAACATACATATTAGAGGATGTAGAACTAATTTATAGAGATAATTACTATAACACAGATATTGCATTAAATGAACCGGAAATTATGTTTAGAGGAGATATTTATAAAATGCAAACTCATATTAAAATGCTTAAAAGTTACTTAAAAATTACCTAAAAATGCCAACAGCTATTTATCATTGAATAGTTGTCACTTTAAATCCTGGCTGTTCAATATTCCGAAAGGCCAACTGGTCAGGATTAGGAAAAATTGCACGAATGAAGATTTCATGTCCCAAGCAGCTTTGATAGGCAATAGATTCAAGCAAAAAGGATATTCCGAAGAATTTATTAATAAGCAGATCAGTGCCGTTAAGGCAATGAACAGAACAAAGATGCTACAGGGAACAAACCCGTGTCAACGAAATATTGATGCTCCGTCGATAGTTTTAGTAGTAGTTTTCATAGGTTGGACTTGATGGACTTGTGTCTTTTTTCAACCTCACCTACTATGTAACTATGTAACTTCACTATCCAGCATAAAGAAGTGGAAAAACTAATAAACATTGGCATATATTAAAGTGCGACAGACATTTAAAACAAATCCTACCAGAAACACCCAATGTGGTATATAGGAGGGCACCCACATTGAGGGACATTATTGTGAAGAATGTGGTAGCGCCACCACCCCCAAGTGGTTACACATTCTTTACAGGTAAGCGGTTTTACCCCTGTAAGAAATGCTTCGCATGCCGTCATTCCAAGAAACCACAAATTAAATAAATGTATTCCAGTCAACACAAACAGGTCAAAACTACCCCATAAAAGATTTTATTAGTTGTCATACGGAGGCAGTAGTTTGTTATACAGTGTAGCTGTAATCTGCAGTATGTGGGTAGGACAAAAAGAGCATTAATGGTCAGAATGACCAAAACATCTTGAGTGGGTTCCCAAAACACAATGTTAGCAGACATTTTCTACAAGCACACAACAAGGATCCCACACAACTAATATTTTGGGGTATTGAGAAATATAAGAAACCATGGAGAGGAGCCCATAAAATAAGGTATATTAGTCAGAAGGAATCTAAGTGGATACACTCCCTCCATACTTTAGTGCCAAATGGATTAAATGTAGAATTTGATTTGAACTGTTTTTTAAGTAATTTTTAAGTAACTTTGAAGCATTTTAATATGAGTTTACATGATTTTATATATATCTCCTCAACATCATTTCCGGTTCGTTTAATGCAATATCTCTGTGTTATAGTAATTATCTCTATAAATTAGTTTCTACATCCTCTAATATGTACGTTTTTATATGTATTTCAGGAATACATATACATATATGCAGTTATAAAAATGATTCACCTTTCCACCCATAACATGGCCACCAATACTAACACAATACAGAAATATATCTGTTCATGGACCAATCAAAAATGGCCGCGCCGTTGTTGGTGACTATTCTCCAACAAAATGGCAGAGAATACACTCCCTGTCTCTACACATAAATTGATTTGGCTTAGAACCGATCCGGTTACCCTGATGAAGACATGTGGTGTGTCGTAATGCATAGGAAGTGATCGGATGTCGCGAGAACCGGAAGTGTTGTAAGAGGTGCCTATAACGCCGTTGTTAGATCTGCCATTTTTTTCATTGATTTATTGTAAGCGCCCATTTGGCCCCCCTTTTTATTAATAAACTTGCTTGTTCATACGGTACTATGTTATGGGAGATTCTTTTTCATCCCCTACATATATCGGTTATGTGTTAATGCCCATGCTGACTACTGGGAGCCAACACTGTGAACGCAAGAATAGGAGAGGCACCATTTATCACCATTGAAATCTGGAAGGCCCCCCATTCGCATTAATCCTTAAGCCTTATACCATTTGTATGGAGGTAAGAGCATAGAGAGCACTGTGTGGTACACACGAAGATCACACATTGGAGATTTTTCACTGAAGATATTGATCGATTGAATGCACTTTATGCACTTTTTGCACGTTTGCACTTTTCTTTTTTCTCTTTCATGGACTAGCTCATTACAACTCTAGCCATTTTTGACAGTCTCTGATTTTGATTGGAATCATATGGGACTGAATGAACTATCTGTTATTAATTTATTCAGACAGATTATTCAGTAACACTTATATTATTTGATATGCACTTTATTGGATATGCTCACTATAGTGATATAGGCACTGTTTAGATTTTTTGCACAGTTATATTATTTGTGCACAGAACCATTGGACACTGGTGCATATATATTTATATACATATCTTTATTTATTACATTATTAGGATCATATATATAGTGTGTGTATATATAAGCATCATTTGCACAGTGACTTTATTTTATTTATACCTCACGATTGAAACTAGTTGCGCTGATCACTTTATATGAACTGTGGGTTACCTAGAATAGGAGCTAGGGGCTAGTTACTTGACGAGATTTCGGACCGGTCCAAAAGTTTGGCTCATGTTCGCGTTGTAGGGCCAATGAGGGGGTGTCGCTTAACGCATGTTGGAAGCTTGCGTAGCACCGTGACGCTTTGTTTAGAGGTACGGGGCTTTGTGCTTGTTCTATTCGAGGCCACAGCTTAGCGTCTTGATGACGGCACCAGTCTATAAGCCTACTGAGATATGCTGCATAGTAATAGGTGTGTATGTCCAGCATAGCCAAGCCACCAAGTTGTTTGGGCATTGAAAGTAATGTCCTCCTTAGCCGTGGTCATTTGCGCGCCCATATGAACGCTACAAATAGGGAGTTCATCATTTTAAAATTACTCGCAGGGATGTGGATAGGTAAGGCCTGAATGAGATATAAAAATTTAAGGAGGATACTAATTTTCAGAATGTTACAGCGACCAAACCACGAGTGAAGGCCCGTGTGTGCCAGGTGTTGAGGCGTGTCCGAACCAATTTAGAAGAGGAGGGAAATTTATGTTGAATATTTTATTTTGGAGAATTTTGGAGGGATGTAAGTACCTACGTATTTCAGCGCGGTGTCTGTCCATTTCAAATCAAAGTTTCCCTGGAGCTGTAGCAGCTGCGGTTGGGGTATACCAACTCCCACAACCTCTGATTTAGTAAAATAAATTTTTAGATTGGACAATGTTCCGTAGCTTTTAAATTAGTGTAGCAGATTTGGTAGGGAAATGACTGGGTTTGTAATGGAAAACATCAGATCGTCTGCGTATGCAGATACTTTGTGGTTGCGAGGGTCCCACGGTAATACCGGTGACGTCCGGGTTGAGCCGCACATGACATAGGAAGGGCTCCAGGGACAGGGCGAATAGGAGAGGCGACAGGGGGCAGCCCTGTCTAGTCCCATTGGTGATCTTAAAGGGTTCCGAGAGGACCCCATTGGCCCTGACCCTAGCCATCAGATTAGAGTAAATAGACCCCACCCAGTTCATCATTTTGCTACCCAGGCCCACATGCCGCAAGACCGAAAACATAAATAGCCAATGAACCCGGTCAAAGGCCTTTTCCGCGTCCGTCCCCAGAAAGACACACGGGGTGCCGGTGGTGTTGGCTATATGGAGTAGATTCAGGACCTGGCTTCTCTGAGCGGGACAAAGCCAACCTGGTCTAAGTGAATCAGGTCCGGTAGATGTTGTTCTTGTAGCGATGATTTTAGTAAACGGTTTAAGGTCGGTGTTTAGTAGGGATATGGGCCTGTAACTCCCACACAGGGAGGGGTCTTTACCATCTTTCAGGATCACCGATATGTGTGCCTGGAGGGAGGTCTCGTGGAATGGTGTCCTCGTGCCCAGGGAGTTGAAGAGTTTAACCATGTGGCTTCCTAGGGTGGGGAGTAGGGTTTTGTAATATTGGAGTGTGAGGCCGTCCGGCCCCGACGTCTTTCCCGGTTTAGCGGAACCCACAGCCAGTTGGAGCTCTGATAGTGTGATGGGTACTTCCAGGAGTTCACCTGCGTCTGACGTTGGAGAGGGCATGTGGGATGAGGTGATATATTCCACTATGCGTTCCGCGAAAGGATTAGTACCCGCCAAATTATAGAATAGTTGGAAATCCCTAGTGATATGTTGAGCCATGGTGGTTTTATGCCCAGTGGGGGATGTAATGTGGGGTATGTAGGATGCCAATTTCTGTGCACGGAGAGACTGAGCCAGCAGTCTGCCACATTTGTTACCCGACTCGTATGTTCTTTTGCGGCAATCCTATATTGCCGCTTTGGCTCTAAAGTATAGGAGGTCCGTAATTTGTGTTCGGGTGGCGTTAAGTTATTTTTCTATGGGTGGTGACGGGGCGTGTTTGTCTAGCTTCTACGGTCTGTAGTGTAGATAGAAGGGAGGCTAGTCGGGCGGTGTGCTGATGTTTGAACCTTGCCCCATGTTTGATAAGAGTTCCCCTTATTACCGCCTTGTGGGCCTCCCCGACCGTGCCTATGTCGCAGTCGGTGGTGTCATTGGTTTGGAAGTAGTGCCCTAGTTCCTTGATTGTCTGTCAGCACGTCTTGTTCTTGTAGGAGGCTCTCATTCAGCCTCCATGATTTATTTCGAATCGAGGGACCATCCGACGGTATAGGATAACATCACTGGGGCATGATCCGTCCATGTGATGGAACCTATGGAGGTGTCCCGTACCACGTGTAGCTGGCCGTGTGGGAGCAGGAAATAGTCAATATGGAAGTATACTTAGTGTGGCGTGGAGAAAAAGGTATAATCCTGTACTCCGGAGTGGAGTAGGTGCCAGACATCCACCAGTTGAGCATTACGTAGGGTTTTTGCGATACCTTTCCTGGTGGATTGAGGACGTCCCCGAAGAAGTGTCTTCTGTAGGGATCGTTGGCATATTAAAGTCCCCACCCAAAATTAAGTGTCCCTCTGTGAACTCGAGGAGTGATTTAAGCTGTCTGCTAATTAAAAGGTCATGTTGACTATTTGGGACGTACAGAGTTGCTAATGTCACCTTGGTACCGCCAATTGTGCCCTTCAGGAATAGGAAGCACCCTTCAGGGTCAGTCCGTGTGTCGAGAAGTACCCAGGGTACTCGTGTGGATATTAGAATGGATACTCCTAGATTTCGCTGTCGGGAATGTAGAGTGGTATGTCATGGGAAAAGATTTGTTCTTCAATACCGGCAGCTCTAAAGTGTGTTTCCTGTATAAAGACCACGTCTGCTCGCTGACGGTGCATGTCCTGTAAAAGTACCAGTCTTTTTTCAGGGACATTGAACCCTTTCGCATTGAGCAAGACTATTCTGAGTACGTCCATGTTCATGGGAGAGGGCAAAAAAGGGGGGGGGGATAGAGGGGGGGGGGTACGGGGGTAGAGTAGAAAAAGGTAACAAAGACCAGGCTAACCTGGTATGTATGAGGTCCCAGCGATGAGCGGTAGCCTCAACTTCAACTAAAGCTAGTAGCAGTAATTTGCTATGAAGCTCACCAGCAAACGGCTGGGAATTGAGCGTATTCCTAAATAGGGAAGTGTCTGGTCAGAGCCTGGAGGAGAGCCCTCAGCCCCGCCCGCCACCCCAGCATTTGTAGTAAGATAACATAGTATATATAACTATAACTTAATGGCAAATAAACAACATTATCAGCAGTAATCATTGTAACTTATGGCAGATACGGAACAGAGATGCCAACAAACTGTAAAAGCAAGTCCGTGGTCTCCCGCCCGGTCCCGAGCGCACCCCCGCCACCTCCCCCGTGGCGGGGGTGCGCTCGTCTGCTCGTCTATTTTACGAGCAGCAAGGCCCCACCCTGGGCCTGTCCCCCGGTCTCTCCCCTAATAGGTGGGATGGCAGCTCCAACGTGTCGCGTATTTGGGGATAGAAAGATAGAGTGTTCTCCCCATTTGTCTGTCTATTGTCTAGGAACCTTCTTCCCCCTGTATCACCTGGGTCAGTAGCTCCCCCAATGCGGAGGCGTTAGCTGATGCAAACTCCTCGGAAGTGTGGCTGTCAGAGGCCTTATCCATCCCGTGCCTACTTGCGAAGTATGTTCCCTCCTCCACACCCATGTCCTGCTAGAGAGAACATACTGGTGAACGCCTCAACGGGGCTAAGGTGTACTCAAGGGGTCGTCAGCGTATAGCCGATTTGGGTTGCAGTCTATGCGTCTCTTTCTCTGTGCACCGATCAGGGGAGGCCACATGGTGAGTTCCTACCTGTGGTCGTGGGCGGTTAGAGGTGTCCCTGCATAGAAGCCCATGTATCCCGTCGCCTATAGGAGCCTGCAGTCTGTGTGTGGCCTGTCAGACTATATCCCGCTGGTCTGCATATAAAGTTACAACATTTAACATTAAGGCATATATGGCAGTATTTCAGCAATAGGAACAGCAATACAGGAAGCATGGCTTGGTGTGAGTACGGTTAACACCCCTTTCAGTCTAATGCCGCATACACATGGTCGGACTTTCCTAAGTAAAATGTGCGATCGGAGCTTGTTGTCGGAAATTCCGCCCGTGTGTAGGCTCCATCGGACAGTTTCAGTCGGAATTTCCGTCGCACAAAATTTGAGATCTGGTTCTCAAATTTTCCACCAACAAAATCCGTTCGCGTAAATTCCGACCGTGTGTACACAATTCCGATGCACAAAGTGTCACGCATGCTCAGAATAAATTACGAGATGGAAGCGCTCGGTCTGGTAAAACAGCACATTCGTCATGCTGCAAATTTTAAAATCTTTTAATGCAACGCATTCTCTTCTTTTTTAGAATGCTAGAAGAATGAAAATGTTTTGCTGCTCATATTCACACAGACTTCTTTCTTTATAATTTCTCGTGATCTCACGAATAATAATTTTTTTTTTGGCAGATTTGTTGTTTTTTTTTTTATTTATTTTTATCAAGATCTGTATTTTTTTTTTGTTTTCTAGTGCTCTCCATAATATTATTTTTCGTTTTGTGTGTCAAGTTACCACAATACCATTATTATCTTGTATTTTTTTTTACCTCAAGGAGGTTGGTTGGTGTTGGTGTCACTTGTTAATTTGACCTTGTATTTTAGAAATGTACCTGCCTACTCACAAACTGTCCTTTTTGAAGTAAAACACATAGGCAAGTATTTGTGAAAAAGAAATATCCATTTATTCTGTGTCTTAAAATAAAGAGGAAGGCAACGCTGGAGAAACTGGTGAAATTTGTGAAGCCTTTGTACCCCAGGGCACACATCTATTATTTTACAGTCAAAATTGGTGGCCTGAGGAGTCCATATAATAGTGAGCACAATCCGGTCCAGGACTACAAGAGATCAGGAACAGCAGCAGATGACAAATCTGTCCCCAGGCTGTGGTCATACCACAGCCTGCATCTTTTGTCAGACCAGACTGAACCCAGGCCATCACTCTCTGATCTTCCTTACACACTTCCTTCCAGGCTGTGGCTCTGGTGTTGGAGGTGTGGCAGGAGGAGGAGGAGGACCTGGAGGAGGAAGAGGACCATGGTTCAACTCACAAATGTTTATGTGAGAACCAGTGCGCAAAACCACAATATAAATAAGGGATTAGTAAAACTGACGGTAAAATACCCGATGGAGAGCCGCTCACATAGATAGGTTCACTCAGTTCCCCAAAAAACAACTATAAAATAAAAATATGTGGCGCTATTCCATCAATCAGTAACAATACAAAGTGTGGTGAAGTGGGCAGAGTATAATCCACCTCGTGTGGTAATATGCCAAGCAAAAGTGAATAATGGCCACGAATTGATGCCACCATACAAGAGTAGATCAATAGAAGCGGATGCAATTCTGCGATAAGAAAAATAAAGTAAAAAATATATATAGGCAATTAAATAGAAAGTGACACAGTGCTAGATGAGATAAACAATCACCCCTCAATAGGTGAAAGAATATCTGCGGATATGAAAAAATGACTTCCCAAGTGAATGCTCACAACCAAAATTCATATATAAAGTGGAAGCAATTAAATGCAAAGTGACTCAGTGCTTAATAAAATAAAACGATCACCCATCATTAGGTGAACCAATATATAACTGTGAGTAAGGAAAAAATACCTTCCCAAATAAATTGCTCACAACCAAAGTTCATACACAAGTGATGCCGGTGGCTCAAAATTAATCACTAGAAATAAATAATACTGATAAAGAATAAATAAAGTCGCTTCTTCTACGTGAGCTAAAAAGTAGACAGTGATAAAGTGACATATAGTGCAGGATAAAATGTTGAGATCAGCACCAAATATGTGCATAGATTGCAAAATAGTAAATAATAACGACCAAATTGAATAGTGAAATCATGCCATAATAATTAATAAATGCAGTAATAGAGTAATGAAATAATCAATAATGATAGGACAGCTAATCCTCTTTGTGGAAATCACTCATCACTACTGCACTTTTGTATGGACATTATTGCACTATTGTCACTGTCTGGGACAGCATCTCTGTTGTGGGATTAGCTGTCCTATCATTATTGATTATTTCATTACTCTATTACTGCATTTATTAATTATTATGGCATGATTTCACTATTCAATTTGGTCGTTATTATTTACTATTTTGCAATCTATGCACATATTTGGTGCTGATCTCAACATTTTATCCTGCACTATATGTCACTTTATCACTGCCTACTTTTTAGCTCACGTAGAAGAAGCGACTTTATTTATTCTTTATCAGTATTATTTATTTCTAGTGATTAATTTTGAGCCACCGGCATCACTTGTGTATGAACTTTGGTTGTGAGCAATTTATTTGGGAAGGTATTTTTTCCTTACTCACAGTTATATATTGGTTCACCTAATGATGGGTGATCGTTTTATTTTATTAAGCACTGAGTCACTTTGCATTTAATTGCTTCCACTTTATATATGAATTTTGGTTGTGAGCATTCACTTGGGAAGTCATTTTTTCATATCCGCAGATATTCTTTCACCTATTGAGGGGTGATTGTTTATCTCATCTAGCACTGTGTCACTTTCTATTTAATTGCCTATATATATTTTTTACTTTATTTTTCTTATCGCAGAATTGCATCCGCTTCTATTGATCTATTCTTGTATGGTGGCATCAATTCGTGGCCATTATTCACTTTTGCTTGGCATATTACCACACGAGGTGGATTATACTCTGCCCACTTCACCACACTTTGTATTGTTACTGATTGATGGAATAGCGCCACATATTTTTATTTTATAACTCACAAATGTTGCTTTGTCTTGTGAGTTCACCCCTCAACCCCTTATTTAGGGCTTGCAAGATCACTTCCTCACATAAGAGGCGTTGGCCCTCCTCCATTTCCAGCATTTTGCAGGCTGTCATCTAGGCATAGTCCTCTTGAACACTGGGGGGGGGTGTGAGGGCCGCAGTAGCCTTCAGAAATAGACCAATTGCTGCCTCCTTCAAGTTACTCCTCTTCCTGGCACTTTTTTGTGGAAGGCCGAGGGGAATGACCTTGGATTCGGGCAGGCTACTGGGCCTGGCCACCTCCTGGCTGCCACTTACCCCCGCCACCCATTGGCTGCCACTTTCCATGGCCTCCTCCTGGCTGAGACTTTCCTGTGTATGAAAAAGGGACATAGTTTTAGTTTTTGGTTCATCAATAACACACAATTTTCAGCTCATGACTGTTGCAAATTGAATTTAATAGAAAAGACTATCATTCTGACCACAGCATTTTTCATTGTTGTCATAATCATTTGTGGCCACTACTGTCTATTGATATGTAAAACACTTTGAGAAATCAGAAATTAGTTATCAAAACTAACATATATTTAACATCATTTGACAACCAGAAATATTTTGAAGAATACTATACCTGACTCAAGCTGGGCTGCTCCACATGTGGCTGCCTGGAAGGCCCAGGTTGGGCGTCGTAAGCCTCAGCTAGGGGGGAAGGAAGCCTTGAAGGAAGACTGGAGAGTGCTGGCCTGGGTTCAGTCTGGCCTGACAGAAAATGCAGTCTGTCGTAGTACCACAGCCTGGGTTCATAAATGTCATCTGCTGCAGCTCCTGATCTCAGGGAATCCTGGACCTTCTTGCGCTCCCTAATATAAGTGCTCCTCATGCCACCAATTAGGGCCTTCAAATAGGGGATGTCTGCCATGGGGATCACCGGCTTCACAAATTCCAGCAATTGATCCAGCGCTGCCTTCCTCTTTGGTTTATTGTTATAAAAGGGGTGGTTTACCTGCCACAGACAGGGCAGCTCCCTGTACATATCAATGAATATGGAGATAAAGTCCTCATCTTTGAATAGATCCATTTTCTCTGCAAGACACAACACAAGACAAACCATATTGTCAGATGAAACTCTCCTAATCTTGACCCAATATAGGCCTCAATCTATAAGCAGTATAGGCCACTGATGCACCAACTTAAAGTTGTACCTTCATTATAATGATCGTCGCTTCTGTTACACTGCGTGAAACTCCGGCCGCCCCTGACATTCTTTCTAGTCTATTCCCCGCCCCTTTTCTTTCGGCACAGTGGGAGAGCACATGGCGGAGAGACAACAGCTGCATGCAGAGGAGAGCAGCAAAGACAAAAGGCCGGAGCCCCGAACCTCACAATCCCAGAGGAGATTGAAGGCCTCAATTATGGCCTTATAGAGATGGTGGACATCTTCAAGAGGGCCGACTATGACAGGAAGTATGGACCTTACCCAAACCCAAATGTGAGAAGGCCAAGATCATGCCTAAAGTTGTGAAGAGTCTGCACAGGTATTTGGGGTACTGCGATCCAAGGATCAACTGAGGAAATTATGGTCAGACCTCAAATTGAGGGAGCAGGATCAGTACAGAAGAATCAAGAGAGTGCTGCAAAAAAGTAAGTATTTTGTCGTGCGTTCCTATTCTTCTTAACGTTCGTGCTGCTCCATTTTCTTTACTGTTGTACATTTTAAAATGGCAACTTTCATGTTCATGGGCACAGTAATCGGTCGTAGGAAACATCGTTCGTTCGCCCATTTATAAGATGTTTTAGGCAGATACCGGTTAACTACATTTGTTCATGCCTATTTGTATTAAAATATTTTTGTTGTATAGATGGGTTTGTAACTAGAATGAAATGCAAACTTGATTCGGTGTAAGGAGAGGACACTCAGCAGCTGTTTAGAGCACTAGTGTGGGACACCAGAATAAAACTTTTTAGGGTGTCCCACACAGGTGCTCCAGTGGGTACTAGGGATGTCTCCATGTGTAAAACTTGTACAAAAAAGGGAAGTATTCCAGCTTTGGAAATGAAGTAAAAATGTCTTCAGCTTGGAACTCTGCCAAAACAGACAATTGTACGACACTTCCAAGCAATGTTTCATATTCCTATTTCTGCCCTCCAATATCTGTGTGCTAAGTATACCTTTTTTTTATTCACATAGGGGAGAAAAGACTCGGGACGTCTGAGGACACCAGGGACCTCCCACCTCCGAAAGAAGGGGAAGTCACCAAAACGCAAGCAGAGGATGAGAAGGGAGATGTTTTGGAAGTGTGCAAAATTGTCACCACAACAGGTGAGTGTCTGAGACCACAGCTTCAGGTAAGATATCTGTTCCTGCATATTTATAATACATGGTGTGTTTTTTTGTTTTAGGTGATGTGGATGTTGTGGAAGAAGAATCTAATTTCACCAGTGAAAGTGCCCAGATCCTCATCGGGGAGAGAATGGGGTGAAATCGCGATTTAGAAAATCTAAAGCAAAACATCAATGATGTTCAACAAAAAATGAAGAACATCATTGTTGTTTTAGGGAGAATCTAAAACACACAAAAATTTAACCCTTTTTTTTCGTGTATTTTGGGTTTGAAAAATAGTTTTAAAGTATTTTAAAAGCAAAATTTTGAAGATGCACACAGTGTGTCAACATGTGCTATCTGCCATCAGGGGATATCAATGTACGCATTTTGTTGGTGCAACCCCTTCCTCACTACTAAAGTAGCTGAGAGGAAGGGGTTGCACCCCAAAACACGTCCATTGATCCCCCATGATGGGAGCTAGCACATGTTGACATTAGGCATGGGATCAGGAGGGAAATCCCCATTTTGAATCCCAGTTTGTGTGCATCTTCAAAATTTGCCTTTTACAGGGGTGACATCACCCCATCTGATGAAGGCAATATCAACACAGTTTGGACATACTAATGTCTGATATTGCCTTCACTTTGTCAAAGTTGAAGTTTGTAAGTTCCTGAGTTCTGTATGTTATGTTTTGAAACATGCCTGTTTAACCAAAAAAGGCTATTTCTAATTAATGTGACAAAAAATAATGTTATACACCAAAGATGTTGGTTTGTTCAAAAACACTTTTCTAAAGGCACACGTGAATGTGCTTTGAGTAAAAAGTTTTCTACTCAACAATGTGTGGCTGCGTCTTTCAATGATTAAAAAGCAGTTTTTGGAGTAAAAGTTGGTGTTTACAGTGACAATGGGGGTTATTTACTAAAGGCAAATCCACTTTGCGCTACAAGTGCAGTTTCATGTGCACTTTTTTTTTTTTTTGTTTACAAACGATTTTTATTATGTAAAAGGTCAAGGTATAAAACAATTACAATGATAGTACAAGTATGTATACAGATATTTTTAACAGTGAATGTTGTACAGGAAATAAAAAGAGGGTTATGGTTAGTCAGGTGAAAAAAATGCATAGTATTATAATCAGGCCAATCAAGAGTATTGTAGTGGAGGGAAGAAATAATGACAATTGAGTATATGTTAACTGGTTCCCGAGAGGCTCCTGTAGATATACGTTGGCAGAATGGCACGGCTGCGCAAAGTAACGTACCCGTACGTTACTTTGAATTTGCCATCATGTGCGTGCCTGCCGCGATCTCCGTGAGTCGGGTCGCGGGTCCCGCGGACTCGATCGCCGCGGGGATACCCGCGATCTCCTCACGGAGAAGATGAACGGGGAGATGACGTTGTAAACAGCATCTCCCCATTCTGCCTTCTCGGCCTTTTGGCTAAGATCAAGTGTAGTATCTGTTCTTATCAGTTTCCAGGAGGTGGCGCTTGCTTCCGTCCCTGATCTATGGCGAGATAGAGATGGGATGGCGGTTGCTATGCAAAACCTGCTGGAGTAAAGGTGACCTGGACGGTTCGTAGCCGAAAGGGAAGCCTTCTGATGGGGATGGAGAACCACGGGGTCTGAACCGGAGGGTCGGGACCCTGGCCTTCTGGCCTGGATTGGGGCAGCTCTAGCTCCAGACAGTTATTCAGGAGAGAACGCTGGCTCCCCTTTCTCCCACCGGGGGAGTGGCTAGTATTTCCCAAATGTAATTAGGTAGGAGGGACGGAACGACGGTGAGGCCTGATGGTAAAGGGCTCTCACCAAGCTTCCAGAACTCCATGCCTTCCTGCCTGGGGTGGGGGCTGCTGTGGTCTGGGCTGGTGGCCAGGGTTGGTCTTTGAAAGCCTATGGAGTAGTGCCCCTGGAGTGGCAGTCCAGGGGTGCCATAAAATCACTGTGAGTGGCAGGCACTTTGATTTGAGGCACCACAGTCACGCTTTTTTAGCACCTGCCTCTTGGGCCGGGCCTTTTGGCTAGGACCAGAGGAATTTTTTTATTCTTGGCTGGAGGGCTTGGTCATTGTTTCACATAATGGCCACCTTTTTCACTCTCCACTATCCCTTCCCCACTTTTTATTTATTTTCTTTCTTTTTGATTGAATCCTATGTTTTGTCACGTCTTGTACACGTTTGTCTCACTGTGTGATGAGTAAGGACGGGTCCTCGGGCCAGCCCTGAAAGTCTTGGGAAGGGGTGGACATGGCCTTCTGGCTTTGTTCGCCCTAACTCATGGGGTCTCCCTTCGGGGGAGCCCCACCTAGTACTTGGGTGGGTTCTGTCTCGGCAGACCCTCCAGAGAACGGGGTCTGTCTGGTTTCGGCCAGATAGACCATTGTAAAGTACCTTTGTCCCCGTCTGGAGCCTAATGCCCCGGGGGATCAGGGAATTGGCACGTCTGTGTACCCGTTGCACTTTTTTGTGACCACTCTTTATGTGTGTGCACATTTTTTTGGCACTGGGTGAAGTTTTTTTTGGGTGTGTTATGCACGCCATAGGCTTTAAAAAAAAAAAATCTCCCCGTTCTGCCTAGTGACAGTGTCACTGGATCTCTGCTCCCTGTCATAGGAGCAGAGATCAGTGACGTGCCACACACAGCCCATCCCCACTACAGCTAAAATCACTCCCCTCACTGGCAGTGAAGGGGTTAACCTCCCCGCCCCCTAGTGGTTAACCCCTTCACTGCCAGTATCATTTGCACAGGAATCAGTGCATTTTTATAGCACTGATTGCTGTATAAATGACAATGGTCCCAAAAATGTGTCAAAAATGTCCGATGTGTCCGCCATAATGTTGCAGTCCCGATAAAAATTGCTGATCGCCGCCATTACTAGTAAAAAAAAAAATTATTAATAAAAATACCTTCTTTCTTACTTTTTTCTTTTTTTTTCTTTTTTCCCCCTTCCCTTATTTTAAATCAGAGAGGTAGTATCCCAAAAAATAATTTTTTTTTTAATGAAGAGGCATTGAATCATATAACGTGTGATGAATTCTTTCAGAAAGTTTGATATTCGTCATGTGGTTAAGAATTTGTGGCCAAGGTACCGAGGTGGAGCGCCAATTAAAAGCTATGGCCCAATGAATGGAACTGAGGAATGTATGGATTAGTCTTGTGGTTGTCATTGGAATATCCTGTATAGGGGAGAATAGAAGACAGATTTGGGGTGTAAGAGAAATCTTTCTACCGGATATTTTTTCTATGATTATGCTAGCCTTATTCCAGGTGTTTTTTTATGTGGGGACAGTCCCAAAAGATATGTAGAAGTGTTCCCTGAGAGGGGCAACCCCTGAAGCAAAATGGGGATAGTGAGGTGCAAAATGAGTTAAGTTTAGCAGGGGTAAGATACTATCTATATAGCAATTTAAAGGCTGATTCTCTAATTGAGGTTGTTTTAGTACATTTATGGAGATTTGTAAAAATAGTATCCCATTGATCAAGAGTAAATGAGGTATTTAAATCTGATTCCCATTGTAGCATGGGATGTGATTTATCAGGCATGTTTGTCTCATTTAAATTTTTATATATTCTAGAGATTAAACCCCTGTCACGGGGGGGAGGAATTACAAATTTGTTCAAATTGTGTATCGGGGGGGGGGGGGGGGGGGGTGGAGTGTAAGTGAGTAATATTTCTGATAGAATTGTCTTATATTTATATACATCTCTAATTCTGAAGGTGGGAAATCATATATTGTTTGTAGATTGGAGAAAGTGATAAATGAATTGTTGTGGGAAAGCGATTTTAAATGTGTTAGGTTATGTGATTTCCAGTTCGTTATAATGTTTTGATCTTGAGCTCTATCTGGGGGGGAAAAATTAGGGTCACCTAAAAAAGGAAGACGGGGGGGAGTGTCAGAGGATGAATTAAATTTAGAGACCTGTCTGTTCCATAGTTGAAGGGTATGAGTGACGATAAGGTTTAAGGGTCTTATTTTTTGTGGAGGGATGGTCTTGGACCAGAGAAGTCCTTGTAGGTTGTATGGTAGGATAGATTCTTCTTCGAACCGGCGCCAGGAGATTTGGGGTGAAGGGGCATACCATTGGGCTAATTGGGTGAATCTGGCCGATAGATAATAAAGCCAAAGGTTTGGAATGCTGAGGCCTCCTTTTATTTGGGGTCTAAACATAAGGGAGTAGCTAAATCTGTGTTTCTTGTTTAGCCAGATTAATGTATTTATGTCTCTCTGTAAAGAATCTAATGTTTTTTTTAGGTCAAATAAGAGGAAGGGCTCTAAAAAAAAAAAAAAAAAAAATAAGTTTGGGTAATATCATCATTTTTACGGCCATTATTCTGCCCGAGAATGAAATCTGGTATGATGACCAAAGTTTAAGTAGATTTTTAATACTGTTAAATAAGGGAGGGTAGTTTGCTTGGTATTATGTTTCATACGAAGGTGTAATCTGAATACCTAGATATCTGAACAAATCCGCATTCCAGTTGAATGGGAATTTGTCTTTAAGTAAAGATATTAAGGCTGGAGGGATAGAGCACTTAGATAGATTTACACCCAGTCCTGTCAGGTCATGGAAGATGTCAAGGGTTTTAGTTAGATTGGGTAGGGAGATAAGAGGGTCAGTTATAAACAGAAGCACGTCATCTGCATAGAGGCTTAGCTTATATTCTTTGGATCCCTTAAAATATCCTTTAATGTCTGTGTTGTTTCTGATAGCGCAGGCAAGGGGCTCTATCGCGAGGGCGAAAAGTAGAGGGGAGAGGGGGCAACCCTGTCTGGTACCTTTGGTCAGAGGGAAAAAGTCAGAATTGATGCCTGGGAGTTTGATATGTGTGTGTGGGTTGTGATAGAGAGCCTTAAAGCTATGTAGGAATTCATTGTTGATGCCATATTTGGGGAGTAGATTGTCAAGATATGACCAGGAAACGCTATCAAAAGCTTTGTGTATATCAAGACTAAGTAGTAATGTGGATTTGGAATGTATGTCGGAATCTTGAATGATATTTGTTGTCAATCGTATGTTGTCTGTTATTTGTCTGTTAGGAATGAAGCCTGTTTGATCAGGATCAACTAATGGGGAGATGACAAAAAAAAGTATCAAAAAATTTGTTGAAAATGTTTGAATGGGCGTCATTTGGAGCATACACTGAGGCAATAGTTATAGAACGTCCTATAATTGAGCCTTTCAAAATCAAATAACGACTATCTGGGTCTTTAAAGACATTCTGAACCTCAAATACTACCGAGTTTCTAATAAGTATAGCAGCACCCCTAGATTTTGTATTGCAAGTAGTGCAATAAAATTGACTGAAGCTCTTGTCAATAAATTTAGGGTGTTTATCTGTTGCAAAGTGAGTTTCTTGCATTAATATTATATCCGCTCCTAATCTTTTGTAGTGGCGAAAAGCTTTCTTTCTCTTGTGAGGTGAATTAATGCCCCGGGCATTGTGAGAAATCACCCTAAGACCCGTAGTATTATTATTAAATAGTGCTGATAGTTATAAGGTAGTGGCAATGGATCACAAGGCCCGGGGATGAGCATATGGCAGAGTCGGTGTGGTATTAGTAATGTGGTTAACACCATTAACATTAAAAATGAAAAATTACCTGAGAAAGAGGAAAATCTGGTGATCATTGTGATGCCATCTATATCTTCAAGAATACAATATTTCAAAATATACATCAATAGCTTGCATAAGTATTTTCTTGTTGACCTATCTATATCAAATGACAAACTGTACTTATATATGTAAACACTGGAGATTAGAGTACTTGAACAGTAGAACTTTGGAATTTTGGAAATAATAAACTCCTAGATAATAACAGTGCTACGTTGCACAACGACGCACCATCATAATGCCTTAAGTAAAATAGAGAGTATTTGTTCGACCTTTTGAAAATTTTGTAAAACATAGAATATATTAGTATAATTATGAAAAATATTATTTATAGCTTGGAGGTCAGGGTGAGAAGCACTACCTGACCGAAAATAATATTGTCCATTACTCACAAATGGAGCATCCACCATTAAAACAATGGATAGCAGGATCAGTCTTGGAAGTGTATCCACTAGTTGAATCATGCTTATGGAATCCTTTGTGAGTAGGGGGACAAACTAGCAGAGGCGGAGCAGATCAGCCTCAGCGAGGATTCTATAAACAAAAATATAAGAGCATGCTGTAACATACCGTATTTATCGGCGTATAATACGCGCCGGCGTATAACACGCACCCCAAGTTTTGAAGAGAATTTTAAGGAAAAAAACTTTTAGGAGGGAAGTTTAAGGAAAAGAAACTTACATTAAAATGCCCATCAATGCAGCCTCATCAGTGTTCATCTGCAGCCTTGTCAGTGTCATTGCAGCCTTTTCAGTGTCAGTGCAGCCTTGTCAGTGCAGCTTTGCCCCAGTGCAGCCTTGTCAGTGCAGCTTTGCCCCAGTGCAGCCATGTCAGTGCAGCTTTGCCCCAGTGCAGTCTTGTCAGTGCAGCTTTGCCCCAGTGCAGTCTTGTCAGTGCAGCTTTGCCCCAGTGCAGCTTTGCCCCAGTGCAGTCTTGTCAGTGCAGGCTTGCCCCAGTGCAGCCTTGTCAGTGCAGTCTTGTCAGTGCAGCCTTGCCCCAGTGCAGCCTTGCCCCAGTGCAGCCTTGTCAGTGCAGCTTTGCCCCAGTGGTCAGTGCAGCCTTGCAGCCTTGCCCCCAGTGTCCATGCCTACCGCCGCCACCATACACATAGCTGCATGTAGTTTTAAATATGGCGCCGCGGAGTTCGGAGGGACTCGGCGCCGGCGGAACTGAACGAATGCCGCCGAGATACACATAGTCGAGTGTATTCGGCCCTTTCCAGCGCCGCTCACAGTCCCGCCCAGTCCCGGCCCTATGATGGACATAACACAGGTCCAATGGCGGGACTGGGCGTGACTGTGAGTGGCGCCGGAAAGAGCCGAATACACTCGACTATGTGTATCTCGGCTCTGTGATTTCGGCGGCGCTCGTTCAGCTCCGAGTCCCTCCGAACTCCGCGGTGCCATATTTAAAACTACTCGCTATGTGAATGTCGGTGGCGATCGCCGCCGATAGCTCACAATTAGCGGGGATCGGCATATAACACGCACCCACGATTTTCCCCTGATTTTAAGGGGAAAAAAGTGCGTGTTATACGCCGATAAATACGGTATGTTGAAAAAATTAGTAGAATAAATATCATTAAAAAAAACAAAAAAAAACAGTTAAGTGTATAAGATCGCATAAGATCGCATAGAAGGAACTATGGTATACCAACCTATTACCTTTTAAAGGTGTAGGAATGCTGTTTACTAAACACAGTAAATCAAACTTCAAAACTTGCAAATTTTTAGAACTGAAAAAATTGTTCTTTGAATCTTGCGAGGAAAAAAAGAAAAAAAAAACAAAAAACAAATAGAAAAAGGGTGAACTTTCAGTCGCAGGTATGCGTCAGCTTTATCTTCAGACATCCAGATTTCTGAGTGATGGACGCCATCTTCCTTGTCCACGACGCGTGGCTGGGGTGGCCCAGATAGGTGAAGTATAAGGGGTGGTAGGAGGTCTTGCAACTGCACCCGGATCTAAGAGACCCAACTTTACTAGCAGATCTTTACTTTCCGAGATGTTGAAGACTGTATAGGTGGTGCCGTTGTGTGGCACTGTTAATTTAAATGGAAAACCCCACCGGTATCTAATAATAAGTTATCTCTTTCATTTTGCATCTCCTTTCCAAGGTAGCTTGTGAGATGTCTGGAAATATTTGAATTTTTATGCCATCCAATTCAATGTTATGCATATTCCTAGATGCTCTTAGTATGCTTTCTTTTGTGATGAAGTCTTTCATGCATAGAATGATGTCATGTGAAAGTTTGTATGGGGGTGGTTTAGGACGCAGGGCCCTATGTCACATACAAATGAGGATGGAGGTAGATCAGGCAGGAGATTGTGGAACAGTTTGGATACTGATGACATCAGATCGGTGACAGACTCTGGAATACCACGAATCCTCAGGTTGTTCCTACGGTTTCGATTGTCCAAATCTTCCACTGAGTATGAGTGGTTTTCAGCTAAAAGTTCAAGGTCCCTTCTAAGATCGTTGTGTGCAAGTGATAGCTCATCATGTTTGGTTTCTAGAACATCTGTGCGTCCTCCCAGGGTTGCTATTTCTTGTGTGAGTGTGTTTGTTGTTTTTTGGAGTTCGCATTGTATTTTGTCTACCAGTTTTTCGTAGATCTTGGTTAAGCTGGAGTCTAAGTCTGCTTTTGTGATCTGAGAGGGGAGATCACGGTTATTATGTGTCGAAGAAGACTTATGCGGAGGACCACTGGTAACTGTAGGGGACTGTACAGGCGATGAACTAGCGCCTTTATGGGCCATATTCTTCTGCTCTTTATTGCGCAGTGGATATGTGATTAAAGAGTGCTGTTGCGCACGGCGATTGAGCGCCTTCTTGCCTGATGGCATGCACTAGTATAAACTGAAGGGATGTTAAAAAAAAAAAAAAATTATATAGCAATTTAAGGTAATTGATCCTTGCAGTGTGTGTTAAATCCTCGCTGAATCGATGGAATTCTTAATTACAGATGACGAACTGCATCGCGTCTCGCATGCGCCCCCACTTGTGATTATGATTTTAGTTCATTTTATCACCCTAATCCTAGGGTGACAGCTGGCTCAGAGTCCGTTGTGGGGCTATATGTTGTCCGGTGAGGTGTACGCGGGACCTTGTTGAGGTAAAGATCCAACACCCAGGACTTTAGTAGAACCAGTCTATGAGGTGTAGCAAGATGGCGGTCGCTGACTGCAATGCTAAGAGCAGCCCACCCCGAGGTAATGCGGGGGATCTCAGCTAGGGACCTGAGGAGGCCGTCTCTACTGCTGGGATGTTCCAGAGTCTCTGCAGAGAGAAATTCTGATCTGTGCGGGTGTAGCAATATGGCCACTGCACCTGGATATGTGGATAGGGACTTTTCTAAGAGGCAAGTCTCACAATTGTGCAGCCCGGGTCAACCCCCCCTCGAGCAGGATAATTTTATAGAGTTGTGGGGTTTGGGTCTGGCTCAGGGGGGACGAAGGGGCTACTGGTGGGTTCAGGGTGTAGCAAGATGGCCGCCTCTCACCTCTGTCTCCGAAATACTGTCCTCTGTGGGATATCTCCAGTGGCCTTTAGGTCTCACAAGTTCTCTCCTCACGGTCCGCGGGAGCTGCCACAAGCATACCCGGAAGGGGCTGCTATCAGTCTCGCCGATCGCGGCACCCAAGTGTGGGGGACCCGGAGGCCCCGTAGGCCTCAAGATGGCGGCTGTACCTCGGTGGATGGAGCCGGCCGGATAGCCAAGCGAGCGGACGGCCGGAATGGGCCAAACAAGTGGGGGTCAGTTCAGGGGATGTCCAGGAGTCTGGATGGAGGGTTTGGTGGCGAAATTCTACAGCTGGTGGGTTCATGGAGCAGCAAGATGGTTGCCTCTCACCTCTGTCTCTGGAGTACCGTCCTCTGTGGGATATCTCTAGTGGCCTCTAGGTCTCCCAAGCTCTCTACTCCCGGTCCGCGAGAGCCACCAGGAGCACACCTGGGAGGGGCAACCTCCAGTGCCGCCGATCACGGCACCCGAGCGAGGGGGACCCGAGGCCCTGTAGGCCTCAAGATGGCGGGCGGACCTCCGTGGATGGAGCCGGCCGCAGGCCGGATGGCAGAGCGAGTGGATGGCCGGTATGCACCAAACAAGCGGGGGTTGGCTCAGGGGATGTCCAGGAATCTGTATGGAGGGTTTGGTGGAGAAATCCTAAAGTGCTGGTGTAGGATGGCTGTGGATTCTGTTAAAGCCAATGGAGCTCAACCACAGCACATCTTTCTTCGTTCACGTTCGGACACGCCCCCTTCATGTGCACTTGGAGTGCAAAGTGGAATTTCCTTTAGTAAATAACACCTACAGTGCTTTCTAATTTCATTCATGGTGCTGAAAATGATGAATATTTGTGTCAGTAATGCATTACATACATTAACAACAAAAACAAGGTTTGTGTAGCAGACCCACAACATAATAATAGTTCACTGAAGAAGAGATTGTCACCTCATGTATCAAATAAATTACATTTGTACTATTGAAGAAAATGTCCAAAAAGAAAATTGGAGAACCTAGAAGACAGCTAAAAGATACCCAGGCAGTAAATCAAAGGAAATCTTCTTTCAGTTTAAGTTCAACAATTTAGGATAAAGTGTTTCTTAATCATTTTCTGGCATATCAATGGCCCCCCACTTGTCAAGTACCCGACATACTTCTGTCTTACTTCGCGGGCGCTTTGGGGGGCAAGCCAGGATGGCCAGCTTCAAGCGCTGTCAGGGTTTCTTGTTGAAGTCCGGCCTCAGGCCCAACTGAGGCCACATAGTTCATTGAATTTCTCCTTAAAGAGTTGTGTAGAATGCAGCATGCAAGGATTATATGGTTAAGTTTATATTCCGCCATGATGATTGGCATAAGGAATAGGCGGAACCGGCTGGCCATTATCCCAAAAGCGTTCTCCACCACTCTTCTGGCCAGATGGTAGTCATAAACCTCTGGTCCGGGGTGAGGGGTCCTCATGGCTTCAAAACGGTGGGCTGGTCAGAACGAACTAACAGAAAGCACTGAAAAACAGAAAATCAGATATGAGCGGACAAGACGCACTGAAAATCAAATACGTAATAGCAATACAAACCCACAAGCACAAAATGAAGAGCAGTAATGATCGTAAAAGCAGGAGGCTGAAAAGCGCAAATCGTCTGTCACCAAACTTCTACTAACAACGAGATTAGCGGAAGGAGCCCAAAGGGTGGTGAAAGGTTATGCTAAGCATCCATCTTGTTCTCTGTCTTATAGTCACAACCTTCCATTTTACACAGTATGTACAGTTAGAATACCTCTTTAGCTTTGCAAAAGTCTATATCAGCATGAGATTTTTCTAACTGATCTGTTTCACGCACTCCATATCTAAATTTTCACACATTCTCTCACATTCCTTCAGCAGCTGAGAACAGAGAACAAAGGCTATTTGTCTTGACCAGTTGTAACTGCATTAATATCTACTGCGCATGTCTTATTATGAATATTTTGTGTGACTTGTAATTTGCTATTTAAGACGCTAGGACCGAATCAATACAGACTTGTCCCAGAAATAATATTGAATGCATGTTGTTTGTTTTGGGACTTGGCTCCAGATATATCTGAAATTCCATAATACATCGATCCGAGGACCCTTTCAGCACTGGGAGCTCGTCTGAGGATTGGAAGACTACTTTTAACGGATTTGGTAAGTTAATCTTATTCTTATTGAGTGGAATTGACTTGCTTGGTCCTTCTGTGGCTTCCACCCCATAGAGATTGCATTTGCTCTCATAAGTAAAAGTTGACCGGTCATGTAAATAGTGTTTTGGGAACACTTGAAAAGGTTTTGGTAACCTTAAGAGAATTTTACAGAGTACGCTAGAGTTTTAGTTCTGTTTGGGACAGAACAAGAGACTGATGATCGATGTATTGTGTAAACTGTATGATTGTATAACTGCTTTAAAAGTATCACGCTGGATGAATTGCGCTGAGTGTATTTGTAGACTGCTGTTTTGGTTCAAGAACCAAAGGGCGCACTTGGTGAGTTGTGTCCCCGGAGGTTATAGACACAATTTGGGTAAAGGTCCCATATTTTAGGAAAGGTAAACCATATATAGAAGTGTTAAGAATTAATGTACATTGTAAAGTTAATTTCATAGAAGGTTTACGTTTGCCTGAAACAAAACAGCAGGTCTGTGAACAAGGTTGTATATTTTTTGTATGTCCAAAAACTCTTGAATTTGTTCCAAATTTATTCTGTTAAGGAAAATAAATTGGCGTAGTTGGCAGGATACTTTGAGGCCAACTCTTGATCAAAACATGCTATTTGAATAATTCTTTTTGCTACTGACATCTCTTGCGCAGGGGAAGTCGGGTGCAAAATTTGTATATTTGGCTTTTTGCCAACAGGGTTCAAGTGCTAATATCTTCCTAACCATAATAGATAGTGGGGAATTATTTGCGGCATTAGTACTACCGCAATTGAAGGCACTGTTTGAACCTGTTGGCACTCTGCCAAAAAATTTTAAATATAAATAAAAATTTTTTGGTTATAAAAATAAGAAAGTTAATAACGTACAAAGCTTGCTTGTGATCAGGGGAACCTCTGACCATAAGGAGTGGTTATTGGCATTTTGCCAAGAAATAAAAGACTGAGTATCTACAAGAACCTAATCAGAATGTTTAGAAAGAAAAATAAAGACATAAATCTGCCACTCTCGCCTACCTGAAAAGAGCTTGTAAATGCAGAAACTACACACAAGAGGATATGAGGTTAATTATTGAGGGTGTTGTAGGGACAGGTACAGGTTGGGACTGGACCAAGGTCGGAACTATATCTACTGTAGAAGCGACAGGTACAGCTGCAACCGATTACAAGCTTAACACAGCACAAGGGAGAGATGATGTGTGGAATGAAGTAACAACTCACATGTTAGATTTTGGTTTAAAAATCTCTTCATTGCCCACCGCCATAGCGTGCAAACAAAAGACAGGAGAATCAGTTCTTGAATTTTGGAAAAGATTCAAAGATGTGTGGACACAGGAAGCCGGTTTGGGTATTCTGCCAACTATGGATCCATTATTGATCCAGACTTTCCTGAGTAATCTCAAACCCCATTTAGTGGTCCCAGTCAAACAAATGATTACTGAATGGTCAACCCTTTCTAGAACTGACTTTGGCAAAGCACTTTCACAGAAAGATGCAGCAGGTTGTTTTGATATACCAAAACCATCACCTGTCTCCATACAACATTTCCAAGTAAATCTGAAGAGAAACTTTAGAGGAAGAGGTAGAGGCAGGTTTAGAGGCAGAAATGGAAGAGGGATGAGTCGCCCTAGAAACAATGGAGGTTTCAACTGCGATGCTGAGGATCACTGGGTGAGTCAGTGTCCTCACCCCACCTCTCCACAGACTCCCAACTCCAGCTCTGCCCCTAACCAGACACAACAACCGCAGGCATCCATCCAACAAGGTCCAACATTTCCAATCAAATGGGGAAATCAATAACAATGATGGGGCCCAGAGGGTAGTGTCCCAGCTTTTCCTTTTGTCTCAATTGATTTCACTGACACTCCAATGGTGGTTATTTCAGTAAATGGGAGACCCCTTCCCTATCTCGTTGATAGCGGGGCCACTAGGAGTACTATTTGTGAAGATCATTTCAAAGGCAAATGGGAACCAGCAGAACCCTCTTTGGGAATTAATGGGATACTGACAAAAACATATGGGACCCCACCCCTACCAATAGAAGATGATGAAGGTTACACCATATGCACACACTCTTTTAGGATAATACCTAGGTGCCTTGTAAATTTGATGGGAAGAGACTTGTTAGGGCCACTAGGAATCACAATTAGAACCAACTCAGAAGGAGGTCTAGACATTTCCCCGTATAAAATCAATATAGTAGCATGTAAACCAGGTTTATTGATGCTGTCACAACAAAGTAGTGAAGACGATTTTGAGGATATAGACCCCCAGGTCTGGTCTACAACAGATCTGGATGTAGGACTTATTTCATGCACACCATACAAAGCCACTCTCAAAGAAGGTGCATTTTCCTATCTATCACAAACAATATCCACTCTCTAAGGAAAAGATGGATGGCATAGCGCCAATGGTGAAAAAGTTTCTGCAGGATGGGATCCTGGAAGAAATTATTTCTCCCTACAACACACCTGTTAACCCTGTAAAGAAGCTGGATGGCTCCTTCAGGTTTGTACAGGACTTGAGGGCCATAAATTACCTCATAGTCCCAATAGCACCCATTGTACCCGATGTCCCATCACTCCTGTCCTCCATTCCAGCAACAGCCAAATGTTTTACTGTGATTGATTTAAAGAATGCTTTTTTCTCCGTCCCTGTAGACGAGGAGACATGGCCACTCTTTGCTTTTACTGTGTCGACACAATCACCAGTTTACCTGGTGTAGCATGCCCCAGGGTTACATAGACTCACCTGTGGTCTATTCTATAGTACTCCAAGCCACCCTCAGGCCTTGGACTGCCCCTCATGGTTCTGTACTGTTGCAATATGTTGATGATCTTTTGATTTGTAGTTCTTCAGAGGAGGACTGCCGAGCTGACAGCCTATCCTTATTGAAATGGTTACATGTATGTGGTCACAAAGTGTCTAGGAAAAAGTTACAATGGTGTAAACAGGAGGTTGAGTACCTAGGGTTTGTGCTGTCTCCGGGAGTTAGAAAAGTCAGTCACAAAAGAGCTGCGGCTCTAGTGGGTCCAGGAACATGGTGGGAGACTGCGCCCTGTAGCTTTTTTCTCAAAGGTGGTTCCAGCACAGGTGCAAGGCATGCCTGCGTGTCTCAGAGCCCAAGCTTCTTGTGCAATGGTTGTAGAGATGGCAACACCTTTTACCTTGGGTCACGACACTACCTTACATACTACACACAATGTCACCACACTCCTCAAAACTTTACATACTCAGCATATGTCAGCACAAAGATTGAGTGGGTATGAAGTCATCCTCCTGTCCAATCCAAACCTGAAAATAAAAAGTTCAAACATAAACTCTGACCCAGCTCCAATTTTGAATGCCTTATTAGGTCTTAAAGGAGAACAGGATGACTTACCACCACCTCATGACTGTACACAATCAATACACTTCACCTAGAGCAGATATGCTTTCAGTACCAGTCCCTACTGCACAAACAGTTTTTGTTAAAGGCTCTTGCAGCAGACCATGTGATAATGTCTATCACGCGGGATATGCTGTGGTCCAACTGCCGGATACTGTCCTCGAGGCCAATCCAATACCCTATCAGTCTGCACAGGCTGCTGAATTGATAGCACTAACCCATGCATTCCACTGTATGTACAGTTATGCCGCGGTACACACAGGCGGACTTTTCGACGGACTAGGTCCGGCAGACTTTGACAGACTTTCCGACGGACTTTCGAATGAAAGTCCTCAAATGGAAGAAGTTTGGGATGACCAGAACCCTTCCTAGACCTGACCATCCAGCCAAACTGAGCTATCGGGGGAGAAGAGCCTTGGTGAGAGAGTTAAAGAAGAACCCAAAGATCATTGTGGCTGAGCTCCAGAGATGCAGTCGGGAGATAGGAGAAACTTGTAAACAGTCAACCATCACTGCACCCCTCCACCAGTCGGGGCTTTATGGCAGATTGGCCCGACGGAAGACTCTCCTCAGTACAAGACACATGAAAGCCCGCATGGAGTTTGCTAAAAAAAAACACCTGAAGGACTCCAAGATGGTGAGAAATAAGATTCTCTGGTCTGATGAGATCAAGATAGAACTTTTTGGCCTTAATTCTAAGCGTTATGTGTGGAGAAAACCAGGCACTGCTCATCACCTGTCCAATACAGTCCCAACAGTGAAGCATGGTGGTGGCAGCATCATGCTGTGGGGGTGTTTTTCAGCTGCAGGAACAGGACGACTGGTTGCAATCGAGGGAAAGATGAATGCGGCCAAGTACAGGGATGTCCTGGACGAAAACCTTCTCCAGAGTGCTCAGGACCTCAGACTGCGCCGAAGGTTTACCTTCCAACAAGACAATGACCCTAAGCACACAGCTAAAATAAGGAAGGAGTGGCTTCACAACAACTCCGTGACTGTTCTTGAATGGCCCAGCCAGAGCCCTGACTTAAACCCAATTGAGCATCTCTGGAGAGACCTAAAAATGACTGTCCACCAACGTTTACCATCCAACCTGACAGAACAGGAGAGGATCTGCAAGGAGGAATGGCAGAGGATCCCCAAATCCAGGTGTGAAAAACTTGTTGCATCTTTCCCAAAATGACTCATGGCTGTATTAGATCAAAAGGGTGCTTCTACTAAATACTGAGCAAAGGGTCTGAATGCTTAGGACCATGTCATATTTCAGTTTTTCTTTTTTAATAAATCTGCAAAAATGTCAACAATTCTGTGTTTTTTCTGTCAATATGGGGTGCTGTGTGTACATTAATGAGGAAAAAAAAGGAACTTAAATGATTTTAGCAAATGGCTGCAATATAACAAAGAGTGAAAAATTTAAGGGGTCTGAATACTTTCCGTCCCCACTGTATATATACATATATAATGTGACACAAAAGTGATCCGAAAAGTGCTCAAGTGCATATGAGTCCATGACAACCTGATCAAGAAGGATCAATTTAAATTAATATAATATAAAGTCCTTATTGAAAACATAATAAACGTGACTTGATTGGTGACCGTGATCAAAAAAATCTTTTGCAGTGATTTCTCTCAGGTGCTCCCCATCCTTAGGTAATAGCCACTCACCTCAGAGCGTGTGACCTCACAGCTAAGTTTGGTCAATACAAGCTTGTGAATCACCTTACAAAGATTCCCAAATTGCTCATTGATGATGCCTCCTCACATATAAACAGCAAAAAGAAACTCCATAGTGTGATATCTAAAAAGGGTTTTAATTATACAAAACATAGCCCTACTACAGGGTACTCACATGGGTTTGGTGCGTTAGTGCACCACTCTAAATTGTGCCTTTAAAATCGCCGGGAAATAACTGAGGTCGTATACTCTTACTCCATAAGACAGACCAGCTGTCTCCTGCACCACCCAGTCCCCTCCCCTACGCATGTCAATACAAGGGAAATGACATATCTTCATCAGGGCCCCCTGATATCACTGAGTGTTAAGTGAGATTTTATTAGAGCTCGCAAGACCTTTTACGTGTGCAAATCATTGGTTCCCTAAGAGAGCTATCTTAACTGGTCCGACTTTGAAAAAGGTTCCTGCACTACTTTGGTCCGACTTTTATCCTATTTCAGCCCATTGAATATCATTGAAGTCAGATCATCAACCTATAATCTATATACTGACCTACAATCACACAGATAGGTTGGTCTTTTTTCAACCTCACCTACCATGTAACTGATCTGACTCTGGCATGCGACTTGTGCTCTGAGGATCTTGAAGGGGAACTTCATGCCAAATAAAAATAAAATGGCATGGGGTTCTCCCTCCAAGACCATATCAGGCCCTTTGGTCTGGTATGGATTTTAGGGGCAACCCCCACGCCAAAGCACCTTGTCCCCATGTTGATGAGGACAAGGGCCTCATCCCGACAACCCTGGCCGGTGGTTGTCGGGGTCTGTGGGTGGGAATCTGGAAGCCACCTTTAACAAGGGGGGGCCCCTAGATCCCGGCCCCCCACCCTATGTGAATGAGTATGGGGTATGACGTCCAAATCACGTCACCCGGTGGCCCCGCCCCATGCCTAATATGAGTAATGGCAGACCGCGGACCTAGCATTAGAGCGGGAGGGGGAACCCCATGCCGTTTTTTTTTTTTTTCATTTGGCGTGGAGTTTCCCCCTAAGGATTGATATAATTGATATTGTTGGGATCAAAGTCATTGAAATCAGATGAATGTCGACATGTTTTTTTTTTAACAGCCAAACTTTGGATCCTAACATACATTAATGGCACTCACGTTTTAAAGAAAATTTGCCGCTCTAATACACATATTTGATCAAAAAATACCTTATATTCTGCTTTGTATGAAGTTTCCATATTGCTTGTGGACATGTGAAGCCCACAAGCATTTATTTCCGGGATATGGTGCAGCTGAATGTCTAGCATGCACCGCCCATTCTCGCGCATGTGCAGTGTGAAACGTTCGCAGCGCAGGATATCACTTATCATGGTGCCATCACAACGGGTGGCGTCATCGGAAGTGCCCACCCCGTTGTGATGGCAATCATCAACACGTGACTGGCGTCATCGTGTCACTTCTGGTTTCGGAATATCGCAATGACAAGCGGTGGCCATCCACACTGACTCCTGGGAATTATGACACATAGCTCCCAGGAGACAGTATCCGCAGGTGACAGAGACAGGAAACTCGATTGTAAACTGTACTATCCAGGTAAGCTTTCAGAGAAAAAAAAAAATTCCATTGCACAATCTATTTGCTGCTAGAATGCTTTTGATGATAAGTTCTAAAAGTGGGTGGAATTATGCTTTAAAACATCCAAATGAAAGATCTAACAGCAAAATGTCAAAAAAATAATTTAAAAACAGAATCACTGACTTGGAAAAAGGACCACTCCCCTCCTAAAAATGACTTGTAAACTCAATCATGTTTAGGTAATCACCTTCTCAATGGCACACAAAGCCATTTGACTTTCAGCTGTGGCCATTTTGATTTGAAATGAAAAGAGCTTTGCTGAAGCATTTCAGTCCCTGGTAGTGCAACTGAAGCAAACAATCAACTATGGGCGGCAAGACACTGTCAAAAGATCTCCAGGATTAAGTTGTGGACAGGCACAAATCAGGAGATGGATACAAAAAAAAATTTCAAAGGCTTTATTAATGCCTAGAAGCAGAGTAAAGTCCAATATTATGAAGTCGAAGGAATTTGGTACAAAAGTCTTGAAAAAGGAGCGCGCATGCCCATTGTGAGCTTCACACATGCTCTGAAACGCGTTGTGTGTTCTCGTTCACTACAGTCTTCTCTGTGACGTCACACGCCCATAGCTAGCGGCCGAAACACGGAAGCCTTAGCCGCCTTACTATCTGTTACCCCGAGCGGAGGTCCGCGGCCGTCCCTCTGGAGTCACATCATAGGAACACGCTATATGGACGTTCTACTGATCCCAGCTGACCCTTTTATTGGAACCCAACCTTGTCTATTTTTACTGTAAGTGTATTTATGCGCTTAATATTTCTAATTAAATGCTTGCACTCAGAGGCGCTTTCTCCTTCTTGCATAAATATTTCTGGTGCCCCACATGGGCGTAGTCATCTTACTAACCCCTCCCCTTTTTCTAATGGGACCTGAGCGGGGGATCTCACTAATGGACACAGAGAGGGCCTCTGTTAGAAAGAGCCCCCACCAGGCCCCATTAGAGACTACAATGGGGTCTAATCATCGAACCTGAAGGGGGATCTCTCGAACAGAGGCCCTCTTGGTGTCCATTAGAGAGCCTGTTAGAGGCCCCACCAGACCCCAATAGAGACTACAATGGAGTCCAGTGGTTCCTAGAGGGGGTCTCTCTAACAGAGGTCCTCTCTGTGTTTATATGAGAGTCTGTTAGAAAGAGCCCCCACCAGGCCCAATTAGAGACTACAATGGAGTCTAATGGGACCTTGAGGGGGGATCTATCTAACAGAGCCCCTCTCTGTGACCATTGGAGAGTATCTGATAGAAAGAGTCCCCTCCAGGCCCCATGAGAGACTACATTAGAGTGTCACGGAACAATAAGTAAAAATAAACAATATTATAGTAATAGCACTTTGCCCAGGTACAGCCCTAGAAGACTTCACTTACCTTAAATAATGGGTACTGGGGCTGGCTGCTGGTCATAATTCCTAGCTGCTGGTGCTGGAACCTGGCTGCTGGTTCTGGGGTCTGGCTGCTGGTCCTGGGGCTGGCTGCTGGTCCTGATTCCTGGCTTCTGGGGCTAGGCTGTTGGTCCTGGGGTCTGGCCCCTGAGGCCTGGCTGCTGGTCCTGGCTTCTGGGGTTGGGCTGCTGGGGGCTGGCTGCTGGGGTCTGGCTTCTGGGGCCTGGCTGCTGGAACCTGGTTTTGGCTGCTGGAGCTGGGGCTTAGCTGGTCCTCTTTGCTGCTGGCACTTTGGGAGGGATAAGGACAAACGGAGCTGATCCTTCCATGGACTGTTTGCCCTAAAGTAAAGAGCCCATATTATATAGGAGGGGTGATGAGTCTCTTGGTGCAGCAAGAGCAGTGTCAGATATGGGGGGGGGTAATGAGTCTAGGGGTGCAGGGAGCACAGTATTATATAATGGAGTACACCTGCCCAGGATCGGTCCTGATGAGATAACAACTTTATGCATAGTTGCCAACATTATCAAAAAATTTATAGGGACGCTTTTTGTCTGTAGGCAGAGTCTTGTTATAATTAGGGGGCAGGCATTCATTTGTAGGCATGGTGTAGCGGGGGTGGAAAAATGCAGAGTGGTTTAAACTAAATATTGATGTGGTTAAAGGGGGTGTGGTTAGAGTCTGAGATGAAAGAGAGGGGGAGGGAGAAGGAAGAGAGGAGAGGGATAAAGGGAGAAAGAGAGAGAAATAAAGAGATAGGGAGGGAAGGAGAGAAAAGGAAGGAAAGAATGAGGAATGGAGGGACAGCAGGCCCAGATCCTACACCACAATAGCAATATGTGTATTCCAGAAAGTTTAACAATCAGCAGCTAAAGATACTCCAAACACCTGGTGTTAGCGCTTCAATTATCATGACACCGTGGTTGATATGGTTATATAAAGGAAAAACTGTTTGGGACTTTGAGTGAGGCGGTGACCTGGTAAGGTCCATTGCTCCATCCCTATCTAATTAAAAAGCGGCGACGGGAAAGTGGGACTTTAAATAAAGCGCATGGATACTAATAAAAGCTTTTAATATATATAAAAATAGAATATGTCAATAACAAGGTACATAATGGTAATCATGGTACATGTAAAGTCTCCAATACAATTCATACAAACATACACATGTAGGAGAAGCCATTATCCACATGGTTGCCAACAGTTGATATATTATATTTTTAGCATATAAAGAGTAGCTGGTAGAACACATAAGGATTAAAACACGGCATATATCAGTTCTACGTGTTTCATGGATTGATCCAATCTTCAGGAGCATGCACGTGATTGGGGTATATAATATAGATAGATTTAAAGTCCCACTTTCCCGTCCCTGCTTTTTCATGGTTCATATGGTGTCAGGATGATTGAAGCACATTATTTCTTATATTACATTGTAATATAAACTGAAATAGTTCAACTCGCTATAATGCAGAATCCGTGGGAGCCCTGATCGTGTCACTTACCACATTACTTGCCACGTCACTTGCCAGCAGATGCAGCGTGTCTCCTGCCACCAGATGCAGTGCTCACTTGTCACCAGATATAGCTTGTGTCACTTGCCACCAGATTCATTATGAGACCTCCATGCTGCTGTATGGTCAGAGCCGCTTTTAGAGATCTGGGGTCGGTACTGGTGATTTTGGCTCCGCCACCATTTTAGAAAAGATCAGCTCTTGTGTTTGAGGGGAAGAAACAAGATCCTGGCCCACAACAGGTCATGGACCGACAGCAGGCTGCAGGGTGGGGGTTGGCGGCAGCTCCATTTCTACTGACAGCCACTTTCATTGCCACCAAGGCTCCACCTCTTGTTTCTTCCCCCCGGCCTCCACGAGAGCTGGTCTTTCTCTAAAATAGCTGTGGAGACAAAATCACCAGTGCTGACCCCGGACCTCCAGCAGCGGCTCTGGCGATACACCGAACACCAGGACAAAGCCAATTTCCTGTGATTTTGGCAAGTGTGTTTTATGCAACAAACAAAAGAAGTCCAAACATCCCCCCCAGACTCATATGCAGCACTGCTACCTTCCTCAAAATCAGCACTCTACATTCATTTGTAACTAGCGGGAAACATGTGAGCACAACACAAAATAGAGCAAACGCTGCTTCCCTCAGCAGGCTCACACATCGCACACTTAGCTGGCTGCAGCACAAGTATCGTAAGACTTGCTCTAGACTCTCAAGCTCACTACGCACGTGCCGTAAAACCACAGCTGCTCCTGCTGACGTGACCATTGTGCGCAGGCGCCACTCGCTGCAGTCATACACCTGAAGCCTCCCCAAACTGAGGAGCGAAGAGTGCACGCGCTGCCACATCTCGAATCCCTGGCCACAGAGACAGTGTGGCTGCATGTAAGTGCGCCCCCCTTCCCTTGCACGTGGTGCACCCACGCAGGATCGGCTCTGTTTAAGGCCGAGGAAATGCAATGAAGCTTCGCAAAGATTTATAGTGTATAAAAATGTAAGTTTACTTATTTTTATGCCCTTGTCTTTTCATTATACAATAGGCCTGGAGCTACAAAATATAATGCATAAAGGGATGGGATCTGCATACTAAATCCATGTGCAGTGTGTACATTTATTCTATTATGGAGGTGAACATTTTTTTCTTTATTTACTGACAGAGCATTTTTGCAATGCACCTGCATCTGGCACATTTAAATGTATGTTAAACTGACCTCCTTAAATATCTGATTCACTCCTACACAGCATTCCCTACCTTTAGCTATGGGGAACTCACTTGCAAAACAGCCTGGTGGAAGAATGGACAGGGTCAATGCTGAGCTTCCAGAACATAGACATGGGCCGCAACACCTCAGGCTGCGACAGGTGCTGGTGCAGTGCAGGTGGACAGCTGCTCACACCCACAGCCCTTCAAACGTGCTCCCTTCCCTCAGGCTCTGAGCCACGCTGAAGAAGGTGGAGGAGGTGAGTGCAGCTAATTGACTAGGGGCAGAGGAGGAAGAAGTTCCTCCTCCGCTCTGAATACTGGGGCGGGCTCGGACTCTGACGTCACTGGTTGCTAGATGCCATGTGGCAGGCGATTTTTTAGCAACCAGTGCGGCACGCAGCAGAGGCCAGGCAGCGGAGTGCGAACGGTGCAGCAAAACGGTCCTATATACTTCACTTAGTTCGCACCCTCTGCTGTTACCTTTATATATTGCAGAGATTACCTCAGTCTCACTGAGGGGCTGTAACGGATATCTTTGGATGTATGAACTTTTTAGTATAATTCTATACCCCCACAGCACATTCACAAGCATTATTGTGTTGTGCAGAAGAGAAAGCCGCTCCAAGTAAGCACATTGGCCATCCATCCATAGCATAGCCAGGGTTTAGGTAAAAGTGCTAGAACAGTTCGACTGCAGATAAATAATTCAAAGAAATCCGGAATTTGCTGCATGATTTTCATGCAAAAGACATCACAGACAATGTGGGGTACAGTAAAAGTTCACCCGTTTTGCTCTGTGACTAACGCTTACTCATAACCTAATTTCTTTTGATTATTATGTTGGAGTTTAGCTGTATCCCTACCTGTGCCATTCTTGATAATTCTCTGTGTTAAAAAAGGAATGTTTTTGGAGTTGACTGGCTAGTTAAATAGTGCAGTGGTGATGCACAAAATGTAGTATATCAAATCTGCTAAATGGAAACAATTTTTCCCAGTCATCTTCCAGGACTTCTTATGAGATATGGAGTTCCTCCCACCAGGTCAGGAAAAACATTGCCAGGTCCTCAAGGTTCAGTTTTTGTGTTTCCTCTGTCCAGAAGGGATGCATTGTGTGAGACCATGTTTCCATAGGCAGCCTAAGTTAAGCTTAGGGTCTGTCTGTCTGCGTTCTACTTACTTGATGATGCCTGGAGAGGATCTTCACTGGAGATGTTGCACCTCCTTAGCAGGGTCCACCCTGTCACAGGAGCTAGTGAAGGCATGGTAGTGGGCCACTCTGGGTCTCGCATGGGCTGGAGGGCAGTTTTAATGTTAACACATAGCACTGTGTGATTCCCTGCCTGACTGTAAGATGCTGGACTTCCTGGGAGGGATGACATCATCACTGTGCTAAAGGCTGCAGCTTCCAAGCCTTTTATAACACAGGGGTAAAGGAAGGGGCCTAATTGGTGCTATTTATCTGGCAGAAAATCTTCAGTAGAGGCTGCAGTATGCTAGGAAGTCAGCCTTGGAGCAGAATGGATCCCTCCGCGCAGCCTTGGTGGAGGCACTGGTGTAGTGGTTGGCTTTTTTTAAGGTGCAGGTACTGGAGTTGCAGTTCTTTTTAAAGAAAATGTTTATTCATTTTCCATAAGCGAAAAAAAAAAAAAAAAAAACAGGTTTAAAAGGTGCCATTGTCAGATTGACTTTTGGGGCATAAAGGAGAGGGAAGTTTACTTATTTTTAAATAAAAGTATATGCAGTATATTATGTATGATGTAAAAACGTCACTTGGATTACTTTATCCCTGGAGGAAGTAACTGGAGATGAGGTATAATTTTCTGCCAGTTATCTGGCAATTACTCTTTGTAATACAGTACTGCAGATTGATAGATATAGATATAACTGTGGACGCTAAAATAGATGTCTCTCTAGCATTGGTGGAGGAGGTAGAGTGAAAGGCATGTGCAGTTTTAGCTCATTTAAGGGCCATAACTCTAGATCCTTGCAGATGTGTTTCCTGAGAAGAAGAATTTTGGGAGCAAGACTGTTATGCCCCGTACACACGATCGGAAATTGATCGGATATTCCGACAACAAAATTCATGGATTTTTTCCGACGGATGTTGGCTCAAACTTGTTTTGCATACACACGGTCGCACAAAGTTGTCGGAATTTCTGATCGCCAAGAACGCGGTCACGTACACCACGTATGACGAGACTAGAAAAGGGCAAGTTCAGAACCAAGCGCGGCACCCTTTGGGCTCCTTTTGCTAATCTCGTGTTAGTAAAAGTTTGGTGAGAGACGATTCGTGCTTTTTCAGACTCGCGGTTTTCAGATCGTTTTCTGCTGTTCAGTCTGTGCTTGTGGGTTTGTATTTGCTCTTCAGTGCGTGCAGTCAGTTCGTATTGGAATTTTCTGTGCGATCTTGTCCGCTCGTTGCTGTTTTCAGGTCGCTCTTCACAGGCCTTGCTGTTCTTTAGTGCGTTCTGTTACTTCGTTCTGAGCAGCCGACCGTTTTCTAGCCATGTTGCGTATACGTACTCCTCATAGAGTTCGTCCTGTGCGGGGGCTTGGTGTTGGGGTCCTTACCTTGACACAAGTCCAGTCCATGAACAGGGTGGGGAGGAGTTCATGGACCAAGAATTGGTTGCTCCAGCGTGACCAGTTCTGTCATATGCCTTTGCTCCGTGAGATCCGTGAGAATAATCCTGATGATTTCAGGAACTTTCTCAGGATGACGGACCCCGTATTTCACCGTTTGTTGGCTTTGCTGACCCCCTATATCAGCAGGCAGGATACCTGCATGAGGCAAGCCATCACTCCGAAGCAGAGGTTAGTCGCCACCCTGCGGTACTTGGTGACGGGGAGAAGCCTGCAGGACCTCAAGTTCTCAACAGGCATCTCCCCTCAGGCTCTGGGGATCATTATCCCAGAGACCTGTTCTGCCATCATCCAGGTCCTGCAGAAGGAGTATATTAAGGTAAGATTTTTATCCTTTAATATCACATTTTATTGTATTTAATGTTTGATAATATATTGTATTTCTTTCCTCATTCCCTAATTACCATGATTGTATTATGCTGTGAATGTCCCCTTTGTCCTCATGCATGCTGGATTTTTATGTAATTATTTTTTTGTCCTTCATACATATTTGCCTTCACTTACACTCCACAGCATGGTCTCCTGGCCCTATATTCACCTCATGTAGTCACTTAACAGTGTATTTTGTCAGCTCCATAGTAGTGCTTTACCCTAAATACCCCTTAAAATGTGTAAAAATCTGATTTGTGCTTTAAATTCTAGCAGAGTGCTCAAGGCTTTTTTTTCTTGGGTTCCCAAATCATTTGCAACCCTCCCTCCCCCCAACTGCTAAGTCAGCTGATACCAATTCTCTATCTATCCTCAATCATCTATCTCCTGACTTTGCCAAACCCATACACACTATACCCATCTCTTTTGTGGTCAGATGTATGGATGAATTCCCCAAAGCATGTAGTGCAAGGGCCTGCCTACATACTTTCAAATGGTATTGTTTCAATTTTTTGTATACTATTATTATCTTGATCGGTAATAGCAGAATGTCCAAATGTGCTAAAATGTGTACAGTGTGTATTTATATCTTTGTATTATGACACCTTTTACCTGTCCAGTGGGCTGTCAATAGTGTAAGTAAGGAGGGGCTGGCCAAAGTAATACACATTATTTAGGCATTCATCTCTCAATGAAGTGGAGAGGGTTACCTGTCCAAGAGCTCCCCCCCCCCCCTAAAATGTTAGAGATGGCCCATGAGAGGGTGGGGGGGAGGCGGAATCTGATAGGTGGACCTTATACCTTGGTCTTTCCAAACTCCCTAAAATAAATGTTATACTGATGTTTGCCAAGAATGTTTGTGTCTAATCTGATTTCCCTGTTTAGGTGCAAAATGATTAATTTTTGTTCTTGTTTGACTCCACAGTTTCCTTCCAACCCACAGGAATGGCAGACTGTGGCCTCCCATTTTGCCCAGCGGTGGGACTTTCCTAACTGCGGAGGGGCAATTGATGGGAAACACGTCCACATCGTCCCACCACCCAACTCGGGGTCATACTATTATAATTATAAGGGGTTCAATAGTATTGTGATGTTGGCAGTGGTGTCAGTTACTTAGGAGTTCCTGTATGTGGACGTGGGGAAGAATGGCCGGATGTCCGATGGTGGAGTCATCGCCCAGACGGAGTTCTACAGGCGTCTCCAGAATGGCAGCTTGGACTTGCCACCTCCAGAAGACAATGTGGAAGGACTCCCATTCGTCTTCATTGCTGATAAAGCGTTTGCGCTGGGGGACCATCTTATGCGGCCATTCCTGATGAGGACCCTCACCCCGGACCAGAGAGTTTTTAATTACCGGCTGGCCAGAGCCAGAAGAGTGGTGGAGAACACATTTGGAATCATGGCCAGCTGGTTCCGCCTATTTCTTACACCCATACACGTGGCAGAGTACAAACTGAATCATATTACTCTGGCGTGCTGTGTTCTACACAACTATTTATGGCAAAATTCTGCCAGCTATGCTGGCTCAGTTGGGCCTGAGGCTGGAATTCATAATGAACCAACACTGACGGCGCTTGAAAGTGCCCATCCTGGCTTGCCCCCCCTGAGTGCCCATGAGGTCCTTCTAAGATACCTTGATTACTTTGCGGGTAGGGGGGCCATCAATATGCCAGACAATGTCTGAAACATTTTTCAAATAAAAAAATCATTTTAACTACTAAAATCTTTGGTGACATTTACTGCTTGTGTTTCTTTTAACTGACCCTGACAGAAATGTGTTGAGTCCTGGAAATGGCGTGATTGTGTAACATTACAAAGCACTGTTGTGTGTTATTTTGCACTTGAAACTGCACTTGTAGTGCAAAGTGGATTTTCCCTTAGGAAATAACCCCCATTGTCACAGAAAACACCAATTTGAGCACAAAATTTTTGAAGCCTTGAAACAATAATCCACACATTCTTGAGTATCAATCTTTTTAATACCAGTACAATCACATGTGCATTTATAAAAGGTTTTTAAAACAAACCAACATGCTTGTTGTATAACAATTTTTGGGGTCACATTACTAAAAGTAGAAATGTCCATTTAAGGTAAAACAGGCATGTTTAAAATCAACAAGAAAGATACAAATCTTGAACTTACAAAGTTCAACTTTTCAAGAAATTGAAGGCAATATCAGACATGAGTATTTATAAACTGTGTTTGATATTGCGCTCAGATGGGGTGAAGTCACCCCTGGAAAAGCCAAATTTTGAAGATGCACACAAATTGGCGAATGTCAACATGTGCTAGCTGCCAGCACGGGGGATCAAGGGACGTGTTTTGGGGGTGCAACCCCTTCCTCCCATCTACTTTGTAAAATGCGTCCATTGATCTCCCGTGATGGCAAATAGCACATGTTGACACACTGTGTGCATCTTCAAAATTTGGCTTTTCGAGAATGTGTCAAAAAATGTTTGAAATTTTTAGAGCCCAAAAAGCACAAAAAAGGGAAGGGATTTGGAGGGGTTTTAAACTCTCCCTAAAACATCAATGATGTTCTTCATTTTTTTTGAAAATCATTGATGTTTTTCTGGATGTTTTCCAAGTCCCTATTACACCCCATGATCTCCCCGATCAGGATCTGTGCACTTTCAGAGGTGAAATGATCTGGATCCACAACATCACGATCACCTAAAAAGATAGAAACAAAAACACACCATGTATTATAAATATGCCGGCATCCATCTCTTACCTGAGCCTGTGGTCGCAGACACTCACCTGTTGTGGTGAAAATTTCCACCACATCTCCTTCCTCCTCCTCCTCCTGTTGTCTTTGGTGGGTCTCCACTTCTTCCTGAGGTGGGGGGTCTGTTGTCTCCTCGGATGAGGGGTGTCCTCCGAGTCTTTTATCCCCTATGTAAAAAAAAAATAGGTATACTTAGCACACAGATATTTCATGGCAGAAATAGGAATATGAAACATTGCTTGGAAGTGGTGTCTATTTTGGCAGAGTTCCAAGATTAAGACATTTTTTTGTCCTTTGTCAAGCTTGAATACTTACCTGTTTTTTACAAGCTTCACAGATGGAGACCCCCCTATAGTATACACTGGAGCACCTGTGTGGGACCCCGTAATAAAAAGGGTGTTCTTGTGTCCCACGCTAGTGCTCCAGCGTCCAGATGTGAAAACTGCTGGTGAGTGTCCTCTCCTTACACAGAATGTAGTTTGCATTTCATTCTAGTTACAAACCCATCTACGCAACCAAATTATTTTAAGAGAAGTAGGCCATAAAAAATCTATTCAAATGCACATGGCTAAAAAAATGGTGTTTTCTAGGCCGAACGAACAATGTTTCATACGAACGAATAATGTGCCCATGAACATGAAAGTTGCCATTTTAAACTGTACAACAGTTAAGAAAAGCACATGGAGCAGCACGAACGTAATTGAAATAAAGAATAGGATCACAGCACAACTACTTACTTTTCTGCAACACTCTCCTGATCCTTCTGTACTGCTCGTGCTCCCTTAATTTCAGGTCCGACCACCGCTTCCTGAGCTGATCCTTGGATCGTCGTACCCCAAAATTCCGGTGCAGACTCTTGACTACTTTCACCATGATCTCGGCCTGACATTGGGATTGGGGTAAGGTCCATACTTCCCGTCATAGTCGGCCTTCTTCAGGATGTCGACCATCTCCAACATCTCCCCAAAGGACATATTTAAGGCCTTAAATCGTCTCCTCTGGCATCGGGACATTTCAGGCTCCGGGCTTTCCTCCTCTTCCTCTACTTCGTTGCTGTAATTAGCATGCACCTGCTGTGTCTCCGTCATGTGCTCTTCCTCCACTGCGCCGAATGAGAAGGGGTGGGGAATAGACTAGAAAGAATGTCGGGCGGGCGCAGTTTCACGCATGCGCAGTGTATATAAAGCGTAACACGCGTGCGTAGTACGTACGATCTGTGAGCGGAGGAAGGAGTATCGGAGGCACCAATCGTGATAACGAAGGTAAGATCTAAACTTGGGCCTATACTGTTTCTAGATTGAGGCCTATATTGTAACAAGATTAGGAGAGTTTCGCCTGACATTAAGGTTTGTCTTGTCTTGTGTCTTGCAGATAAAATGGCTGGCTTCAATGACCACAACTTCCTCCCCCTGTTCATAGACAAGTACAGGGAGCTGCCCTGTCTGTGGCAGGTGAAACATCCACATTATATTCATAAACAAAAGAGGCAGACAGCTCTGGAGAAACTGCTGGAGTTGGTGAAGCCGGTGGTCCCCACGGCAACCATCCCCTATTTAAAAGCCAAAATTGGTGGCCTGAGAAGCACTTATCTTAGGGAGCGCAAGAAGGTCACGGATTCCCAGAGATCTGGAGCTGCAGCAGATGACATTTATGTCCCCAGGCTGTGGTACTATGAGAGACTGCGATTTCTGCCAGACCAGACTGAAGTCAGGGAATCCCTCTCCACTCTTCCTTCCACTCTATCTTCCACCCCAGCTGAGGCTTCCGATGTCCAACCTGGGACTTCCAGCCAGGAAGCAGTGGAGGAGCCCAGCTGGAGCCAGGTATAGCATTGTTCTACAGATTTACTAGATGTTATTATTGATCACTAATTGCTGAATTAATAAAGTATTTTACATATCAATAGACAGTAGTGGGCAAAAATAATTTGGACAAGAATGAAAAATGCTGGGCTCAGAATGATAGTCTGTTATATTTGTTAACATTCAATTTGCAAAAATCATGAGGTGAAAATTGTGTATGATTGATGAAAAAAAAACTAAAACTATGTCCCTTTTTCATACACAGGAAGACCTCAGCCAGGACGAGGCTGTGGAATGTGGCACACAGGTGGAGGCTGTGGAATGTGGCAGCCAGGAGGAGGCGGGGCTAAGTGGCAGCCAGGAGAAGCCGGGGCCCAGTAGGAGCCTGACAGAATCGCAGGTTCCTTCCCCACGCCTTCCAAACAAAAGACCCAGGAAGGGGAGTCATGTGCAGGATTCAGCACTCAGGCTGATTCAGGAGGCTTCTGCGTCCCTCAGAGCCACCCCCACTCCTGAAGAGGCCTTTGCCTGCATGGCTGCCACCAAACTGCAGGGCATGCAGGAGGGCCAAAGCCTCCTGTGTGAGGACCTTCTTTATAAAGTCTTAACTAAGGGGGTGAGGAGCGAAATCACACCCAATACCCACCTGAGTGAGTTGGATCATCCTCCTCCTGCCACAACTCTACCACCACAGCCACAGCGTGGAAGGAAGCATGGAAGGAAGACCAGAGAGTGATGACCTGGGTTCAGTCTGGTCTGGCAAAAGATGCAACCCAGTCTTGACAACCTACCAGATTGAAATTTACTGACACGACACCCAAATTTTCCTGACACAGCCAAGTTTTTACTGGCATTTCCAAAAGTTACAAAATTACAGTTTAAATTGCAAATTTTAGTATTTAGGCTACAAAAAAGTACAGTATGCAATTAGCAATGTGATTTAAGGTAGATATTAGTGCAAAAAACATATTTCTTATTTTATTTTCGATATAGTAAGTAAGTAGCTTAGGGACAGGACTCAGGAGGGCAAGAAATTAGAATAGGAAGGCACACACACATGAAAATGACTCTTGGTCCCTTCAGTCCACTCCAGTCTAAACAACACTGACAGTCCCGCTCCCGACCTGCCCTGCAGACCCGCACACCATGCTCTGACCGCTCTGCTTGGCTCCCTTGCACCATGACATCACACGACACGCTCAGGCACTGCCTCCACCAGAGCTACCCGGACACACTGTAACAGGGACTAGGATGGTCTCGGCTGGCTCTGGACCGAGCCGAACATCACAGCCATATTTTTTACTGACAACTTTTTCCTTTTACTGGCAGGAGAAAATTGCCTGTTTTTTACTGCCAGTAAAAATACTGACGGTTGGCAACACTGATGCAACCTCTTGTATGACCACAGCCTGGGGACATACATGTCATCTGCTGCTGTTCAGGATCTCTTGGACTTCTGGACCAGACTGCACTCCTTAGATATGGACTCCTCAGGCCACCAATTTTGCCATGAAATAATTAATGTGTGCCCTGGGGGCCAAAGCCTTCACCAATTTCTGCTGTTTCTCCAGCGTTGCCTCCCTCTTTGTTTGGTTATGAGCCCTTAATAAAGGAATTTTTGTTTCAATTATACTTGCCTATGTGTGTTTTCCTTCAAAAAGGACAGTTTGTTTTTGAGGAGGCAGGTACATTTCAAAAATACAATGTGAAATTAACAAGAGACACCAACACCAAGCAACCTCCTTGAGATTAAAGATTAAATAATACCAGATGATAATGGTGTTGTGGTAACTTGACACACAAAACACACACAAAAATATTCAGGATGTAAAATAGAAATAAAAAAAAATTAACAACAAGATCAGGCTTGAAAACAATACAAACCAAAAAAAATATATATGTGTATTTTTTTTCAGATGTGACAAATCTAAATATATTGATGATGAAATAATAAATAATAAAGAAAGAAGTTTGTGAGAAATCTGTGTGAATATGAGCAGCAAAACTACTTAATTCTTCTAGCATTATAAAGAAGAAGAGAGTGCGCTGTATTAAACAATTTTAAACATTGCAGCCTGACGAAAGTGCTCTATCCATTCCGAATGCTAATTTTACCAGACTGAGCTGTTCCGTCTCAGAATTTCTTCTGAGCATGCGTGGCACTTTGTGCGTCGGAATTGGCCACACATGGTCGGAATTGACGCAATCGGATTTTGTTGTCGGAAAATTTTATAGCCTGCTCTCAAACTTTGTGTGTCGGAAAATCCGATGGAAAATGTCAGATGGAGCCCACACACGGTCGGAATTTCCGACAACAAGCTCCGACCGTGTGTACAGGGCATTAATATATTCAAAGACTAAGGAGCACTTAATTTTGGAGATAAGCCCCCTTATATTCCAAGACATACATCTTTCCTTGTCAAAAAAGTTTATTAAACATACAGTAATATAAAGATACATGAAGTACGTTTACAAGGATCTATAAAGTAAGCTCATTGTTATACATTAGAATTTGTATAAGTATTTAACTTGAAATTTTCAAGTATTAAAAATTAGGTACACAAAACCTAAAAAAAAAGTGGAAAGTAATACATCAATTTCTTTTGGGGGTGTTTGAGAAATCTATACCACCTATAGATATTAACTGTTGGTAATATGTGTACAGGTCAGATGTATACTGATAAAGAGCTTTGATCATGAGGTGGAGGAAAGGAAAGAAAAGGAAGAAAAAGGATAGAAAGACAAAGATATAGTCCACAAGGTCGACCCGCCCGTCAGTTTATCGTCCATTGGCTTCTCTCTGAAGTATTGAAATGGATGTTTCTATAAGTCACTTAATCCGCTACCATGGCAAAAGGACCGAGTCATTGAAATTTGACAGAAATTGTTGTTTTATTCAAGGATGCCATGATTTTTCAAATTTACCAATTTGGTTATGATCGATAGCTGCCATCTTGGCATGAGACATTGTGTTATTCATTCTTTGAATTGTTTCTGCTAGTACCAATGTAGGGGATCTCCATGCCTTGGCCACTGTTTGCTTTGCAGCCCTTAGTAGTTGAACCATAAGTTTGTATTGAGAAAAAGTTAACCATTCCGGTTTCAAGTTAAGCAAAGCTATGAATGGGTCTGGTTGTATCATCCTTTTGAATATGTTAGAAGCAATCACGAAAACTTCCTTCCAGGAGATTTGGATTAGTGGGCACGTCCACCATATATGTAAATGTGTGCCTATGTCTAGACAGCCTCGAAAACAAAGAGCTGAGGTATTAGGTGAATATTTAGCCACTCTGGCAGGTACAAGGTACCATCGGGTTAGAACTTTATAGTTTGCTTCCAATGCCAAAACATTGGGCGAAGATGATTTAGATGTGAGCCATATACTTGACCATTCCGTATCCTCTAAAGTTCGCCCCAGATCCTCCTCCCATTTCTGAACGTAAGTAGGTTTGTTGAAATTTGTGACTCCAAATAATTGATTATAAAGTGATGAAATTATTCCTTTAGCAAAAGGGTCTTTTTCACAGATGGATTCAAAAATGGATAATTGAGACAAGGGTATTTCCACATTTAGGAATAGTGTGAAGAAGTTTTTAATTTGGAGATATCTAAATATCTCAGAGTTTGGTAGATCATAGTTTTCTCTAAGCGTTGGAAATGGAAGGAATGATTTAGATGCAACAAAATCGTGTAGTGTCTGAATACCTGAAGTTGTCCAAGCTTTAAATGATTTTGGGTAGATCCATGCCAGATAGAAGGCCGGATTTCTGATAAAAGATAGGAGAGGATTGTGTGGAGATTGTAATTGATATTTGATTTTTAGTTTATCCCAGAGAGATAAAAAGTGTTTAGTTATGGGATTATGTGTTTTGGAATGTTCTTTGGGTTCAAGTCATAACATATTTGATATTGATAGAGGGTCACATTCTGAAGCCTCTATAAATACCCATAATGGGATTTCCTGTTTTGCGTGATACTTGGAGAGACTGGCCAAGTGAGCTGCTTTGTAATAGTAAAGTTAGCATATCCCAGGCCTCCTTTAGTTTTGGGAAGATGTAATGTGTGTATAGGTATACGTGGTTTGGAAGAGCCCCATATAAATAAAGCTGTTCTTTTTTGCACTAGTCTCAAAAAATAGGATGGAATTGGAATAGGGAGAACTCTAAACAGGTATAGTAATTTAGGTAGAATAGTCATTTTAATTGCATTAATCTTTCCTATCCAGGATAAAGGAAGTTGCGACCATTGTTTTACTAAGTTTGTGATCTGCCTTAGTAAAGGAGGATAATTGGTTGAAAATAAGTCAGAATGAGATGCTGTTAATTGAATTCCAAGGTATGGGATTGATTTCTCTGCCCAGGTAAACGGGAGTGCAACCTTTGCCGGAATTAGTTCCAGGTTTGACAGTGAAATGTTGAGCACTAGGCATTTCTTAGGGTTAATCATAAGGCCGGAGAAGGCTGCAAATCCATCAAGGACGGGCATTAGATTGGGACCTGAAACCTGTGGTGATGATAGGAAAAGCAACATATCATCTGCAAATATATATTTTGTGTGTAATACCTCCTACTTCAATGCCAGTTATAGTATGGTTTGTTCTAATGTATTGGGCGACGGGTTCGAGTAAGAGGGCAAATAAAGAGGGGAGATAATGGACAACCTTGTCAGGTGCCTCTATCGATATTAAAAGCATCAGATTTGTATCCAGCATATTTTATGTAGGCTTTGGGTTTATTATACAATGCTGTAATCCATTTTAGAAAGTGGGGGCCAAAACCCCATTTTTGTAAGGAATAATGCATATATTGCCAGGATACTGTATCGAATGCCCTCTTAATATCAGCATAAAGGGATTTTTCTTTTTTTAGCAATATGTGCCAATAGCACTGCCCTGCGTACATTATCGCCTGCCTGTCTATTTGGCATAAAGCCTACTTGATCTCTATGTATTAATTTACCTATGATACTATTAAGGCATTTTGCTAATATTTTTGCTAATAATTTGATATCAAGATTTAATAGAGAAATAGGCCGATAATTTACACAGGAGGTATCATCAGAAAGGGGTTTTGGGATCATACATACAATTGCCATTAGTGTTTCCTGCCAAAAAGAATGTCCTTCTAAAAGTGTGTTGAAAGTTTCAGCTAGAATAGGGGAGAGAATCTCTGAAAATGTTTTGTAATATAGGGCTGAGTATCCGTATGGGCCAGGTCTTTTGTTAAGTTTTAGGTCTTTGATGGCATTAGCAACTTCCTCTATAGTTATAGGTTCTTCTAAACTGTTCTTTTGGTTCTGAGACAACTCAGGTAAGGTAATTTTTGAGAAGAAAGATTCAGCTTCTGTAGGGTTAAATTCTTTGTTTGACTTGTATAAGGCTGCAAGATGTGAGTAAAATTTGTGGACTATTTTGACTGGATTGCTAGTATAAACGTCTTTTGATAATTTCAAACATATAGGTTTGAAAGATTTATTAGTAGAGTTCAATGCCCGTGCCAAATATGTGCCTGGTTTGTTTGTATTCATATGGAAATTGTGCTTAGAGCGTTTGAGGGATTTAACTACTGATTCTGTGAGAAATAGATCGTATTCCAATCTAGTTTTTTCCAAGTGAGATTTTGTACTCTGAGATGGATTATCTTGGAATGATATGGAGGCTGCGTTAAAATTTAGTTCTAGTTTCTCTGCAAGAAGTTTGCGTTCCTGTTTAAATAATGCCATTTGTCTTTGTAGAACACCACGCAAAACAGGTTTGTGAGCTTCCCATAATGTTATCGGGGAAATGTCTGGATCAGTGTTGATTGATATGTATTCCTTTAAAGCTTGTTCAACAATCATGTGATGTGATGGGTGTTTGAGCATTATGTCCGGTAGGTACCAAGTTGGGTCATGCGCTTTTGGTATTGTTGAGGCTATAGAGGTGCATACTGCGTTATGGTCTGACCAAGGAATTGGAATTATATCTGATGCAATAATCTCTGGTATCATTCCTATTGTTAGAAAAATATGGTCTATTCTGGTAAAGGATTGATGAGGATGTGAAAAATAAGTGAATTTCTTTTTTATCGGATTACTTTCTCTCCAAGAATCTACCAGATTGTGTTTGGAAAGAAGTTGGGAGAAAGGTAATTTAGAGGTCACTCTGGATGGGGTAAAAGGTGATGTATCGAGAAATGGGAGGAGGACCTGATTCGAATCACCGCACATAATCACCGTTCCCATTTTGTGTGTATTAATCACTTGTAATATGTGCGAGAGGAAAGGTGTAGGTTGTTTATTGGGAGCGTAGTAGGAAATCACCGTGACTGTTGTATCCATTATATAACCCATGAGTATTAGGTATCGACCTTCTGGGTCTTTAATTTCTGATGATAAAGTAAATGGTGTGGACCGGTGAAATGCAATTAGAGTTCCCCTTTGTTTGGTACTGGCTGAGGCCGTAAAAATTTGTGGATAAAAAGGGGACATATATTTAGGTGTGGAATTATTGGTGAAGTGTGTTTCTTGTAGGCACACAATGTGGGCCTTCTTGTTATGGAAAGTACGGAATGCTTTGGTCCTTTTCTGAGGAACATTTATTCCCTGAACATTCAGGGATAGGATATTCAATGGTGCCATGGTAACAAATCAAATAGTTTTGACTTACTTTTTATTATGCAATTCTGACTACGTGGATCAAAATGTGTGGACTGAAGGAATGAAAAGGTAGAAAAGAATCCAGTGTAGTCTGGAGTGAAGAATACACAGAAAACATATAAGATTAGATGGTACATTGTATGAAATAATATGTGTATGTAATTGCAAGTTGCCCGTGAAAGAGAATAAATATCTCTATCAGGGAAAAAAGTGCCTTTGTCAGACTCCCACATATTATGGGTGGGAGAATGAGGAAGGCTAATGGGGGTACACGGATCTTCCGCTTACAGGAGATAAGTGCTATAATGAAAAGCATCCAAAGGATGCCTCAATAATTGGAGTGCAGGATACATAATATTTATAGAATTAGTTGTTCCAGGGTGATTGTATATAGTTAATATCACCTTAGGTTAAATAATTCAGTCAAAAAAGTACCGTTTATAACTTTGGTATGGATAATGATTATTTTTAGAATATTTGGGAGTTTAAATCTATTAGAGTAAACTATTACATATTTCAATCATATGTATTTGCATAAATATGGTAATTCATAAATATGAGATTGTATTGAAACAAATTGGATCAAAAGAGATCAAAAGTAGAGGAAGTAATTAGGTAATATACTTATTTTGTGAAAAGAAAAGAAAAAGCTCCTATTACTTCTGGATCAATTTTTGCACGTTTGCAAATGAAAGTAATTTGTTTGTTGTTATTGCCAAAATTGAACAATAAATTCCCTATTACATTTTTAGATTTTAAAGCTATAGGAACCAGTAATAATAAGAAATATAACTTGAATGTAACATGACCTTATATAGTATGTGAATATCAGGATAAGGTCGCATTTAGTTATATTTTCAAATCTTATAGAGAACAATCTCTAAGTGAGTATGTTGAAGAGGTACTAGGATTTAAGTTGTCAGTCCATGGAGTCTTCTTGGTCCATGGATGCAGTGGCGTAACGGCCTCTTTTGTGAGAATGATGATTTCCATTTTGTTCTGAAATTTTTTGAGTGCTGCTTGAAGGTGAAGATGAGGCCATTCTTCTGCGTGAAGTGGAATTGCTGCATGTGGGTTCTGTCAGATTCAATTTTAAAAGGGTCTTTTGTAGTTCATCTGCAGATCTACTCCTGTAAATTGTATCTTGATAAGTAAATCTGACAGAAAAGGGGAATCCCCATTGATACATAATGTTGTGACGTTGCAGTTCCATTAGCTGGGGTTTCATGGAGCGTCTTTTGGTGATAGTAAGTTGGGATAAATCAGCAAAAATTTGATATTTGTGGCCTTGAAAATTCAGTTCCTTTTTTCTCTTGCAGCTGCTAATATTTGTTCTTTTGTACTGTAGTAATGGAATTTTGTAATTATATCACGTGGGAGTCCATCCAGTTTTTTGGCTGTGAGGGCTCTGTGTACTCTGTCTAGTTCTAAACGTTCAATTGGGATATCTGGCTGCAGTTCTTGTAATAGAGCCGTTATTGTAGATTGCAAGTCTGTCATTGTTTCAGCAATTCCCCTTATGCGCAGGTTGGAACGGTTGGCTCTATTTTCATAATCTTCAAGCTTAGTTTGAAGTATTAAATTCTCCTCTTTTAGGTTTTCCAATTCTGTTATATTATTTTGAGTTGTATTTTCAATTTCATCCATTTTTATTTCTAAGGCTGCTGCGCGGTTTCCCAGCTCTCTTATTTCTTTTGTTAGGCTGTTTGTTATTTGCTCTGAGGTTTGTTTTAAAGCCTTATGGAGCATTCTTTCAAATTGTTTTTTTTTTTTTTATATATTTTACAACTGTGATACAAAAAAAAACACCATGTTAAAAACATTCTTCTAACATATTCAACTTTTCAATATTCTTACAATGCCATGTATATCATATAGCACAATCCCTTACCGCCCCTCTCCCATCTCACCTCCCCGCCCTCCCCATCTCTACAAATTATTTGCTACGTAGGATATCCCATCTTTTCCAACCAGGGTTTCCATATTTTTTCAAATTCTTTAAGATTCTCTCTTTTAATATATACTGCCTTTTCTCTCCAAATTATCTCGTTTATGATTTTTATTCACTCCTCCACTATTGGGTGCTTCACTGACTGCCATCTCTGTGCAATCAGTTTTCTGGCTTGAAATAAACACCTTACCAAAACTGTTGTTAAACTTACCGCTTCCCTATTTTTCTCTCTATAGCCCAATATACAAAGTCTAGCATCCATCTCCAAAGTGGTCCCAAAAGTTCTATTTATAATATCTAATATCTCTACCCAGTATCGAAATAATTTTGGGCACCTTCATACCATGTGGATTAAATCTCCAGTTTCTTGGCATCTAGGGCATTTGGTATCTGATCTTAGCCCAAACACAAACAGCTTCTTAGGGGTGTAATATGCCCTATGTATCAACATTAAGTGCGAGATTTTCTGTGAGGGGGAGACTGACACCACATGCCCCAGCTCCAATATTCTTTTCCACTGCATCTCCGTAATTTCCCCTAAATCCTCCTATCCTCCTCCCATTTTTTCCTACTTTTAAGATGTTCCGGCTTTTCAATACTTTTGCTACATAACTGTGTATATATTTCTGAAATCAGTCCTTTAGTATTATCTGACTTAATTACTTTTTGGAGAAGGGGTGCTTTACTCCATTCTAAGGGTTGTATCTTGAATTGGGCTCCCAACGCATGCCTTATCTGCAGGTATCTATAGAATGATTGCTTTGGTATCCCGTAATCTCTTTGAAGTTCTAAAAAAAGTTTTTAAAGTACTCCCCTCGTATAAATGTGCTAATCTATTTATGCCATGTATTTCCCATTCTTTAATCTCCCCCATAGCAGCCATTTCCTGTAGATTTCTATTATTCCAAAGAGGGGCGTATTCCGTAAACCCGTCATACCCCATTAGCATTTTTACTGCTTTTCATACTTTTATTGACATCTTAATTTTAGGATTTCCAAGAAAAAAAGAATCCGCCTCTAACACCTCTACTACTGTTTTATGCGGTGCTCCTAGCGTCATTAATCCCCTACTGGCATTACCTCCTCCCAAATGCTGCAACTGCGCTGCCAAGAAGTAACTCCGTGGGTGTGGAACCACCATTCCCCCCTCCTTTATTGGTAACTGCAAAGTATGAAGACTAATCCTGGTTTTCTCCTTTTTCCATATCAATTCTCTAAACAGCATATCTATTTTCTTAAACCATTTATTATATTTCCACACCGGGGAGTTATGTAACAAGTACAATTGGTGCATCCATATCATCTTAATCAAGTTACATCTCCCCACAACTGTCAGGGCAACCGACTCCAAATATCTATTTTACGTTTAAATTTAATCAGAAGCGGGGTTATATTGTTAGCTATATACTGATTTGGGTCCTTCGTCAAATTTATACCTAGGTATTTCATTGTTGTTGGGGTATTTCAGACTATATGGGACTCCTAAGAAGGTCCACCGGTAGAAGTGCTGACTTTCCCCAGTTTACCCCTAATCTTGAAACGCTTCCAAATCTCTCCACTATATTTATTACCTGCCTAAGTGATTGTTCCGTGTCTCCTAGAAAAAGAAGGATGTCATCCGCATATAGCGCAATTCTTTCTTCTCCTATTTTTCTTAGAAATCCTTTCATACCTGCACATGACCTAATACTTATTGCCAATGGCTCCATCGCGAGAGCGAAAAGCAAGGGTGACAACGGACACCCCTGCCTCATCCCCCTTTCTAGTTGAATCTTTTCTGAGTATTCAATATTAACTCTAATTTTAGCACTTGGACCATTATACAGTATTTTTATCCACCTTATAAAATAGGGTCCAAATCCAAATTCTTCCAAAACCCGCCAGAGATAGCCTCATTCCAGACTATTAAAGGCCTTCATTTTGTCCAAGGCTATAACAGCTCTTGATCCCATATTCTCTGTCGGGGTCTGCAAGTTCAGATATACCCTTCTTATATTCATGCTGGTAGACCTATTAGGGATAAACCCTGTTTGGTCTGGGTGTATAAGTTTATGAATAATTTTATTCAACCTAGCTGCCAATACCCTCGCTAGTATTTTGGCATCAGAACACAGCAAGGATATTGGTCTGTATGCTGATGTTTCCAACGGATCTTTCCCCTCTTTATGCAGCATAATTATGGTGTCTTCTGTCATTGAGTTAGGCAGTTTCCCTTCCGCCATTGCCCAATTTAGCATCTTAAGTAGCTCTGGAAGCAGTATTTTCCCATAGTATTTATAGATCTCCATCAGGAGTCCATCTGGTCCCGGAGATTTTTGATTGGCCATCCCGGCCACTGCTTGTTGTAATTCCTCTAAAGTTATTGGGGCCTCCATTCCCTCACTATCCCCTTCTATGAGAACCGGCACTCACATGCTCCTAAAAAACATATTCATTTCCTCCTCCCCGTCCACTCCCAGTGACTTATACAGTGTTTCATAATATTTTCTAAACGTATCTGTAATCTCTAATGTATGAGAAGAAATCTCTCTTTCTACAGTTCTAATCACCGATATAGCCGAGGGGGAGACTAAATAGGCCAGCATTCGTCCCACACTTTCCCCTTCTCCAAAAGCTGATTGCTTCTGAAAAAATCGTTTATTTTCCACTTTCCTTATTACTACTACTCTATAGTTCTCTTGCTTATTTAGCCATAGTTTTTGCTTCTCTGGTGTTGGGTCCTCTATATATTGTTTCTCTGCCTTCTCCAGTTCCTTCCTGATACTTTCCTCCCACTTCCTGGATCTCTTTTTGATTTCCGCCACCCGCTGAATTAAGATACCCCTAAAAAATGCCTTCATGGCATCCCACAACACCCCTGCCATCACCGTACCTTCGTTAAATACCACAAATTCTTTTAATTTCATTGTTACCTCCTCTGGTTCTCCCATTAGTTCTAACCAAAATGGGCCCAGCTTCCAGGACCTTGGGGGTCTATCCCCTCCTAGGTTCACCGACACCACCAACAATGAGTGGTCCGAGACCCCTCTTGGCAGATATACTATGTTCTTTACCAGTGGTAATGTTCCACATTCCTCAGGACCATATCGATCCTGGAGAGTGTGGAATAGGAAGTTGAAAAACAATAGTATTGCTGCTTATCCGGGTTCCGTACTCTCCATACATCAAATAGCCCTGCTTCTACTTGAAATTGATACAACCGTCCCTCAGCTATATTATGCGACTGAACTCCTGGTGGAAACCTATCCATACTTTTATTAAGAACCTCATTAAAATCTCCCACTACTATGACCGGGGTATCAACTTTATCCAACATAAATTCCATCAATCTAAACATAATTTCTAGTTTAAATGGCGGACGAATATAAACGTTTGCCAAGACAAACATTCTATTCTCTATTGAGCAGTAAATAAAAATGTAACGACCCATTTCATCTATACTGATCTGCCGGCAGGAGAAAGCCACTCCCCTTTTCACCATTATACTCACCCCTATGGAATAAGAGGAGTACACCGAATGATATTGGCATTGAAACCTCCTACTTTGAAGACGCATCTTGGTAACCTTCGTCAGGTGGGTCTCCTGCACACAGACCAGCCCCACCCCTTTCATTTCTAACATCGAGAATACTGTAGTCCTCTTAGCTGGATTACCCAGCCCCCGGACATTCCAGGAGCCTATATTAAGTACCTTAGACTGCATTTAGAAAGAATAAAAAAGGAGAGAACAAGAAAAACAAAGAAAAACATAACATTTAAATCAAAAAAGTGCAGTCCGTTATGAACCTCAATTGCCCTCTGTACTTCCATACCCTCCAAACATTGTTTCTTACATTTTACCATAAATTAGATTTTCTCCCCTGTGACAACTTCAAATACTTGTTTTATTCTCAAACTTGCTTTTTTTTCCCTGTGCTTTACCTCATCTAATACTTGAACTATAATATTACTCTGCCCTAGTCCTATTGAATCCCTTACCCCCCTCCCTCCCTCTACCTGCCCTCCCCACCCTCTCCGTCCCTTCTTCACTAATCCCCCCCTTCCTTCTCCCTCCCCCCTTCCTTCTCCCTCCCACCACCTTTCCAGTTTCGCCCTAAGGGCTTTGTTTGTGACCACTTCATACAACTCATATTCCATGTAAACTTCTACCATGTCATACCTTCTTGTCTCCATTATCCACGACCCATCCCTCCCTCCCAACCGCACTGTAAACACACACGTATACAAAAATTTATCTGTAAAAATTCCTCCTACATTCATTTTATTCCACTTGTATGTGAGTCCCTGCTTCCCAACTCCTTTCTTTTATCAAAACCTATTACACTTCCCAGTGCCCAATGTGTACAGTCCAAACATCTTTATCTCTCTCCATTCCTCTCTTCTCGATTTAATCGCAACTTCTCTATATTTTCCTCTAACCACCGTACTGCTCATACTGGTGAGTCAAAAAAATGAGTCTCCCCCAGCGCTGCTATCAGCAGCCGCGCTGGGTAAAGTAGTGCATATTTAACATCAAATTTTTGTAGACTGCGTTTGATCTCCAGAAACCCTGCCCTGCGCTTCTGTAAATCCGGAGAGAAATCCGGGTACATTGAGATCTTAGTTCCTTTATAAAGGATAGTCCCCATCTCCCTGGCTTTACGCAGCAAAATCACTTTATCATTGTAATTTAAAAACTTCAGCAGTAGAGATCTAGGGTATCCACCTGGAGGGGGTGCCCTAAAGGGGATGCTATGTGCCCTTTCTATTGAAAACTGTGGGGAAAAAGTCTCTCTTCCAAATAAATATATAAACCATTTTTCCAAAAAATCAATAGGATTAGGTCCCTCACTCCTTTCTGGAAGCCCTACCACCCTCACATTGTCCCTTCTGAGTCGATTTTCCATTTCATCCATTTTTTCAATGACTCTGCCCAGTTGATCTTTTACAATTTTAACTTCCTGCTGTAATGGATATATATCGTCCTCTGCTTGGCTTACCCTCCCCTCCAGGGCCGTTGTCCTTTCAACTGTTTTTTGTAATTCTAGCCTCACCAGGGGCAGTTCATCTTTAACATCCTTCATTTGATTACATAGTTCCCCAAGTGAAAGCTTGCATGCATTAACTGCTTGCAATACATCATTTAAAGTTGGCTCTGCTTCCGTAAGGGGAACATTTCCTGGCGTTATTGCATGTTCTTTTTCAACAATCCCTGAGTTTTTACTATTCACGGCCTTAGACCCTGATACTGCCAAGGCTGTTGTTACTTGTCCATGGCTCTTCCTATCCGTTGACCCTTTTACTTGTGCCTGTTGCCCATCTTTTGTAGGTGTCGAGTCAGGGGTATGGGCATATTTCTCAAGCTTTGCTGCTACAACCGCTGATTGGTTTCCCTTTGTCTGTTGCAGATCGTAATATTTGTGACCCCGCATTCTCCTGGCTAGGCAGTTCTTCCCCTCTTCTCCTTGACATAGCTGCTCTCCAATGGGACTATAGTGGGACTATATTGAATTTATCAAAGGCAAAGGCCAAAACAACAAAATAAAAATAAAAGGGGGGGGGCAATATGCAAAGAGACAACCAGGAGACAAAAATACTGGAGCAAATAATGGAGCTAGAGCTGTGCTGTGCTATATTTTGGAAGCTTCCTCAATCAAAGCTACAGGATTCCTTCTTTTCTTTTTCTTTCCTTTCCCCTAGCACAGCTTTGATAACAGTACCCTCTCCCAAAGTCCCACAGCGTCTCCCACAGCGTTTTACAGTTCACCTGCTGTCCCTCGCCTTCTCACCGTGTCATCGGAATCATCCGACCGGGTTCCTATACGGCCCCACTCTGAGATGTTCAACTCGGCAGTTCCAATCCCCCCGGGTAGCTGCTCCGGTTGTCCTCCGATCTATTGAGAGATCCGGGAGAAGCATCCGTTGCTGTCCTCTTACTGTCCTCTCGCGGTATCTGTCCAAATTCCCGCAAGATCTTGGGAGCTCAGGAGCACTGTATCCTCACAGTTTCAGCTGTTTTCTCTGGGTCTCAGTGGCTCTCGGCTCCTAGTATGCGCAGCCGCACTCCCCTCACTGCTCCAACAGGGAGACAGAGAGGCAAAGACAAGCTTGCGAGCCTTCGGTGATTCCACAGCTACCACTGCTCCTATCCCCATGAACAGGCTACTGGGTACAGGATATCACAGTTGGAAAGGTAGGGAGAAGGCTTCACATCGCTCCTCTCACTCCTTGCATTCCCTCACCACCAACATCCGGTCACGCCCCCTCATTCTTTCAAATTGTAATAGTAATGCTGGGGATGGTGAGGAGGTTTGTGGTGAGTTCTGTGAGAGGATTTGTTCAGTTTCTGACTCAAATGGAGAGTCTTGCTGTGACATTTTCTGTCTGTGAGAGCGCACTGAAGCTGTATATGGTGAGGTGACTGGCACCGCTTTAGTTGCGGTGTGTGCCTGTGAGTTCTTTGTGAGGTGATTTTTCGTTTTGCTGCGGCTTCCCCCCAGTACCATTTTTCCTGCCCAAACTTTCACAGTTTGTTCCCAGGGGCAAAGAGGTTCAACTGGGTACCTTTTGAGCCTGCAGGCTCCGCTTTATCTGTTTCTCCTCTCCTCAGCAGTGCGGAGCTCTAGCAATGCATGTCTGCCTCGCTAGACTCCGCGCATGCGCCCCCCCAAGACATACATGTTCATTTTCTCACTATCCTTACAAAGATATATAAACATAGGATATTACTTTAGTATAATAGCAACAGTACCCTTAGAAAAAGAAGTTGAGGGGCGCATGTGCAGAGGCTCCTAAGATGGCCGCTTAGACTGGGAGCTCCGTACTGCTCCGGCCGCTCCACTTCCCATCTAGAGAACAGCACTAACCACATCCCGCTTCTACTACAGCCTGAGACAGGGAACACTGGCGGCCCCACACTATATCAGTGGGGCCCATCCGCCAGGCCTTGGAAGCCCCATTTCACACCGACTGGGGACTTGGCCTACAAATCAAAGATGGCGGCTGCACCTCAGCATGTCCAGACGGAGCTGGGGAACTACATGGCAGACCCATCTCCAGACCCCCTGCTACTCAGCCTGCATACAGGGGCTCACGTGAGTACCCACCTTACTGTGACTGCCTCTCCAGCATCCACCGAGTCCCTAATAGAAACCCTTGATGAACTACGTCTTTCCCCTATGGAGGCCGGCCCTGTACAACACCAGAGCAGGGAGGACCACTCTCTTGAATTACCCTTCCATTCTTGAAAAATTCTCTATAATGCTGGACTGTGGCCTGTCCCACACAGCAGCTACAATTACATGCAATCATAAAACTGATCTAGGCTCTCTCATGGAGGCAGCCAAATTTAAATTAGACGCCACAGTGGCCAGGGCGAACCAAAACACAGACGGCATACAGGACCTTCAGGACCCTCAAGACACTGCTTTATCCAAAATAGATTACTTTGAGCATAGGTCAAGGAGACACAACTTTAGGATTAGAGGACTCCCTCAAATACCTCATCCCCCGGATGCTCATGCTGCAGTCTGTTCCCTTATACTGGACCTCATGCCAGATCTCCCATCACACAGGCTAGAACTGGATCGTGCTCACAGAGCCTTGGGACTCCCATGCCCAGACAGTCTACCGAGGGATATAGTGGTGAAACCCCACTAATTTGCTGTCAGGGAGGTTATGCAACGGGCTTGCTCAGCTTCCCAGCTTTCGCTTTAAGACCACCCCATCCAAGCCTTTGTGGACTCATCGCCATCCACCATTCAGAAGCGGAGGTGGCTTAAACCACTTCTGGCAGTGCTGTCAGTGCAGTGCTGTTCTCGTTTAACCTCAAATTTACTTTCAAGAACAGGTCCTATACTTTCTCCAAATTCTCAGAGGGTGAAAAACTACTCCTACGCTTGGGCCTTATCTCTCAGGCACCAGATCCCCACGCTCTGGACTCAACGCAAAACCTCACCTTTCTACAAGCCCGATAATCCCACTAAACCTAAAACCAATAGGTCCAAAGACTCCAGACCCCCCTGACAGGGCTACATCTCCACAGAAGATCTTCTGCTCGGTGAACCTTTCTCTGTTTGGGACTTCACCTTCTGTTCAACCCCTGAATTGACTCTCCGGAGTCTGTGGAACTTCTTTTGGTCATTGACCTCTTTAACTTGCCTGGTTTGGCAGCTTTCTCTCATCTGTGGGTTTTTCTTTTTGCTAGCTGTCTGTAGTCACTCTGTTAGGTGGTCATCAACATTGCTATATGACATTTCCCAGTTCAGCCCTGGAGGGGTTTAACACACAGCAACCGTATTCCAAGGTACCTCTGACTGGGCCGACTACGTCTCCTGCGCCACAACTTAGGGGATTCTGTCTCCTAAATTTATTATGCCCCATAATCCTGATTGGAACACTCGAAATTTAAAATGAGGACGCCATGGACATATGGCCTGCATTTCACTTCTGGGCATATCTGCATCATTAAACTGCACTCCTGAGAGACTGGCCCTTCATTCCTAGCATCCCTTACGCTATACCCATAATCCCCCCCACCCTGCTTCCCCCTATCTCATGCCTCCTTCCCTCCCTTCCCCCCCTCTCCATCCCCCTCCCCCCGTCTCCTCCCTCCCGTTCCTGTTCCCCAACACCGTTTAGCCCATTGAACTTTCCCCTGCTGGTTTTCTAATGTTTACATGCATCAATTGTGCTGTTTTTTTTATATGCTTTTTCCTTTGTGAGGGTGCTGCGGCCGGAGCAGCAAACATGCACCTCCACCGGACCCGGGACATAGCTTTCCCCTAACTTCTGGCCAGGACTTCTCCCTCCTGGGCAGAGGGAGACCATACAAGTGTATTTTAGGGCACGGTAGGGCTTGGTCCCCTCTGGAGAATTTCACGCCTCTCATTCTTCTTCTGACTTCTCCTTTTTCTTTCCATGCACATACTGTCTTTTTTCTCAGATATCCTTCTGAAATCATCCAACTCACTTCTCTGACTAGTAGGAGTCCTAGCCCCCTAGGCTCTTCATCTGCCAACCTCCTACGAGGACTAAGGGTAAGTGACTCTACAGCACTCGAGCCCCCCCTCTTTTTGCTCCATGGCTAGTAACGAAAGACCCTACCCTCCCTTAAGTATTGTGTCTCACAATAAAAATGGCCTGAACGCCCCGATCAAATGCCGCAAAATATTTAATTACTTCCATAGTCAGAAGATTGATGCAATATTGCTTCAGGGAGACCCATTTCCCAAGATTGTACAATCCTAAGTTTATCCACTCTAAATTTCCCAATTTTTTCCTGGCCAATACAAAGGATAAAACAAAAGGGGTTGCAATTTTGTTTTTACACAGGTGCATGTTTGTACTTAAATCAGAACATAAGGATCCTGAGGGCAGGTTTCTACTTGTTAAGGGGATGTTGGACGACCAACTCTATTCGTTTGTTTCTTGTTATGCACACAACCGGGGTCAGGCTTAATTTCTTTAACTCCATGCACCAGATTCTGGGCCCACTGGTTTAAGGCACTGTAGTGTATGGCGGGCATTCCCAGCGTCACTTTCGACTCAGGACTAGACAAAATGCGTTCTCCGGGAGCTCAAGCTACCCAACCCCCTAAACAAAGCCTCCGCATTGTTAGACTAATTTTCCAACAAGGGCTAGTTGATATCTGGAGGGAACTTCAAAGCCATTCACAACTCTTCCCCAAGCTATATCACCAATCTTGTCTCCAAATATCACCCAAATCGTCCTCTCCGCTCTTCTCAAGATCTCCTACTCTCAAGCTCTCTCGTCTCCTCCTCCCATGCTCGTCTCCAGGATTTCTCCAGAGCCTCTCCCATCCTCTGGAACTCGTTATCTCCACCTGTCCGGCTATCCCCTACTCTTGCTACCTTCAGGCGATCCCTGAAAACTCATCTCTTCAGGAAAGCCTATCATGTCTCCAACTAATCTTTTACCATTTCCATCAGCTCATTCCCCATAGTTACAACCTTTTGTACCACATGCCCCACCCTATTAGATTGTAAGCTCTTCTGAGCAGGGCCCTCTTAATCCTCTTGTATTTTATTATATTATAACTGTATTGTCCCCCCATTTTATATTGTAAAGTGCTGCGTAAACTGTTGGCGCTATATAAATCCTGTATAATAATAACTTAACTCCTCCACGCGGGACTTTACACACTTCTCCCATCCACATCACTCATTTGCTAGGATCAACCATATTTTCTTGTCAACGGCCCACATACCCTCGGCTTGCAAATCTTTCATCATTCTCTCTCTCTCTCTCTTAACACTGTACGCGATGGTTAGGTGGGTGTGGGACTCTCCCCTTATCTTGGGAGTTTCCTGTCTTGTAAGCAAAATGAGCAAATTATGTGAGCAGACCTATGTACCTTTGACTGTGCAACTATTCTCTGCGCAGGGAAGCTGGTGTGGCACTTGCGTGTAGTGCCGTCATACTTTTCAACTGCAAAGGAGCGTCACAGCTTAAAGTCGCACACTCAGATTCCCCTAATTCTGACTCTTTCGGTCCATCACCATGCGTTCATCAAACCAGGTCATAGGGCAGACCCTCGCTGGCAGATGGTGCGTCTCACAGACATCAAAAGACTTATGATACATCTACTTAACAATTTTTCTATTTGCAAGCATACATATTACTCTAATATTGTCTGGGCTCGTGGAAGGGAGGAACTTTTCACTTCTCAACTGAAAAGGTTAGTCCCTACCTATATCCCTACCTTTACTGCCTAGGCTAATCAATATCCCCATGAGCTCCAAGCTCAAATGCTCCTCCCGGCTTACCTCAATGCTCGAGGCTCCTGTCCAAAATGGGAGGGCTATCAGGTGTAACAATATGAATTAGAAGCAGCTTTTTGCCTAATGGCTGAACCAGGGCTGGACTGGGACAAAACTTTGGCCCTGGACTTCATCCAGACCGGCCCACTTTGACAGGTTTCTCCCATGCCGGCCGGACAAATCCACCCCCCCCCCCCCAGCCGGCCAACCCTGATGGCCACCCAAGCCCCCCTCCCGCTTCACTAGCCATTAGCCGTTCTACTTTATTAGAGTAGAACGGCTGGTAATGGTGGGGAAGTTAGTCATTATTTCACCCGGGACAAAGAATCCATTTGTTGCCCCCCCTAATGGGACAAGATTAGGCAGAAGTGAGAAACTTCCAGGCCATAGCTGTTGAGTCAGCTGTCTGTCCCCTCCCCCATGCTCCTTTTGGTCCCCCCATGCTCCTGTGCTCCTCTGGTCCTCCCCCTGCTTCTCTGTTCCCCCACATGCTTCTCTGTTCCCCCCCATGCTCCTCTGTACCCTCGTGCTTCTCTGGTCCCCCATGCTTCTCTGGTACCCCCCCTGCTTCTCTGGTCCCCCACATGCTTCTCTGGTCCCCCACATGCTTCTGCATTCCTCTCCTGATCTTCTGTTCCCCCCAGGCTGCTCTGGTACCCCTGTGCTTCTCTGGTCCCCCCATGCTTCGCTGGTCCCCCAATGCTTCTCTATTTCCCCCATGCTCCTCTATTCCCCCCATGCTGCTCTGGTCCCCCGTGCTCCTCTATTTTCCCTCCATGCAGCGCTGGTCCCCCATGTGCTCTGCTGGTCCCCCACCTGCTCCTATGGTCCTCCATGTGCTCTGCTGGTCCCCCCATGCTCCCCCCAATTCTGCTCTGGTCCCCCGTGCTCCTCTATTCCCCCCCTTTTTCTGCTCAGGTCCCCATGCTCCTCTATTCCCCCCATGCTGCTCTGGTCCCCCGTACACCTCTATTTTCCCCCATGTGCTGCGCTGGTCCCCCATGTGCTGCGCTGGTCCCCCATGTGCTCCGCTGGTCACCCATGTGCTCCGCTGGTCACCCGCGTGCTGCACTGGTCCTCCATGTGCTCTGCTGGTCCCCCCCATGCTCCTCCCCCCCCAATGCTGCTCTGGCCCCCATTCTCCTCTATCCCCCCCCCTTTGCTGCTCAGGTCCCCATGCTCCTCTATTCCCCACCATGCTGCTGTGATCCCCCATGCTCCTCTATTCCCCTTCCCCCCATGCTGCTCAAGTCCCCATGCTCCTCTATTCCCCCCCATGCTGCTCAGGTCCCCATGTTCCTCTATTCCCCCCCATGCTGCTCAGGTCCCCATGTTCCTCTATTCCCCCCCATGCTGCTCAGGTCCCCATGTTCCTCTATTCCCCCCATGCTGCTCTGGTCAGACCCCCTATGCTCCTCTATTCCCCTTCCCCCCCCTTTCCTGCTCAGGTCCCCATGCTCCTCTATTCCCCATGCAGCTCTGATCCTCCATGCTCCTCTTCCCCCCCCATGCTGCTCTGGTCCCCCGCAGCACTCACCTCCTCTCCCTGCCTAGTTATGAAGTGGACTGAATAATGACATACTCCTCGGGAGTCGGCACTGAGAAGCTCATCATACGATCCGGAAGGAGGGCTCAGGGCAGCCACTCACAGCTGTGACATAAGCTTCCTCTGCACTCGTTCCCCTGCTCTTTTCTTTCCCCACTCTCCATCCTGTCTGCTGCCACGGAGAATCTAGATGGAGAGTGGGGAAAGAAAAGAGCAGGAGAATGAGTGCAGAGGAAGCTTATGTCACAGCTGTGTGTGGCTGCCCTGAGCCCTCCTTCCGGATCGTATGATGAGCTTCTCAGTGCCGACTCCCAAGGAGCATGTCATTATTCAGTCCGCTTCATAACTAGGCAGGGAGAGGAGGTGAGCGGGGTGGGGAGGGGGAGACAGAGGAGCGGAGGGGTGGTGGTCCGCTGTCACTGAAGCCGGCCCGCTGAGCCATCGGCCCACCGGGAAACTCCCGGTAGTCCCGATGGCCAGTACATGCCTGGGCTGAACTTAAAAGCTCATCGGACCAATGGCCACGCCCAACACTTCGGACACCAATTAAAGGAATATCCCAGATCTGTAACGAGTTCTATCTATCTAAAAGGCTTATTCCTTTTATTACTTACCATACTGACTGGTGCCGGCACCCTCTGTTCCCCACTCCCAGACACAAAGCTTCGGAAGCAATGCACTCAGACACAAACACAAAATGTCATGAAAGCATTACTCATTTTATTTCCTCTTTTCAGCATCTTAAGTACAGTATAGAAAGCAGGATATGACCAGGCAATATTTCCATCTATATTCACCTATAGTTTACCACCAATAGGAGACAGACCAGTTTATTTGGGTGTGGTCTATATACACCAACCATATTCATCATCAAATCATGAAAATACACCTATTGGACCATATACTTATTAATGAGCATACTGAAAGGCTTGCTTAATAAAGCTGTATCAGAACATAAAATATTCCACTACATAAGTAAGTGCCTCTTTTTCTATAGAAGCCTATGGGCATAGTGCCAGGTACATTTCTAAACATTGTAAGTTCCTCTTTTTCTACTGAAGAATCATTGTTGCTACATAAGTTTATTGCAATAAGCCAGAGCAAGAATAAGCTAGAAACCAATGTTAAGGGGGCACCCTTACACACGGTATGGTCAGACTGTTCCCTAGTTTTTTTAGTCTTACAAAGACCCCAGGGTCCGAAAGGGATTAGTCACAGGAGATTTGACAAATCAATTCTTGGTGACCCCGAGAGAACTGTAGAAGTTGAGAGAGCCATCAATGACTTTTTCCTTACAAATGACGTGGAAGACGTATCACCAGACACTCTTTGGGCGGCACACAAAGCCACTATCAGAGGGGAATTCATACAGATATCTTCCAAAATTCACAGAGCTCGGATGGCTGACATAGACTGACTGGAGGAGGAAATCCTGACTGTTGGCAAGCAACCTAAACGTGACCCTAAATCCACATCAACAGCCAAACTTGCATTGAAGCTCGTCCTTACTTCTAAAGGAGAGAAGAGTTTAAGGTGGAGTGGGGCCCGATTTTTATCAGCAGAGACAGAATGGGCTCGATATTGGCAGCTGGCTTAACCCCCAAACCTCATATCCATCCACTCTCCAAAATCCGTCTTCCAGGTGGTTCGGGGATGCACAATCCACAGAAAATTATGGGCGCCTTCCATGATTTTTACAAAAAACTTTACAGTGGGGGGACTCTGGTGGACCAAACTCATATTAACTTCTTCCTAGATTCATTACCTATCCCCAAATTAGAAGATCGTCACTGCTCCAGATTAAAGGCCCCAATAATGGCCGATGAGGTCACTCGGGTTATCAAACATTTGAAACGGGGCTCAGTTCCTGAGCTAGACGGCTTCTCGATCCCCTATTATAAAGCCTTGGTGGCCACTCTTTCCCCTTACCTAGTGATAGGATTCTTCTGGATCCTATAAACTCTAATCCTATCTATCACCTTATTATTATTAATCTTACCTAATTATTATTGCCAGCACTCCTTATTTCACCACAACCAGACTCTGCGCAGGGAACAATGTATATATATAAAAGTGACCCAACGCAGATGATTTGATATTCACACTGTTCGATTTATTGGTCCTGGTACAGCACATTTATAGTATACATTCAAGATCTAGCCCACCGATAAGATATTGCCAATCCAAGCCATGCCAAACACCTCCCCCATGTACATACAGTTATAGCATTTCTCGCCTGTCAATGTTCAGACCGTTTCTGTAATATTACACAGGCTATCACATCACTTTGATCAAGGCATTAGTTTTGTGGTTAACACAAATCTAAACAAGACTTCCATCTTCTCAGTAGAAACATACCTCTTACTTCTAACTTCAGAGTAACAATATATTTAAAGTAGAGTAATAACCCAAAACAATAAATATATGTTACCACCTCTTTCAACCACCTCTTTTGTCACACACGTGGCAACTACAATCCCTGTTGCCCCAATATGCCCTTTAACATCAACCTGGATTACTCCTCTCATAAATATGTTATTATCTTAAGTATGTATAAAATAGAGAACAATAAACACAACAGAATTATGTTCCCAGGAACATTTATAATAAAAAACAGGAATATAGATAAGTCATTAACATAGTCATGTGCCAGTTCGACAGTGTAGAGCAATATTTCCCTTGATTACACGATCTGTGATACATGTATGAGACAGAGAAAAATGGGTCATGCAAAATAACTGTCTGAATGCCCAACCGGGGAAGTTTCCTGAAAGTGACCCTATTTAATCATTTAGATCGTATAACTATCATGACCAAACAGTAAATGAGATACTCTCCGCTGACCAGGGATGAGTGCTCCCTAGAGAGCCAGCAGAGTCCAGCCGTGGGATACTACCAAAGTGCGATGCAAACCATGATATACAACATATCTGACTAAACCTTCCCATAGCCAGAAAATTATAGAGGGGGAATAAAACAAAAAAAAAAAGAGGGGAGGTGTGGGGAAGAAAGCGGTAAGAGGCAGAAGAAAGGCGTATGAGAAAGAAACAAGGGAAGTGAAGAGAGAAAGCTAGAGACAGAGAAACAAAGAACGGCGGCGAAGCCCCCCGACCAGGCGGCGCCCCCAGACCGGGGGTCATTCAGTCTATGCCACCTCACGAAGGTATACCTCGGAGTAGATAAAGTGCTGCCAGGGGCGCCACATCTCCCGAAAGGCCTCCTCCCTACCGTATAAAGTGGCAGTAAGATCTTCCATATCACGCAACTCATTGACCTTGGCATACCACTGGGTTTTCGTTGGTGGGGTCTCCGATCTCCAAGATAAGTGGATGCAAGCCTTAGCTGCATTCAGTAACTGTATAGTAAGGGAGGCTTTATATTTTTTTATTGGTCGACTAGAGAGGTGCAGCAGACACCCCCCAGGATCCCCTTCCAAGGTGGCACCCGTCAGATGTTCGATCGTGCGTGTCACCTCCTGCCAGTAGGGTTTAATTTTGGAGCAGTCCCAAAAAATGTGGAACATCATTCCTTCCCCCGTCCCACAACACCAGCACAGACTTAGGACCTGCGGGAAAAACCGGTGCAGAGTGGATGGTACTCTGTGCCATATAGTCAGGTCTCCTGGACCTTGGTGGCCAGAGAGGATTTTTGGGCGAAATGTAAAATTTTCTCTCTGTGATTCATCGAACCGAACTCCTAGATCGTCTTCCCATTTAGAGAGGAAAGGGGGGATAAACCCCTCAGCCGGAGAAATCAGGGAGGAATAGACTAGGGACAGAGAGTGGCGTATGGGTTCCCTGCGGTGGCATATTTGTTCCAACTCTGTAAGCGGGCGTAAACTGCCCAAAGTCCGTGCGCATCGGCGTAAGTAGTTACGCAGTTGGAGTCCACTCAAGAAGTCCAGTGGCGGGTTGGAGCCTTCCAATCCGGCAGCCGCACTGAGCTGGCCATTTGGTCCAAGAAAGTCGTGAAGGTGTGGCCAATTCCCCTCTGCCGACAGGGACCTATAAATTGGACCCCGGCAGCCAGGTGGGAAGTCTGGGTTACTCAGGATCGGCACCATGGGGGAGGGAATGGGCGATACCGAGGATTTGCAAAAGGTTTCTCTAGCGACCTGTAATGTGCTTCCTAGGGTAGGGTGATCAACAAGGGCTTTCGGTATGGGGGTGGCGATCCAGGGCCAGCTCTTGGCTGTGCTGTCGGAGTCCTCCAACTCCATTGTTACCCATTGTTTTGCCTCCGCATGACAGTGCCAGTCAATTACCCTGGTAAGATGTGGCTTTCATGTGGCTTTCATGTCTGGAAGTCCAACCCCCCCCTGTGTTTTGCCATATGGAGTAATTGCAATTTAATGCGTGGCTGTCGGTGTGACCAGACAAGCTCTCGAAAAATTGCGTCAATTCGCTTAAAGAAAGGGGATGGGAGGCGGATGGGAAGGGCTTGTAACAAGTAGAGCACCCTTGGCAGTGCGGTCATCTTGATGGCATTACAACGTCCAAACCAAGTTAAAGTGAGGGATTGCCAATGATGTAAATCCGTTTTGAGACTATGAAGCAATGGGGTAAAATTCGCTTGATAGAGATTAGCGGGGTCAGGGGTAATAGCAACTCCTAGGTAGGGAATAGTGTTGGTTGCCCAGTGGAATTGGTATTCTGAGCGCAGTTGACGTATTGTGTCCGAGCCTAGCGTGATATTAAGCAGGGAGGATTTGGTCATATTTATTTGAAAAAGGGATAAAGCCCCATATTCCTGAAGGGAATGAAGCAATATAGGGAGCGAGGCAAGTGGGTCTGTCAGGAAGAAAATGAGGTCATCCGCAAAGGCGGCGACCTTGTGGTCCCCAAGGAGGATTTGCGGTAGCCAATAATATTTGGGTTTGCCCGTATCCTACATAGAGTTTCTAGGGTGAGTATAAAAATCAACGGTGACAAAGGACAGCCCTGTCGGGTACCGTTTCGGATACTGAAATAACCTGACCTTGTCTCATTAACCTTAACCGCCGCTGTCGGATAGGAGTAGAGTGATAATATCCAGCTGAGCATTGACGCGCGGAGACCAATATGTTCTAAAGTAGCTCTTATAAAGGTCCAATCCACCCGGTCGAAGGCCTTCTCCGCGTCTGTTGACAGCAGGAGAAGGGGTCGCCGTGATGTCCTAGCGGCGTGGATAAGGTTAACTAACCTAATGGTGTTGTCGCGGGGTTCTCGTTGTGGTAACAAAGCCTGCTTGGTCTTTGTGGATCAGGCTCGGTATATGTGGAAGCAACCTGTTCGCCAATATCTTGGCGAATAATTTTAAATCAGCATTCAGTAGAGCTATCGGCCGATAGCTCCCACAATGCAGTAAATCCTTCCCCTCCTTTGGGATGAGGGATATGTAGGCTCTAAGGGTGTCTATGGGGAAGGAATTGCCTTTCGTGATCGAGCTAAATGCAGATACTAACGGTTTAGAGAGCGTCTCAAAGAAGGTCTTATAATAAGCTGGTGTAAGGCCATCAGGGCCTGGGGCTTTCCTTGGCTTTGAATTTGCCAATGCTATACCCAGTTCCTCCACCGTAATGGGTTCCTCCATCTCCTCCTGAGCCCCGGTCAGAAGGGAAGGCATGCCCGAGGAGGCTAGGTATGTGCATGGGGTGAAACCCCCGTCGGAGTTAGGATCTTTGGGAGGAGGCCTGTCTAGGTTGTAAAGACCATTATAGAACGATCGAAACTCCTCCGCCATATCGGAGGATGTAAATACCTTCCGGCCGGATGAGGACAGGATGTGAGAAATGTAGGTTTTGGTACGGGGGCCTCGTAGAGCTCTAGCTAAAAGGGAACCAGGTTTATTGGAGAACTCATACATCGTACGTCATGCCCATGCCAATTTCTCTTTCGTTTATGTAATAAGAGTGAGCGAAGTTCTTTGTGAGCTTTGAGTAGCTCCTGGTAGGTGGAGCGAGCTAGACTAGCCTTATGGGAGCACTCTAAGGTCCGAATCTGAAGGAGGAGTTCATCAGATCGATGAGTTCTCTCTCTTTTGAGACGGGCCCCTATACTGATTAGGATGCCCCTTACAACCGTCTTATGTGCCTCCCACATCACTAAGGGATTGGGGACCGAGGCTTCGTTTAAGGAAAAGTATTCCTGTAACTTGGTCTGTACCTCCACGCGAATCTCCTCAGACTGCAGCAGAGCCTCATTTAGCCTCCACGAGGGAGGGGGTTTTGTCATTGGTCCCAGTTGGGTGCGTCAGGTGTATTGGAGCATGGTCTGAGAAGGAGATGACATCTATAGAAAAGGCCACCACCCTAGTTAGGTCCTTATGAGTTAAAAACAGATAGTCCAATCGCGAGTATGAGTGATGGACTTGCGAAAAGTAGGAATAGTCTCTGTCTTGAGGATGCAGTAGGCGCCACGGGTCTATCAGGCGCAGAGTGTGAAAGTCAGACTTTAGCCGTTTGAGGCGGGCATATGAAAGATGGGATGCCCTTTGAAGTGTCTAGCAGAGGGTCCATCGCAAAGTTCATATCTCCCCCAAAAATGAGCATCCCTTCTGAAAACTCCAGTAGCTGTGGTAATAGCCTGCATAAAAATTGTGCATGGTCTACATTGGGGAAGTATACATTAGCGAAAGTGACCTGTACGTCAAAGATCTTTCCCTTGAGCAGGAGATAGCGGCCCTGTGGGTCTACCCGCTGCGCCTCAAACGTCCACGGTACAGACTTTGCCACCAGAATGCTAACCCCCTTAGATTTGGAGATGGGCGATATACTATGGTATGCTGTCGGGAATGATCTGTTAGTCAATTTAGGAATACGGTCACCATGGAAGTGAGTTTCCTGTAAAAAGGCAACTTGGGTTTTGCCTCTGCGTAAATCAGTGAAAAGTTGAGAGCGCTTTTCCGGGACATTAAGGCCACGTACATTGAGGGAGGTGACCTTTAGGAGACCCATCGCGTTGTCTATTAACCCGACAAACACCGCTAATAGGGTAAAGAGGACAATCACTTTTAGCCCACGTCCCCGCCCAGCCGGGGGAGAACACCACCGAAAGAGAAAGGAATAGAAAAACAGAGCGTGAAAGAGGGAGAGGCAGAGGGTTGGTGGAGGAAAGGGGAGGAGAAGGGGAAATTAAAGGGGAAAGCTAAGCTTGTAATAGAATTACTATGTGGACCCCCGATTAACACAAAAAATATCAATCGGGGGGCCGCCCTAAATGGGGGTGGTCAGTGCAGCGAGGATCACTATTTGTCAAGTACGTATATGACCTATAGGTAAATACGAAAAATTTCTTGCAGTGAGGAGATGCACTAGGTAGAGACATTGAGAACCATAGAAAATAAAAATAACATTATAACCAGCTGCAAAAAGAAATAAAAAAAAAGAGATAGAGATCAAGGCTCCAGTGTGTTTCTGGCAATCATATGAAACATAGTAATACCTGTTCTCTAGAGCCGCCCGGCGTTAATGCACTGCTGAGGTGACTTTTTAGACAAAGGAGGGTCCCGCATAAACCGCGTGTACCTCTAGGCCATGCCCTAACAGGGTCCTCCGCATCTCATCTCCCAGTGCATCAAGACCAGGACATCAGTTTCCAAGCATATAGTATATTTTCCAGGAACAGGTGAAAGAGAGCAAGGGCGCAAGCACCACATCAACATAGACATAACCCAAACATAACTTGAAGGAAAGGAGTGTAATACCACCATAAAACACGAATGAAACTTTGCAGTCTGTGATTGTATCCCTGGCAATTAGGCCCCAAAGTAACAAGACCCATGCAGATCAACACACGACCCCTATCAGTACCTGGGGGGGCAACCAACTGAGGTAGGGCCCGGCACCACCCCTCCAAGCAGCTCCAAGACGGGGCCAGCCATGGTGTAATTTAAAAAAAGCCCCCCATTATTAACAAACAGGGGATATCCTTATGTGCCCCAAAATAAGGAGCATAGGGTGGCTCACCAGACCCCCCCCCGCAGACCGGCCACCCAACCCAGCACCCAACGCGAGGAAGGGCCAGATTTAAGGGGGCAGTGCGCAAATCCACACAAGTCAAGTCCTGTAGCGACCTGCAGACACATTGTAAGCAATACCTCCCCTCCCCACCTAGCAAGACCCAAAAAGAAAAACAAAAAGAGAACAAATGTGAGACAGATTGGGCCATACAGTATTAGAGGGGATGATAAAGAGCTCGTAAAAGCATGTCTCCTAGGTATAGTCATATATTAAATAAATGTAGCGCTAAAAAAACATGTATAAGTGATCTCTGTGCACATACACTTAATGTCCCAAAAGTGCCGTGTTGCTAAAACACAAAAGTCCACAATCAATGTAAGTGGTCCGTGTGGCAATACATTCAGCTTCTCAACGGTGTACTCAGAAGTCTTCAAAGTGAAAAGATGGAATACGCTTACCGGATGGGTTGGATTCTACTGCCGTAAGCATAGAATCGGTAAAGCTTTGTGCCACCAAGGGCAGAAATGTGGAGTGATGGAGGCAAGGGTAGAGCCTCTATCCAGTATGGATGTCCCTCACGGTCCACTGGAACTAGGTCAAAGATGGTGTCCACAGGTAAGTAGTTCCTTGATGTACCAGAACAAGTGGAAAAAAAAGGGATGCTTCCACATAGTGTGACTCCGTATATTTTATTACTAAAAAATCGCAGTACAGGAAACTAAAAACATAAAACGTGATCACGAATAGAAGCAGTGTATGGGGTAAGTAACAAACACCCTACGCGTTTCGATCAAAATGATCTTCAACAGGGGCAGGTTCTTGAACGTCGACTGAAATGTTCCTGGGTGGGTCGCCAAAATATGGGGGAGGTGAAGGATGCCGCAGGCATGGAGTGCTGCAGGTCTTACCAGTTCCTGTAGGTTGAAAAACGATTAGTCCTCGGAGGATGTCGGGTGTGTTCTGACGGCTTCTCGGTTTGGCGGGCGAGATCGTGAGTGTCTAACCCTTTGTTGTCAGGGGACAGATGGTCCTGGTGTGTCCTGGGAAAGTAAATAGTCAAACCAGTGAGGTACGTCGATCGCAGGTCTGGCAATGAAGTGAAACAAGGCGGAGAGTTGATCTGGTGTGCGAAGATGGAATTCAGATCCTTATTTCTTAACGATTAGATGGAAGGGGTGACCCCAATGGTAAGTGGCATCAGCCTCACGGATTACCTCCAGCAGAGGCCGCATTAACCCTCGCATGACGCGTGTTTGCCTGGATATATCTGGGAAGATCCGAATGGTAGCCCCGTCAAAGTCTATCGTGCCCCTCTCCCATGCTAGGCACAATATGTCCTCCTTGATTGTAAAAAAGTGCACCCTGCACAGGACATCTCGGGGGAGATCAATATCAGCCGATAGCCACTGGGCAGAAGAAGGGGCCCTGGGACCTGGTATGCGGTGCACCCTATCTAGTTCCAGATCTGCGGTAGGTGGTTTACCCAGGACCTGGTTCAAAAGAGCAACAACAGTGGACCGGAGATCTGGGCCCATGGTGGCCCCTGGGACACCTCTGAGACTTAGGCTGTTCCGTCTGCTCCTGTTTTCGCCATCATCGAGCCGCAGGTGGACATCCACAAGATGGCGGCGGAAAGCCTTGTGCTCAGACTCCAGGGATGTAATGCGGGCTTCAGTGTCTGTATGAGAGGACTCAATAACAGTCACCCTCTCCTCTACTGTGTTAACTTGCTGTTTCAAATCATGCAGTTCTCTAGTAAGGGCATTAACAATGGAAGTAGCCATTGCGTTTAAGTCCTGTTTGGTCGGCAGGCCCGACACTATTTCCCTCAATGAACCCTCCATTAGGCCGCTCAGCTCCCCTGTGCCATCTGATAGTAATGGAGTGTCCGCGGACAGGATAGCATGGGACAGTATGGGCGAAGGTGCCCTGTGAGGTAGAGGGAAAAAGTCCTCCTCCGCTGAGGAGGTAACTGCCTGTGTGCCTTTCTTACTTGTGGCTGCGGTGTTCGCTGTGGTGACTCGTGGCGGCGCCATCTTGCTCCGTCCGGCCGGTGAGGGGATTTGCTGCTGTCTTAGAAAATAATGGGAGATTTCGGGTCCCCTCCGTTCCTCGGTGGCCGGCGGGTGTTTGCGGCCCCCTGGCATGTGAAGCTGGCTTGGCTGCTCGGTTCTACGGGTGATTCTCAGCCCGTTCTAGTGCAGAGATACCATGGCTAGCCATTGAGCTGTTTGTGTCTGGGAACAGCATGAATATCTAGTGCATTTGCATTATCAAGCTGTCCCTTCAGGAACTGTATTGTTCAGCCTGCCATCTCAGGTAGTAGGGGGTTTCATAGGTGCATAGGGGTGTGCTATCTATTGGGGTAGGGAGGATCCTCCCCCACTTGAGGGCTTCCTCGCCTTTTTTTATGAGGGATTATATACTGTTTACAGGGAGAGTACAGATAGATTGGTGGGATCCCCTTACCAGTATTTCCACCATATCTTTCTTTTAGGGGTGGTTGTGTACACTTTTTTCTGTGTTCAGCTTTGTATAGCTTAATAAACTTTTTTGTAGTTTACTCTGTTTGGTGTGCCTTGGTCATTTAGTTTTTTATTTTTTATTTTTCCTTTATACCTTGGGATTGCAGACAAAAGATGTCAGGAGCGAGTTGTCAGAGGACAGCTTGTGTTGGCGTGCCAACTTGCGCCATCTTTGTCAAAGTTGGGACATTGGGCCCAACAAACGGTCGGGGTCTACCTTTGCTTTTCATTCCAAAGTAGATTGTTTGAGTGTATTGGGGTGAGCCATAGCTTTTCGATTTCCGTCCATTTGTTATAGGAGCGCTGGGTAAACCAAGAAGCTATGGCCCGCAGCTGGGCTGCCTGATAATATTTAATAGTGTTAGGGTAAGCTAGGCCCCCATCTGATCGCGCCGCCATTAGCACTGAATGGGGAATTCTGTGTCTTTTGTAGTTCCAGGTATATTGGAGCAAGTCAGTCTGAAGCTTTCTCAGGTGCCTGTAAGGTACAGGGATAGGCAGAGTTTGGAACAGATACAGTAATTTAGGGAGGACTGTCATCTTTATGACAGTCCTCCCTAAACATCACATCTCCTTCCCAGTAAGGAGATGTGATGTTTTTTCCACTGCAGTAGGAGGGCCCTGATGGAGCGAAAGGGGGGGGGGGAATTTCCTGGTAGAGGGTGGCAAATTTTGGGGTGATGTAAATCCCCAGGTAGTTCAGGGCAGTGAGTTTCCAGCTGTAGGGAAAATTGGTCTTCAGGTGATCCGTCTCCACTTTGGGAATGTTAACTGGGAGGGCCTCTGATTTGGATGTATTTATTTTGTATCCGGAAAGAGCTCTGTATGGAGGTTCGGGAGGGAAGTTCTAGGTTGGGTCAGTGTGAGGATAATATCGTCAGCGAATAGTGAGATTTTAAACTCCCTATCTCTAACCCGTGTGCCCCTTATGTTTGGTTTCTTGTGAATAGTGGTGGCCAGAGGTTCAAAACAAAGCGCGAAAAGCAGGGGGGAGAGCGGGCATCCCTGCCTAGTGCCATTGGTCACTGAAAACGAGGAGGAAAGAGCTAAAGGAGTTTTGACTTGGGAGGAGGGACTGGCATATAGGTGTTGGATTGCTCGAAGGAAAGGCCCCTGGAACCCAACATGGCATGGCGTGGTGAACAGGAAGGGCCACCCAAGGCGATCAAAAGCCTTCTCAACGTCCAAGCTAAGTAGCAAGGACTGCAGGCCCTCCCTGTTCACCACCTCAACCAGGTCAATTATTTTCCTAGTGTTGTCCCCCGCCTGACGGAGCGGGGCAAATCCCACCTGATCTTTATGGATAAGGGAGGCGAGGACTGTGTTCAGACGTATTGAAAGTAATTTAGTGAAGATTTTCAGGTCCAAATTCAGGAGGGCAATAGGCCTGTAGTTGGCACAGAGGGAGGGATCTTTATCCAGCTTAGGGATTTTGTCTTTTTACTGTTAACTGGTACCCTGCATAGAGGGTTCTATACTGCAAGACTGTAAGGATGTGGAATTCCCTTCCACAGGCAGTGGTTTCTGCGGGGAGCATCGATAGTTTCAAAAAACTATTAGATAAGCACCTGAATGACCACAACATTACATATAGTGCATATAGTTCATACAAGGATATACACTGTAATACTGACATAAAATCACACACATAGGTTGGATTTGATGGACTTGTGTCTTTTTCAACTTCACCTACTATGTAACCACTTCCCGCCCGCACTATAGCAATATGATGTGCGCAAAGTGGTTCTGTTATCCTGACCGGACATCATATGACATGATCGGGATAACCTGCGGGCACGCAGCGTGGCGATCGTTGATGTTGTGTGTCAGTCTGACACACCGCATCTCAGATCTGGGTGAAGAGCCTCTGACAGAGACTCTTTAACACTTGATTAGCTCTGTCCAATCACAGCTGATCACAGTGTAAACAAGAAGAGACATTTATGGGCTTTGCCTCCACTCGCATCTGACAGATGTGAGTAGAGGAGACCCAATCGGCTTCTCTCCTGACGGCAGGTCTGCGCTGATTATCAGCACAGCCCCCCTGAGGATACCCACCCAGGACCACCAGGGATGCCACCCATGGCCCCCAGGGATGCTGACCATGGATGCCCACCCAGGACCACCAGGTATGAACCTTAAAGATGCCAGTCAGTGCCCATTCTAGATGTCAATCAGTGCCCAGCAGTAAAGCCTGCCAGTGCGTCCTCATCAGTGCTGCCTATCAGAGCCATCTATCAGTGCCGCCTATCAGTGTTGCCTATTAGTGCACATTAGTGCCGCCTATCAGTGCCATCTTATCAGTACCTGTCAGTACAGCCTTATCAGCGCCCATCAGTGAAGGAAAAAAATTACTTATTTACAAAATTTTATAACAAAAATAAAGCCTCCGCAGCGGAGGTAACTGCCTGTGTGCCTTTCTTACTTGTGGCTGCGGTGTTCGCTGTGGTGACTCGTGGTGGCGCCATCTTGCTCCGTCCGGCCGGTGAGGGGATTTGCTGCTGTCTTAGAAAATAATGGGAGATTTCGGGTCCCCTCCGTTCCTCGGTGGCCGGCGGGTGTTTGCGGCCCCCTGGCATGTGAAGCTGGCTTGGCTGCTCGGTTCTACGGGTGATTCTCAGCCCGTTCTAGTGCAGAGCTCCCGGCGGTGCGTCCTCACACTTCCATAGCTAAGCTACGCCCCCCCTAAACTATTAATTAAGGCCTTCCTTACCCATTGGAGGTGTGAAAAAGATTCTTTCGTGAATTCAAACATAAGTCTATTAACCCATTAAGCCTGCAGAAATAAAATGTTGAACACAGAAGAGAAATGGGAATGCTTTAGAAGGCATATTAAACAAAGGTATCAAACAGTGCATTCCAATGGGCAATAAATATAGAAAAGCGAAAATTAAACCTGGGTGGTTAAATCGTAATGTGAGTAGCCTCATCAAGGAGAAAATTATGGCCTTTAAAAAAATATAAAGGGAATGGGTCACCATCAACATTCGAGCACTACAAGATATGCAATAAGAAATGAAAAATCGCAATCGGTACAGCTAAAAAGGATTACGAGAGACACATAAGAGGAAGAGAGTAAAAATAACCCCAACATTTTTTCAGATATATTAACCACTTCAATACAAGGCACTTTCCCCCCTTCCTGCCCAGACCAATTTTCAGCTTTCAGCACAGTTGCACTTTGACAAATGCGCCGTCATGCTGCGTTGTACCTAAACAAAATTTTTTTATAACTTTGTTCCCACAAATAGAGCTTTCTTTTGGTGGTATTTGATCACCACTGGGTTTTTTTTTCTGCTAAACCAATAAAAAAAGACCGAAGATTTTGAAAAAAAATACGTTTTTCTTTATTTTTGTTATAAAATTTTGTAAATAAGTAATTTTTTTCCTTCACTGATGGGCGCTGATAAGGCTGCACTGACAGGTACTGATAAGATGGCACTGATAGGCGGCACTAATGTGCACTAATAGGCAACACTGATAGGCGGCACTGATAGATGGCTCTGATAGGCAGCACTGATGAGGACGCACTGGCAGGCTTTACTGCTGGGTACTGATTGACATCTAGAATGGGCACTGACTGGCATCTTTAAAGTTAATACCTGGTGGTCCTGGGTGGGCATCCATGGTCAGCATCCCTGGGGGCCATGGGTGGCATCCCTGATGGTCCTGGGTGGGTATCCTCAGGGGGGCTGTGCTGATAATCAGCGCAGACCTGCCGTCAGGAGAGAAGCCGATTGGGTCTCCTCTACTCACATCTGTCAGATGCGAGTGGAGGCAAAGCCCATAAATGTCTCTTCTTGTTTACACTGTGATCAGCTGTGATTGGACAGAGCTAATCAAGTGTTAAAGAGTCTCTGTCAGAGGCTCTTCACCCAGATCTGAGATGCGGTGTGTCAGACTGACACACAACATCAACGATCGCCACGCTGCGTGCCCGCAGGTTATCCCGATCATGTCATATGATGTCCGGTCAGGATAACAGAACCACTTTGCGCACATCATATTGCTATAGTGCGGGCGGGAAGTGGTTACATAGTAGGTGAAGTTGAAAAAGACACAAGTCCATCAAATCCAACCTATGTGTGTGATTTTATGTCAGTATTACAGTGTATATCCTTGTATGAACTATATGTACTATATGTAATGTTGTGGTCATTCAGGTGCTTATCTAATAGTTTTTTGAAACTATCGATGCTCCCCGCAGAAACCACTGCCTGTGGAAGGGAATTCCACATCCTTACAGTCTTGCAGTATAGAACCCTCTATGCAGGGTACCAGTTAACAGTAAAAAGACAAAATCCCTAAGCTGGATAAAGATCCCTCCCTCTGTGCCAACTACAGGCCTATTGCCCTCCTGAATTTGGACCTGAAAATCTTCACTAAATTACTTTCAATACGTCTGAACACTGTCCTCGCCTCCCTTATCCATAAAGATCAGGTGGGATTTGCCCCGCTCCGTCAGGCGGGGGACAACACTAGGAAAATAATTGACCTGGTTGAGGTGGTGAACAGGGAGGGCCTGCAGTCCTTGCTACTTAGCTTGGACGTTGAGAAGGCTTTTGATCGCCTTGGGTGGCCCTTCCTGTTCACCACGCTACGCCATGTTGGGTTCCAGGGGCCTTTCCTTCGAGCAATCCAACACCTATATGCCAGTCCCTCCTCCCAAGTCAAAACTCCTTTAGCTCTTTCCTCCTCGTTTTCAGTGACCAATGGCACTAGGCAGGGATGCCCGCTCTCCCCCCTGCTTTTCGCGCTTTGTTTTGAACCTCTGGCCGCCACTATTCACAAGAAACCAAACATAAGGGGCACACGGGTTAGAGATAGGGAGTTTAAAATCTCACTATTCGCTGACGATATTATCCTCACACTGACCCAACCTAGAACTTCCCTCCCGAACCTCCATACAGAGCTCTTTCCGGATACAAAATAAATACATCCAAATCAGAGGCCCTCCCAGTTAACATTCCCAAAGTGGAGACGGATCACCTGAAGACCAATTTTCCCTACAGCTGGAAACTCACTGCCCTGAACTACCTGGGGATTTACATCACCCCAAAATTTGCCACCCTCTACCAGGAAAATTCCCCCCCCCCCTTTCGCTCCATCAGGGCCCTCCTACTGCAGTGGAAAAAACATCACATCTCCTTACTGGGAAGGAGATGTGATGTTTAGGGAGGACTGTCATAAAGATGACAGTCCTCCCTAAATTACTGTATCTGTTCCAAACTCTGCCTATCCCTGTACCTTACAGGCACCTGAGAAAGCTTCAGACTGACTTGCTCCAATATACCTGGAACTACAAAAGACACAGAATTCCTCATTCAGTGCTAATGGCGGCGCGATCAGATGGGGGCCTAGCTTACCCTAACACTATTAAATATTATCAGGCAGCCCAGCTGCGGGCCATAGCTTCTTGGTTTACCCAGCGCTCCTATAACAAATGGACGGAAATCGAAAAGCTATGGCTCACCCCAATACACTCAAACAATCTACTTTGGAATGAAAAGCAGAGGTAGACCCCGACCGTTTGTTGGGCCCAATGTCCCAACTTTGACAAAGATGGCGCAAGTTGGCACGCCAACACAAGCTGTCCTCTGACAACTCGCTCCTGACATCTTTTGTCTGCAATCCCAAGGTATAAAGGAAAAATAAAAAATAAAAAACTAAATGACCAAGGCACACCAAACAGAGTAAACTACAAAAAAGTTTATTAAGCTAAACAAAACTGAACACAGAAAAAAGTGTACACAACCACCCCTAAAAGACAGATATGGTGGAAATACTGTTAAGGGGATCCCACCAATCTATCTATACTCTCCCTGTAAACAGTATATAATCCCTCATAAAAAAAGGCGAGGAAGCCCTCAAGTGGGGGAGGATCCTCCCTACCCCAATAGATAGCACACCCCTATGCACCTATGAAACCCCCTACTACCTGAGATGGCAGGCTGAACAATACAGTTCCTGAAGGGACAGCGTGATAATGCAAATGCACTAGATATTCATGCTGTTCCCAGACACAAACAGCTCAATGGCTAGCCATGGTATCTGCAGTCAGTCAGTCAAAGGAAAAAAATGAGTGGTAAAAAATAGGAACAAGCTGGACAAAAACAAAAAACAATGGAAAGACAAAGAATATATATGATGATAAAGTGCTGTGATATAGGATGAAATAAAGGGGCCTGATTCCGCCTGGTAGAAAATTGTATCCTGAGATGTAAGTCCATCCAAAAGTATCTTCCTGTGTTATTAGAAACAGGGATATATCAAGTGTCCAGTATAGTTTTTGTCACTGGATATAAAAGCGGTGTGTAACCACACAAATGGGGACAAGTGAGTGAATAGATATGCACTATACCCATATGCTGAAGAGTCTATTATAAGACAAAATGTCTTCTGAATAGCTGAATGAATGCTAGATAGGGACACAATTCCAATACACAATTGATAGCTGTATGTCCTCCTTATATTGTAGCAAGCATAAATGCAAAAAAGGGTATATGCAAAAAGGCCAGGGTTACTCACTGATGGTAGAAGAATATGGATGTCCCTCAAAGACAGACGACCTGGATGCAGATCTGTATGGTATGTATATCCAGACGGTATTCCAATATGTCCATATTTTTTTTTTAACAGAAAGTTTTTATTGAACAAATCAGCATTACAATACAAAAAAAAAAATTAGTACAATCAATGTGGTAATAATAATTATAGTAAGATCTATCTGCAGCCGATAGCCACTATTTATCAGCTATTCCAGTTGTGTAAGTGTCAGAAGTTTCTCTTAACAATACTCCTATGGCATTACATCCTTATAAACTCTTAGATAATATAAAGTAAATAACTAATATCCAATCAAGCCTGGTGGGGGGGTCGGGGAGGGGTGGGAGAAAAGGGGGGGAGAAAAAAGGGGAGGGGGAAAGGGGGGGGCGTGAAGGAAGGGGATGAAGGGGAACTGGCAGAAGAAGAATAGCCCTGAAAAGTATGACGCCCTCCACTGTGCTTCACTTCCTAATTATGGGGTAGGGGGTTCAGGGTCCCCGGAGGCGTCCACCCATGAGGACCAGATTTTATCGAACTTCCCCGGACATTGCCTACTTTCATACGTCAGTCTATATAGGGGGAGTACCATATTCACCGATATTTTCCACAAGGCCAGGGTAGGAGGCTCTACCAGTTTCTATCCCAGTAAAATTTCCCACCTAGCGTAGTATAATGTGAAGGTTAGACACAGTTTAATATACCTATCTCCTTCAACATCCTCAAGATGACTTAGCAATAGTATTTGAGGATCCACCGGTAAGTTTGAGCCTATGACTTTGCTCAGTGTGGAGGCAACTGCTGACCAAAAGGGTCGGATTTTGGGACAAGACCAGACCATGTGCCAAAACGTGCCCACCTCCTGTCTGCATCTCTGACAGTTAGGGTCTCTTTGGTGGTAAATGCGCGCCAGTCTCCAATATGTCCATATTTAAACGCAAAGCATTAGTGCCTCTTTACCTGGGCTGCTTAGCTGATCAACAGGGCTGTGTTCCATTCCTTGACACCTGCTGCTGGTCTTAACCATGGTAATTAGTGTGAAAAAGAGGATATATTCGTATCCACGTGAATGAGTCAGGTAGTGGTTCAGTACTCCAATTCCAAATGTCAGTGTAGGCTGCGGGGGGGTGCATGGCGGAGGTGCTCTCCCAGCATAGAGCAATCCAAGGCACCAGATAGCCTTACCCACCAAATGTCCTCACCATGGGTGACGCGGAATCTTTTTCACTTTGGGAATCTGGTGGATTCCCTGACTACTACCTTTTGCTGAGCTACAGGCCAAATTTGATCTACCACGTCAGGAGTTCTATGGGTACCTCCAAATATGCCACTACGCCATGACCTTTGCACTAAACCTGCAATTTTCCCCTCCAACCCCCTTTGAAAATCTAATATTGGCGGGCTCAGCCCAGAAGGGCCTAATATCCGATATATACAAAATACTGAATGCATGTCCATCGGAAATGGTGGGCAAACATGTCTATATGATTAGATGGGAAAAGGCTCTTGGTGAGGAGATCCCTATGGAGCAATGGCGGGTGATTTGGTCTCAGGCAGCGAAAAGCTCGCTCTGTACGCTTTACAAGGAAAATACAGTGGGGACAGAAAGTATTCAGACTCCCTTAAATTTTTCACTCTTTGTTATATTGCAGCCACTTGCTAAAATCATTTAAGTTCATTTTTTTCCTCATTAATTGACATTTTTGCAGATTTATTAAAAAAGAAAAACATATCATATCACATGGTCCTAAGTATTCAGACCCTTTGCTCAGTATTTAGTAGAAGCACCCTTTTGATCTAATACAGCCATGAGTCTTTTTGGGAAAGATGCAACAAGTTTTTCACACCTGGATTTGGGGATCCTCTGCCATTCCTCCTTGCAGATCCTGTCCAGTTCTGTCCGGTTGGATGGTAAACGTTGGTGGACAGCCATTTTTAGGTCTCTCCAGAGATGCTCAATTGGGTATAAGTCAGGTCTCTGGCTGGGTCATTCAAGAACAGTCACGGAGTTGTTGTGAAGCCAGTCAGAGGTCCTGAGCACTCTGGAGAAGGTTTTAGTCCAGGATATCCCTGTACTTGGCCGCATTCATCTTTCCCTCGATTGCAACCAGTCATCCTCTCCCTGCAGCTGAAAAACACCCCCACAGCATGATGCTGCCACCACCATGCTTCACTGTTGGGACTGTATTGGACAGGTGATGAGCAGTGCCTGGTTTTCTCCACACATAATGCTTAGAATTAAGGCCAAAAAGTTCTATCTTGGTCTCATCAGACCAGAGAATCTCATTTCTCACCATCTTGGAGTCCTTCAGGTGTTTTTTTAGCAAACTCCATGCGGGCTTTCATGTGTCTTGCACTGAGGAGAGGCTTCCGTCGGGCCACTCTGCCATAAAGCCCCGACTGGTGGAGGGCTGCAGTGATGGTTGACTTTCTACAACTTTCTCCCATCTCCCGACTGCATCTCTGGAGCTCAGCCACAGTGATCTTTGGGTTCTTCTTTACCTCTCTGACCAAGGCTCTTTTTCCCCGATAGCTCAGTTTGGCCGGACGACCAGCTCTAGGAAGGGTTCTGGTCATCCCAAACGTCTTCCATTTAAGGATTATGGAGGCCACTGTGCTCTTAGGAACCTTAAGTGCAGCAGAAATTTTTTTGTAACCTTGGCCAGATCTGTGCCTTGCCACAATTCTGTGTCTGAGCTCTTCAGCAGTTCCTTTGACCTCATGATTCTCATTTGCTCTGACATACACTGTGACCTGTAAGGTCTTATATAGACAGGTGTGTGGCTTTCCTAATCAAGTCCAATCAGTATAATCAAACACAGCTGGACTCAAATGAAGGTGTAGAACCATCTCAAGGATGATCAGAAGAAATGGACAGCACCTGAGTTAAATATATGAGTGTCACAGCAAAGGGTCTGAATACTTAGGACCATGTGATATTTCAGTTTTTCTTTTTTAATAAATCTGCAAAAATGTCAACAATTCTGTGTTTTTCTGTCAATATGGGGTGCTGTGTGTACATTAATGAGGAGAAAAGATGAACTTACATGATTTTAGCAAATGGCTGCAATATAATAAAGAGTGAAAAGTTTAGGGGGTCTGAATACTTTCCATCCCCACTGTACATATGAAATCCTCTACTTCTGGTATACGACTGGTATAATGATCCCTACCTCATTATATTTAATTGCCATCTAGATAGGGGGAGGCCTGTGTATGTAGTGTATCTAGACTTTGCAAAAGCATTTTCTACCCTTCCCCATAAACGCTTAATTTACAAGCTGAGGTCTGCAGGCTTGAACCATAGGGTTTGGGTAAGAAACTGGTTACAGGGACAGGTCCAAAGGGTAGTGATAAATAACAAGTACTCAGACTGGTCTGGAGTAGTAAGTAGGGTACCCCAAGGCTCTCTTGGGACCAATTCTATTCAACATATTCATAAATGATATAGAGTATGGGATAACTAGTTTAGTCTTTTTTTTAACATAAATTTTATTTATTTTTAACAAACAAACAGATTATAAATCAAGTTATAGTAGAATAGGGCATATGTTGTACATTAATCGGATAAACAGTATCGGGTCAAACGAGTACAGTGACAGTGATATATACATTGAGGTTATGTCCATTGAGCTTAATAATTAAGTAAATCATACAAATAGCAAAAGGAAAAACCATGGGGGGGGGGGGGGGGGGGGGTCTGGGCCCACAACATTATTCAGGGCATAGCCTTCTGATGATCAGACCTGGCATAGGCCAGGGGTCAGAATGCAGGGATGCAGGGGAGAGGTAAACACTCAGGATTGAAGAGGTAGATATATGGGGAGGTCTTCCAGTATCTACTCAAGGGTCAGGTGTCTAGCTCTCACCCAGTCCGCCCAAATTTTATCAAATTTCTTCAGGCAATTCCTTCCTAGATATGTTAGTTTGTAGAGAGGTAATGCTGCATTGATGAGGGAAAGCCAAAGTTGTTTAGGGGGTGGTTGAGGCTGGTTCCAGTGGAGGAGGATCGCCTTCCTAGAGTATAATGCAGTGTAAAAAACAAACAGTTTTTTCCTCTGGGGGGCTTCAAGGGAGTCACATATGCCCAGAAGATAGGGGAATAGGACTGTTCGGGACATTGAGCTTTCCTATGGAATTAATATCATCCAGGACCACCTTCCAAAAACTCCCTATCTCTGGACAGGCCCAAACTATATGGAAGAAATTTGCATGATCCGAACCACACTTGGGACACATTGCTGATCTGTCAGGGTAGATTTTCTCTAAGCGTACCGGGGAATAGTAGGCGCGATGTAAAAATTTCAGTTGGGTAAATCTGTCCCTTGATGAGATGGTCAATGTTAGGTACTGCTGTATTCCCTCCTCCCAATCATCATCAGCTAATTCAGGAATGTCACGCTGCCAACACGAAAACAATTGGGAGACCTTAGATGTGTCCAACAGGACAAGCATGTTATAAATATTCAAGAGCATTTTGCTACGTTCAGGGGATCGGAGCTCCATTTCCAAGTCTGACATCTATAAGGTCACCGAGTTAGGGAATTGGGAGCAGAAAGCATGCCTTATTTGGAGATATCTAAAGAACATTTGGTTTGGGAGGCCCCTGATACTCTTCAGAGCATCAAATGTTGTCAAATGTCCCTGCGATACTATATCTCCTAAGGTTGTGATCCTGTGTCTAGCCCACACAACTGGGTCCGGTATAGACTGAAAATGCTGCAACTTCGGAGTGATGTTACAGGAGACCATGTATTTTGTTTCCCAAATTTCAGACTAACAGTATCCCAAATCTTAAGGGTTGTCTTCATAGGGAGAGACACCTTTGGATTAGATCGGGGACCCCTGTGTATGAGGTTTCTCAATTCTGAATAGGAGCCTAACATCGCAGCCTCTACCGTGGAAGCTGGGTTAGCAGGTTCCTCCGCCAACCACCACTTAAGTGTCACCAGGACCACAATAAAAATGAAATATTCCTTTAAATATCATGCCTGGGGGGTGTCTATAGTATGCCTGTAAAGTATCGCAGTTTTCCCGTGTTTAGAACAGTACTACAGCAAAATTACATTTCTAAAGGAAAAAAAGTCATTTAAAACTGATCGCGACTGTAATGAAATTGTCGGGTCTCTGCAATATAGATAAAACTCATTGAAAAAAACGGCATTTGAGTTCCCCCGCCAGTCCATTACCAGGCCCTTTGGGTCTGGTGTGAATATTAAGGGGAACCCCGAACCAAAAATAAAAAAAAAGATTGCATGGAGGTCCCCTGAAAATCCATACCAGGCCCTTCAGGTCTGGTATGGATTTTAAGGGGAACCCTGCACCAAATTTTTTAAAAAATGGCGTAGGGGTCCCCCCAAAATCCATACCAGACCCTTCAGGTCTGGTATGGATTTTAAGGGGAACCCTGCACCAAATTTTTTAAAAAATGGCGTAGGGGTCCCCCTAAAATCCATACCAGACCCTTATCCGAGCACGCAACCTGGCAGACCACAGGAATACGGGGAGGATGAGAGAACGCCCCCCTCCTGAACCGTACCAAGCCACATGCCCTCAACATGTGGAGGGTGCTTTGGAGTAGCCCCCCAAAGCACCTTGTCCCCAGGGCTTCATCTGCACAACCCTTGCCCAGTGGTTGTGGGGGTCTGTGGGTGGGGGGCTTATCGGAATCTGGAAGCCCCCTTTAACAAGGGGACCTCCAGATCCCGGCCTCCCCCCATGTGAATTGGAAACGGTACATTTGTACCCCTACCATTTCACAAAAAAAGTGTCAAAAGTATTAAAAAAGACAGGGGAAACTTTGGGATAAGTCCTTTATTAAAAAAATTAAAATGTCCCGCGATGTAGATCCATCACACGCCACCCGACGAGCCGAAAAAAAAAAAGCCATGGGAGGTTCCTGCCGAGTGACACTTCTTCTCAATGACAGCTGTTATATAGCTGAGGGCGGGGCCACTCGGTGAAGTAAACGGGCGACCCCGTCTTCCTCTGACGTCACATCCATTTGGCGGCATGAGATGGATCTACATCACGGGATATTTTTTTATTCTTTTATTTTTTAATAAGGACTTGTCTCCTGTCTTTTTTACTATTTTTGACACCTTTTTTGTGAAATAGTAGGGGTACAATGTACCCGTTACCAATTCACATAGGGGGAGGCTGGGATTTGGGGGTCCCTTTGTTAAAGGGGGCTTCCAGATTCTGATAAGCCCCCTGCCCGCAGACCCCCACAACCACCAGTCAAGGGTTGTGGGGATGAGGCCCTTGTCCCCATAAACATGGGGACAAAATGCTTTGGGGGGGCTACTCCAAAGCACCCTCCCCGTGTTGAGGGCATGTGGCCTGGTAAGGTTCAGAAGGGGGGGTGTTCTCTCATCCCCCCTCTTTTCCTGCAGCCTGCCAGGTTGCGTGCTCGGATAAGTGTCTGGTATTGATTTTGGAGGGGGGCCCTACGCCATTTTTTTTTTAAATTTGCACAGAGTTTCCCTTAATACTCTTACCAGACCCGAAGGGCCTGGTATGGATTTTGGGGGGACCCCACGCGATTATTTAAAAAAATTTTGGTGCGGGGTTCCCCTTAATATTTATACCAGGCCCAAAGGGCCTGGTAATGGACTGGGGGGAACCCATGCTGTTTTTTTTCAATGAGTTTTATCTAAATTGCCGAGACCCGACAATTCATTACAGCCGCAATCAGTTTTAAATGACTTTTTTTCCTTTAGAAATGTAATTTTGCTGTGGTACTGTTCTAAACAGGGAAAAACTGTGCCACTTTACAGACATGCTATAGATACCCCCAGGCACCATATTTAAAGGAATATTTCATTTTTATTGTTTCACTTTAAGCATTATTAAAATCACTGCTCCTGAAAAAACGGCCGTTTTTAAAACTTTTTTTGCATTGATACATGTCCCCTGGGGCAGGACCCGGGTCCCCAAACACTTTTTATGACAATAACTTGCATATAAGACTTTAAAATGAGCACTTTTGATTTTTCATGTTTGTGTCCCATAGACTTTAACAGTGTTCGTGTGTTCGTCCAAATTTTTTGCCTGTTCGCAAGATCTGGTGCAAACCGAACCGGGGGGGGGGGGGTGTTTGGCTCTGGCTCATCCTTAGTGCTAATAGATGACAGATTAAGCAACAGCATGCAGTGCCAAGTAGCATGCATAAAAAAAGGATATACTCCAGTGACAAAAATATAATCCTGCCACTTTATAAAACTCTGGTTAGTTCTCATCTGGTGTTTTCCGTTCAGTTCTGGTAGCCAGTCCTCCGAAGGGATGTGCTGGAGCTGGAGAGAGTCCAAAGTAGGGTAACAAAACTAATAAGGGGACTGGAGGACCTCAATTACCAAGAACGACTGCAAACACTAAATTTATTCTCGCTGGGATGAGATGCTTAAGAGGGGACATGATAGCGATCTACAAATATCTCATTAGGGATCCCAGCATAGGAAATAAACTATTCAGTCATAGGGATGGTAAAAGGACATGGGGGGGACACGAGACTGGAGAAGCGGTTTAACCTTAAACTGCGTAGGGAGTTCTTCACTGTTAGGGGAATAAGGATGTGGAACACTTTACCGCAATTGGTGGTGGCTGCAAGGAGTATAGATATTTTTTAAAAGACTCTTATGCCCTGTACACACGGTCAGACTTTCCGACGTAAAATGTGCGATCGTAGCTTGTTGTCGGAAATTCCGATCGTGTGTAGGCCCCATCGGACAGTTTCCATCGGAATTTCCGTCGCACAAAATTTTAGATCTGGTTCTCAAATTTTCCGACAAAAAAATCTGTTCGCGCAAATTCCGATCGTGTGTACACAATTCCGACGCACAAAGTGCCATGCATGCTCGGAATCAAGCAGAAGAGCAGCACTGGCTATTGAACTTCATTTTTCTCGGCTCGCCGTATGTGTTGTACGTCACCGCGTTCTTAACGTTCGGAATTTCCGACCAACTTTGTGTGACCGTGTGTATGCAAGACAAGTTTGAGCCAACATCCGTTGGAAAAAATCCATGGATTTTGTTGTCAGAATGTCTGATCAATGTCCGATCGTGTACGCGGCATTAGATGTGCATCTTAAAAGACACAACATACAGGGATATGGGAAATCATTATAGACACTTATACACATACATCTACACAGGTTGAACTGGATGGACAACTGTCTTTTTTCAGCCTTACCGACTATGTAATTTTTGCAATAGCGATTGAAACTCTAGCAATAGCCATCAGGAATCCTCCAGATATCCATGGAGTTTGGTGCGGGTCTCAAACACACAAATGTGCACTCTTCGCGGATGGTTTCCTCGTCTGTATTACTTTGCCACTTATCTCCCTACCTAATATCTGTCGCCTACTAGACAAGTTTGGCAATATCTCTGGCCTGAATGTCAATATGTCTAAATCACAAGCCCTTTACATCAACTTCTAAGACTTCTTAATCATTTGACTGAAGAACCACTTTGACTTTTCCTGGAGAAAATCCACCATCCCCTACTTGGGGGTCCTTCTTCCTACAAGGGTGGACCAATTAAATTCAGCCAATTTCCCCCCACTTTAAAAAAAATTAGGAACAGACCTTAGTTGTTGGTCTCAGGTCAACCTTCCATGGCCGGAATGGGTTCACTCTATCAAGATTACATTATTTCTGCGAATCCTCTACCTTCCCATACCCATCAACAAGGACCATTTATGGCGATTCCAGGCAGAAATTATCGCCTTTGTTTGGAGCTCAAAGGGTCACAAAGTAGCTAAAGGGGTCCTCCTCCAAGCTCGAAACAAAGGGGTTCTGGGACTGCCCAATCTTCTCTGGTACTACAAAGCCGCCCAGCTAGCCCAGATTTCAGTCATCCACACACACGCAGCCAAACCCGACTGGGTGCATGTGGAACGACAGGTGGTGCCACACTTTACTCTGGATTACCTGTTGTGGTGTCACCCTAAAAAACGCCCAGCGATCCTAGCCCCAACACTCTCTCACTCGTTTACTCCATGGGAGAGCCTCAGGGGCCACTCGTAGGTAGTCTCTCATATACGTCCAATGGCCCACCTCTTCCACAGTCCCCAATTCCCCCAGGTATGAATATAAAAGAATTTCAATGGTGGCTGAACAAGGGGTTGTACAGGGCTGGTCACTTTTTCAGTTCCATTGGCCTACTCACCCTTAGCTATTGTATCAGCAAACTTGAAATGCCCACGTCAGAGAAATTTAGATTTCTCCAAATTTTAGACTTCTTACACTCCTTGTGGGTGTCTAAACTCTAAACCTAGCTATATAGCGGAATGAGAGGAGGATCTCTCTCAGGAGTGGGATTTGGAGGATTGGTATGGAGCTGTTTCATGTGCACACCGAGGCATTCTAAATATCTCTTTGATTGAGGTGGACGTTAAGGCTCTGACACAGTGGTATTTAGTCCCTAGTAGATTATCAAAATTATACCCTTCGGCCTCCCCCCTATGCTTTAGAGACTGCTCTCACATGGACTCAATGCTACATATTTGGTGGGAATGATGGTGTGGTTGTTTTTAAAGGAGCACAATACAATGATACTTGAACAAAAAAGAGCTGCATGGTCAAGTTGCCAGAAAGAAGCCTTTACTGTACAAGTTCCACAAAAAAGCCTGGTTACAATACGCCCAACAACACCTAGACATGGCTCATTGGCTTTTTTGTGGCATTGGTGCAGTAAAGGCTTCCTTATGGAAGCTCAACCACGCAGCTCTTTTTTGTTCAAGTATCGTTGAATTGTGCTCCTTAAAAAACAACCACACAGTCTTTTTGGAGAGCAGCCTGTATTTCTCCTGCAGTTACCTGTGGGTTTTTCTTTGTATCCTGAGCAATTCTTCCGCCAGTTGAGGCTGCAATCTTTCTTGGTCTACCTGACCTTGGCTTGGTATCAAAAGAGCCCCTAATTTTCCACTTCTTAAAAAGTGATTAAACAGTACTGACTGGCATATTCAAGGCTTTGGATATCTTTTTATATTCTTTTCCATCTTGTAAAGTTGCATTACCTTGTTATGCAGGTCTTTTGACTGTTCTTTTCTACCTCCTCATGGCTCAGTGTCTAGCCTGCTTAGTGCATCCATGTGAGAGCTAACAAACTCATTGACTATTTATACACAAACACTAATTGTGATTTAAAAAGCCACAAATGTGGGAAATTAACCTTTAATTGCCATTTTACCTTGTGTGTGCCACCTTCTGTGTCTGTACCAAGGCCAAACATTCCAGGGTATGTAAACTTTTTATCAGGGCCATTTAGGTGATTTCTGTTATTGTGATTTAAAAAGGATCCAAAAAAAACTGTGTGATAATAAATGGCTTCATGTGATTGCTATCCTTAAATAAAAGACAGTCTTTTGGCATGATCAGTCATATTTTCAATATTAATGCCAAAATTTCTGCCAGGGTATGCAAACGTTTGAGCTGTAAATAGGTGAGAGACGCACATCAGGGGACCCTCTTTTACAGGGACAACTCAGTCCCCTTTAGCAATACAGTGGGTGGTCGCATTCAGGAGTGGTTTTATACCTTTCGCCTTTTTTTGATCCACCCTCTCTGAATGCAGACCCCTTGACATTGTACTTGATTCCATGTTTTTTGGTATTTTCATTTCATAATTTAGGGTTATTAATGGGACATGCTGGGTCTTAGGCCTTGCTACCTCTTGTATTAAGATACAGGGTCAAGGGGATTAACAATGCACGATAGGAGCCACACCTTGGGTAGGTTCAACCCGTTCCTCCTTTGAGAGGTGTGATTGAACCTGCCATCTTCTCCCCTCTTCTCTGTACCATTTCTGGCTCCTCTTGATCATTCTATAAGGTCTCAGATCCCCTTTCGAGGTAATGATAAACATATTCTCAGACAAATGCCCTCCTGAACACCTAATCTAAGTGCTTGACCCCGTATGAAATTTGTACTTTATATTACATCTATTTTCCACTGTAATGCAATGTAGTTCTATACTGTGAACCTTTGTCTTTTATGTTGTAGTTTTTTTTTAACCTTTAATAAAAACTAGATGATAGGTGGTATGTCCTACGACACCTCATCCCTGAATACTATCAAAAAATTCCTCAAACCATACCCTGAAATTACCTATAGACGGGCTCCATCTATGAGAGATTTATTAGTTCATAGTCACCACAAGATACAAGGTCCTTTGGACCATTCAAGTCCCTCTCCCACCCCCCCAGGTACAGGTTGGCATAAGAAGGGGCACACTTAGTCCCCATAGCCACCCCCTGTACCTGGAGGAAGTGGGAGGAACCAAACATAAAAACATTTCTAGTCAAGATGAACTCAAGCAGCCGAAGAACAAACTGGCTATAACTATCAAAAGATGATCCTCATTCCTGAAGACGGGTACGAGTTACTTCAATACCTTTTAGTGTGTGGAATTGAATTATATAAACATTCCACATCTAAAGCCACCAGCCAAGTATTGGGAGGGACCTGTTTTCCATCGATATGACGAAACAAATCAATAGTGTCCTGCACATATGAAAATAGAGCAGTTACGTGAGATATTAGGTACTTGTCCACCAAAGCACTAGCATTCTCTGTGAAACTTTGGCATCCCGAGACAATAGGTCGTCCAGGTGGTTTTTTCACTGATTTGTGCACTTTGGGCAGTGAATAAAAGGTAGGATTTTAGGATCCTTCACATTAAGGTAATTCCATGTACTGGAATCAATGACACCTGATTGATACGCCTCAAAAATTAAACTGTAATATTCATTGTTAAAGTTAGTTATTTGTGTTTTGGAGATAGGGCGGTACCAACGCACGTTGCCAAGGATCTCCCGGCACATAGCTTCATATGCGGGGATGTCCATAACAACAACGTTGCTGCCCTTATCCGCAGGCTTAATAACTTGACCAGAATGGCATTGCAATTCTCAAAGGGCTTTCCAATATCTCAGAGGTAAATTATGTATATGGACTTGTTGTAGGTCCAAATTTTCAATTTCATGGGTAATCTGTTGGACAAAAGCCCAAATATTGGGGTTCGTTTGAAGTGGAGGAAAATTACGTGATTTAGGTTTGAACGATATCGGTGGGGGGAAGGAGACACCGGAGACAACTATGCCACAGGATGGAGTTTGTGGCACATCCTCTACAGTGTGTCCCTCATCCCACAAGTGCTTAAGATCCTCCAGAGCCCAAAGCTCAGCCTCAGAGGGTTCCAATAAGGTGGATGTGATAGATTCCGAAGATGGTGTTTTGTCATAAATTACCTTAAATAACAGGCATCGGGCAAATAAATGTATGTCTTTAATAAGTTGGAAACGATCTAAATCGATGGAAGGGCAAAAAGTAAGTCCTAATTTCAAAACTTGAATTTGATCAGCTGTGAGATTGACTGAAGAAAGATTAACAACATCCAATTCAAGTGAGCTAGTATTTAAGGAAGTGGGGGTGGGTTGGTTATATCCGGTTTTTCCTAAAAAAATAGGTGCCAACTTGGGGTCAATGGAGTGGGTACTGGTGGGAAAAAGTGAGGAAATGGTGGGTTCACTTGCTCGACGGCCAGTACCTGACAAGGCCGAATTGCAAGGAATAGGAGTAGTAGTGCCTAGTGAGGGGTGTACTAAAGTATCAGATGAAGTGAGTGTCGATATAGATCTACCCAAAGAGGGAAATGGGGTAGATGATAGTGTTTTAGATGAGTGTATGAGGCCCACTGAGGGTTGACGTTTGGAAATGGAACCCGGTGTACGGTGAAGAGGGGCAGTAATGGTGCGATCTCCCTTTTTTTTTCTTGGGTAGTCTTTCTTGGGAAAGTTCATGGTAAGTAGTAGAGGAGCTTGGAGAGAAAGTCACAGAATTAACATTGGACGCCACATTATCTGGTTTAGGGGCTTCAGTAGTGTGAGGTTTAGAGAAGGGTTTGCTAAAGGTGGTATGATTCCACCTATAAGCAAAACCATTCTCATGAGCTAGTTTATCCCGGAGGAATTTACCTTCTTTGATGTTTATAATTTCTAACGTGTATTCTTCCAGATGTGACCGTAAGTCTTTGTCACGTTTAATGAATCGAGAAGAAGAGATAACAAGTCTGTATTCATCATACCAATTACTGATCTGTGCATCTAATTGACTGAGTTCAGATTCATATTGTTTACATAGTAACGAAATCATTTCGAAGGAGCAAGTTTGAAGGTTTTGCTCCCACGATTGTTTAAGAGAATCAGTAATCTTCCTAATATTAGGAAAGATTTGGATCCTCAAACCCCAAGGTACTATGCCATTCAGGGAGTATTTTTCAAAATAGGTTTTGTGCCAATATGTGCGTACCTTTTTTTCAAGAAGACGCTGCAGTCTCATGAATGCACGATCAAGGTCATCATCAGAAACATTGGCCTCCGTTTTGGATGACCGAATCTTTGTCATCAGGTCCGCAAAGGCCTCACCACAAAAATCCGCCATCCTGTCCCACTGCTGGTGAATAAGAGTTATTAATGAAGAGATTAATTTATTTATACTTTGACAACAATTACCCTTCAAAAATATTGATATAAAAAAAATTAATAGTTCAATTTACGAAAAACATATTTTTCTACATAAAAACTAGTAACAGTTATATTAATTACCAAAATTTCAATTTGTAGCCAAAAGGACAGACCACCAATGGTATGTGGTGTATTGAAACACCTAATTTAGATAAATAGGTGATAGGTGGTATGTCCTAGTAGATACGGCACCTCATCCCTGTTGAGGAATATTCTAATAAGGAAAAAAGGGGGGATGGGATTATTGCGGTGCCACCAATGAAATAGAACAATTTTATTGTAAAAATATCTTTTTTATTTTAATCGTATCAAAAAAGCTAAAAAATGTACATTAGACATACATATATAGAAAATTTCAAAAATACAAAAGCGCAAATACAATTCAAGATAATGACCATCACCAATGGTGTTGGAGGGTGATCGCTGGTCACTTGTTCCCAACTAGTTTCACCAAAACATTGGCTTCATCAGGGGAATGTACAGATTAACACAAAGAGTAAAAACACTGAAACAAGAAAAAAAGGAGTATATCATTAAATCCACATAATCTAGTATCATTAAGGTGAACTGTCACATCGCAAAGCGGTCAAAATACTGTCCAACCCTGTCCCTGGCCTCCCAGTCCCCACACCCAGAACATACCATGCAGGAATTCCAGGGCACAAGGGGGACACCACCAAAGCACTGAGAATGGTAGTCACACTCAGCCCAGTATTTGGCTACAGGGGAATTGAAAGGCGCCTAGAAAATGAAAATTAGCATATAAATATACAAATATTCATTAATTAATAAAGGGAACTAAGCCTCAATTACATACCCTGATTATATGCAAGAAGGAGCACTCAATAGTGCACAGAGGAAATTCACGGCACAATGATTAAATACAAAAATTGCAAGATTTAAGTGTAGCCAAAAAAGCTAGAAAAATAACAAAATAGTGGTATTAGTAAGATGATCTAGATTTTATGTAAATTAGATAAATCAATGGCGAATATTTATAACAAATTTGGGGAGCTTATTAGATACTTAATATACTAGAGGTGCTTACCAAAAAGATGCATATGGCTGGAAACAAAGGTGCGCCCTAAACATGAGGTTCCGCCAATGTATAGGCTAAGCATTGAAAACCTCCCCAACATATCCTTCAGATAACACCAGCTGAATTAGGTGATCTAAAAATCAATACAAGTGGAAATGCTGTCAGCATGGAAACCAGCTAACATAACCATGTATAACAGCAATGGTGAGGATAAAAAAGCTTGGGCGCCAAATAAGAAAGGAGGAGGTATAAAGTTATTACCTTTAACAAGTATCGCCAGGTCCCCACACTTATCCCGCAGCAGGTAGGTATAGATTGCTGAAATGTGGCTGCCTTTTAAAACCCCCACCTGATCAGCATAACATAGGTCAGCCAATCAGGAGCGGACGGGGCACATGAGCAGTAGCCAAAGCCATCAGCCTACACTACCCAGAAAGCCGAGCGTCGATCGCGTCACATGGCCGTGTTTACCAGTGACGCGATCTGTGTAGATGTATTTAAAGCATCGGAGCTATCCAAGGGGAGGGGGAGGAGAGATGGAAACCTCACAGCCATCCACGGAGAGAGGGGAGGAGGCAATGGGACTGGTGTTGGAAAATCTGCGATGGTCCCGGCCGAAGGGGCGGGCTGACAATAAAGTCAGCCCTTGGGCGTCCATGCAGCCAAAGGCTGTAGTGGGACAGATTCTCATGCGGAATGGGGGCAGAACAGCCAAGTGTACTAGGTCCACATAGCAGACCCCAGGGGGAGACCGGAACGACCAGGGACATAGGCGAGACAGCCTATACAGTGGATAGTTGTCACCACAATGACCGAAATACGATACACCTGACAGGATGCCTACAACAATAGAAGTGTGGATTAAATACCAAAGATACACTGATTAAAACAATATTAAAATCCAATGATAGATTTAATATCTCTAACTTCATATAACTCTACATGACTAGTAATCATCAAAACCAGCAGTTTATTTACTATATCAAAGTATCAATACATTCCAATAAATACCAAAAAGAAAATACACAGAAAAAAATAAAAAATACATTTTTTTATGTATCAGAGAATATGAAAAAACAGAGATTTAGTAGACAACTCAACATCCATCGTTAAACTTAATATGAAAAAACAATCCAGCAGTGGGCACAGGATGGGGGCAGGAAATGAGGACAAGATAGATCACCAAACCGTGGGGACCGAGTTGACAAAGGGACCAGTCAGGCCATGGGGAGACAATCGATAGATGGACCGATTGAACAGCAGAAAACTAAGATGATCAATACAGGCAAATAGGTACCATTCTAAAGAAAGGATTTAAAACTGATATATTCGTTTAAACCAGGATGTTTTACAGCGTCCAATAAGTATATCCATCTGGTCTCCATCTGAAGCAAGGAGTTGTCAATGTTGCCGCCCCGAGCATGAGGAGGAATGTGCTCGAGGGCCGCAAATCTGACAACGTCAGGGTCGTAATTATGTTCCGTTGCAATATGCCTATTCAGGGCTGTAGTGGTTAAATGTTTGTATAGAGGTGCAATATGATCCTTGATGCGTTTAAGAAATGGACGCTTAGTTTTCCCCACGTAAAAGCAACCACATTGGCATAGGGCTAAATACACTACACCAATTGTTTTGCAAGTGACTCTATATCTCAAGCGGTGAATCTTACCGTTTGGGAGAAGGGTGTTCCTGGAATTATGGATGAAAGGGCAAAAATCACATACACCACACGAAAAGGTACCAACATTAGAATGGTCCAAAGGACCTCGTATCTCGTGGTGACTATGAACTAATAAATCTCTCATAGATGGAGCCCGTCTATAGGTAATTTCAGGGTATGGTTTGAGGAATTTTTTGATAGTATTGTCGGCCGTCAAGAGTGGCCAATATTTTTGAAGAATCCCTCTCATCTGACCATGTTGCTTGGAAAATTGGGTAATAATCCTCACAGAAGAATTTACTGTCCGAGGTTTGGTTAGGTGAATAAGGTTATGTCTGTTTCGCTTAATGATTCTGTTGAAAGACCTCTTCAGCAAGGAACGGCTGTATCCCCGCAGACGAAGTCTCTCATACAGCTCACTGGCTGCCAGATGGAAATCTGAATACTGAGTACAGTTCCTTCTAAGCCTTAAAAATTGGCTATAGGGTATACTATCTAATAATGGCTGGGGGTGTGCACTAGCTGCATGTAAAATCGTGTTGCCCGACGAGGGCTTACGATATAAAGATGAATGTAGGATACCGTCCTTACCTAAATGTATTTGTAAATCCAGAAAATTTATCTTAGATTGACTACATTCCATTGTAAAACTTAGATTAAGTTACAGCCAGTAAGTCCATCAGCCGAGAAAGCTCATCTCGACCACCCGACCATAAAATGAAAACATCATCAATGTACCTATACCAGGCTACAATGTGTGAAAGCAATTCTGACATGGATTCTTGGGAAAACAAGTCCCTCTCCCACCCCCCCAGGTACAGGTTGGCGTATCGTATTTCGGTCATTGTGGTGACAACAACTATCCACTGTATAGGCTGTCTCGCCTATGTCCCTGGTCGTTCCGGTCTCCCCCTGGGGTCTGCTATGTGGACCTAGTACACTTGGCTGTTCTGCCCCCATTCCGTGTGAGAATCTGTCCCACTACAGCCTTTGGCTGCATGGACGCCCAAGGGCTGACTTTATTGTCAGCCCGCCCCTTCTGCCGGGACCATCGCAGATTTTCCAACGCCAATCCCATTGCCTCCTCCCCTCTCTCCATGGATGGCTGTGAGGTTTCCATCTCTCCTCCCCCTCCCCTTGGATAGCTCCGATGCTTTAAATACATCTACACAGATCGCGTCACTGGTAAACACGGCCATGTGACGCGATCGACACACGGCTTTCTGGGTAGTGATGGCTTTGGCTACTGCGCATGCGCCCCGTCCGCTTCTCGTCCGCTCCTGATTGGCTGACCTATGTTATGCTGATCAGGTGGGGGTTTTAAAAGGCAGCCACATTTCAGCAATCTATACCTACCTGCTGCGGGATAAGTGTGGGGACCTGGCGATACTTGTTAAAGGTAATAACTTTATACCTCCTTCTTTCTTATTTGGCGCCCAAGCCTTTTTATCCTCACCATTGCTGTTATACGTGGTTATGTTAGCTGATTTCCATGCTGACAGCATTTCCAATTGTATTGATTTTTAGATCACCTAATTCAGCTGGTGTTATCTGAAGGATATGTTGGGGAGGTTTCAATGCTTAGCCTATACATTGGAGGAACCTCATGTTTAGGGCGCACCTTTGTTTCCAGCCATATGCATCTTTTTGGTAAGCACCTCTAGTATATTAAATATCTAATAAGCTCCCCAAATTTGTTATAAGTATTCTCCATTGATTTATCTAATTTATATCAAATCTAGATCATCTTACTAATACCACTATTTTGTTATTTTTCTAGCTTTTTTGGCTACACTTAAATCTTGCGATTTTTGTATTTAATCATTGTGCCGTGAATTTCCTCTGCGCACTATTGAGTGCTCCTTCTTGCATATAATCAGGGTATGTAATTGAGGCTTAGTTCCCTTTATTAATTAATGAATATTTGAATATTTATATGCTAATTTTCATTTTCTAGGCGCCTTTTAATTCCCCTGTAGCCAAATACTGGGCTGAGTGTGACTACCATTCTCAGTGCTCTGGTGGTGTCCCCCTTGTGTCCTGGAATTCCTGCATGGTATGTTCTGGGTGTGGGGACTGGGAGGCCGGGGACATGGTTGGACAGTATTTTGACCACTTTGCGATGTGACAGTTCGCCTTAATGATACTAGATTATGTGGATTTAATGATATACTCCTTTTTTTCTTGTTTCAGTGTTTTTACTATTTGTGTTAATCTGTACATTCCCCTGATGAAGCCAATGTTTTGGCGAAACTAGTTGGGAACAAATGACCAGCGATCACCCTCCAACACCATTGGTGACGGTCATTATCTTGAATTGTATTTGCGCTTTTGTATTTTTGAAATTTTCTATATATGTATGTCTAATGTGCATTTTTTAGCTTTTTTGATACGATTAAAATAAAAAAGATATTTTTACAATAAAATTGTTCTATTTCATTGGTGGCACCGCAATAATCCCATCTCCCCTTTTTTCCACTTTAATAAAAACTGATTGAAAGAAAAAGAAGTTGACTTCAATAAGAAGTATACTGTATATGATACATTAACATCTACATGTTAGCTGATATACTGTGTACAGAAATAAAGGAATATAGAAACACGGGAATAAAGATGATCAGTAAATGCACAGGAAAAAAATAGCAATGAACATAAGAAACATTATTGGTATATTTAAATAGGATAGTGCAGTGCAATTTTCAAAGAAGACCAGATACAAATATATAAAATTCATAAGAACACAGTCCATAAGATGGAGAAACCAATACATACACATCAGCCACTGTGAAGGTGTTGAAAGGATATTACAACCTGACTTGCAACAAGTTAATAGTACCTGTCTATCATTTACATATGTCAGAGGCTTCTTACCACGTACAACGGCATTCCTCGGTTTGCGCTGACAGGGAGAGCTAATCGGCCGCTCTCCCTGTCGGGGGGGGTGGTCTGTGCCGATAATCAGCACATTGATTATCAGTACAGCCCCCTCAAATGTACAAATAAGCTACCAATCAGTGCCCAGCATTCCCCCAATAAAAAAGCCTTCAAGTGCCCATCACTGTGCCAATCAGTGCCCACCACAGTGCCAATCAGTGCCCAGCAGTAACACCTGTCAGTAGCACATCAGTACCTCATCATCAGTGCTGCCCATCAGTGCCACCTGTCAGTGACAATCAGTACCAATCATGGCCGCCTGTCAGTGCACATCACACCCGCCTGTCAGTGCCCATCACAGCCACCTGTCAGTGCCCATCAGTGCCGCCTGTCAGTGCCCATCAGTGCTGCATATCAGTGCCCATCAATTCTACATATCGGTGCCTCGTCATCAGTGCCCATCAGTGCCGCCTCATTAGTGCCCATCAGTGAAGGGGAAAACAAAATTTTATGACAAAAACCAAGAAAAACTTTTTTTTTCCAAAATTTTGGTCTTTTTTAATTTGTTTATCAAAAAATAAAAACCCCAGAGGTGATCAAATACCACCAAAAGAAAGCTCTATTTGTAAGAAGAAAATGCTAAAAATTTTGTTTGGGTACGGTGTTACATGACTGCGCAATTGTCATTCAAAGTGTGACAGCGCTGAAAGCTGAAAATTGTCCTGGGCAGGAAGGGGCAAAAATGCCTGGTATTGAAGTGGTTAACAATATAAAAATACATTTTAACATGAATATGTAGTGAGTAAAAAATCAATTAATAACAAACAGCACATAATGCAAATACATTTGAAAAAAGAAAGCTGAAAAAAACAACAACAAAACAAAAGTCCATGCAGGAATGTTCAATCCACAGGTAAGTACAACAAAGCACCCATCCAAAAGAGATGTGAAGAAAAAAAGGGTTCCAATAGATGATCCATCATGAAGTGAGTATATAGATTCTGCTTACCGGACGGCGTTGACTGCTATTACGGCAGTCTCGCCCAGCATAGGGCGAGGATTTACAAAACACAACCTTTCTAGACACTATGCTAAGTACCACAATAAAAAATTAAAAGGCACTCTCTTTTTAGCTATTGATAGGATACGCCCTCATTGGAGAGGTAATAACATGGTCAGATCCATCTCTAGACTTGAGACAAGATGGATCTTTGACATGGTATCCTCCAGACCACAAGGGTTAAACGTGGAATGGGATATAAACTGTCTTATAAACAATGCATGAAACAGTTTGGTTCCCTCCACGTTTTTTTATTTTATATTCTTATATTTATAATTTGAATATTTTAATATTTGTATTATTTTCATGTTTTTCAATTCTTGTGTCTTAATAACTTACTATGTATTTCTTTGTTTTTTTTGCGAGGTTTCTCATCTACGCATCAAGCTATTTTTTGACATAAGTGTAATATATGCAATTTGTTTGCGGTGACTGTGTCTGTTATGCCCTTTTCCCTTCCTATGCAGAGTTCCATCCGTAACTTTCCATATCCTTTACTGCCACAAGATGGCGATCTTTTTGGTTTATTTTTTCACTTCCTGATTGCACATAGGTTTATCATTGACGGCCAGCAGTTAATATGGCTGATCCATCTTTATTCCTATTACGTTGCTCCAATTGCCAGCAGTCAAAATGGCGTTTGCAATGTATTTATATGCCCAAGCGTGATGATCCGCCACCTGGCCAATCCCCAAACGACGTCCTATTGCGACAAAACGCGTAGGGAGGAGCCTACGACGGTGACGTCATCACGTTCGTGGATGGGCTTACGAGTGTAGGAAGTGAATCGCGGCATACGGAGACACCACTGCTTGTGGGATATCCCTTACGCTTTGTGTTTTCTACTACATTGTAAGTGTGATTCCTCTTATTTTAATAAATCCCCTTTTATTATACGGTTTTACGCTATGGGAGTATTCTGTTTTGTGTTTCCGGTAACGACCGATTGTTAAAGCTGGTGTTCCTGTGTTGTACCCTTGGTTTTGGGAGACCCTAATCCCTATGCTGGGCGAGACTGTCGTAATAGCAGTCAACGCCGTCCGGTAAGCAGAATCTATATACTCACTTCATGGTGGATCATCTATTGGAACCCTTTTTTTCTTCACATCTCTTTTGGATGGGTGCTTTGTTGTACTTACCTGTGGATTGAACATTCCTGCAAGGACTTTTGTTTTGTTGTTGTTTTTTTCAGCTTTCTTTTTTCACATGCATTTGCATTATGTGCTGTTTGTTTGTTATTAATTGATTTTTTGCTCACTACATATTCATGTTAAAGTCACTTTGTAGGATCCCATTTTTGCAATAGATCCTATACACTTCATATATATTTAGCGCTGCACTTTTACACTGTATAATATATGTTTATGAGTTAGATACTGGACTTTTGGAGTGCTGGCAGCTTTTCTCATTTATTATTTATTTGTTTTTTGGCTCTCCGAGCGCAGCTTTTACCCTTTTCTATATACCATATTTTCTTGTATCAAGAAGTTGCTGCTGGATAGGTGTCATGGATATCTTTGACTATAGATCCCAATATAGTATCAACACTGAGGGAGTCTTTAATGGTCATATCGAACAGACTGACGAGCTCAGTGGTTTGTTCCTTAGACTTAAAAATTTGTTAACATCAGAATTACATACTAGTTGGGATGTGGCCTATTTAGAACAATACGTTGCTCAAAAGATGGTACCCCACAGCCTAAGATGGGAGGTCAATCCCCAGAAAGGAGAAACTGATTTAGAAGGCTGGTTCGTTTATTTCAACGATACTGGTAATAAAATTTCTTGTTTTTTTATTAGATAAAAAACAGGATAAATTGAAAAACTTGAATGATGAGATTTCTTCGGTCCGAGATAAACTCTTGATATACAAGGACCAGGAAGCGTATAAGCAGAAATCTGACCATTTGAGACTATTCCTGGAGAAAGAGGACAGCGATCAAAAAAAGAAAAAAAAGAAAAAGTATAATCGCGACCTTGCTGATTATTCTAATAAAGCAGTTTTTAAATGGCAGATTTTCGTAGAGTAATCTATAGGTGGCGTAGTAACAGCTAATCATCAGTCTCTTCCATCACAACCTCCTCCTCCCATATTTGGTGGAGATATACAGCCTTCACCCCCATTCGGTGGTAATATAGGGAGAGCTCCCTTGATTTCTTCCCCCCGGGCAAACCAGCGAGGACAACCTGCTGTCAGACCCAAAACTTTTAAAAATAATGATAGATCTACTTTTCACAAGATCCCTCCCCAGGGCACTCCTCAAGGATCCCATCATAAAGGACCACCCTCCAGAAATAACAACCGGGGAAACTACCCTCCTAAAAGAAATTCCAATGCTAATCACCCACGACAGGGACAACGGGAATACCGAGATGACCCCAGGGATAATTATCAAAGATCTTATGATGATAGGGTTACTTATGCTAATTCTCCATCTACTTCACAGGTTTATTACTCCCAAGAGAGACAGATCCCTCTACAAAATAGATTTGCTCCTCTCTCTTACCACCCAGATCCTTATTTTGAGGATAATCCTATCATCTCTAGGCACCCTAATCAATATAGAGGCCCTCCTAGAGATGAATATCAAAACTCTCCCCAACACTATATGGAGGCTAATCAGACTCGTTTTTTTCCCCAGGGCAATCACAAAACCAAAAGCGGGTTACGACGAAAGAGAGGCATCAGAGGGGGGAGGAGGATCAGGTCCAAAAAAAGAAAACAGTAGATATTAGTGGCGTTTTCAATTTGAGTCAAGTTCAACTATCTGAAGGTGAACAGAAAGTTCTCAGTTTAGGCCTCAAGTTTGCACCCCCTCATAGGCTGAATAAGTTTGAGACTTTTATCGATATACACAAATTCATAAGGAAAATAAATATTAAAAGATATTTTATCCTTAACCCTATTGGCAATCGTAGTCAGATTTTATCTACCAACACACCCTCTTCTGTAACTACCCACACAATTTCGAATACTATGACAAACGTGAATAGTAACTCTATCAGACATACAAATTTTTCAAATGCCTCACTATTGAACCCCCCAGGTTTTGTCGCTCCATCAATACAAGTTTTTAAGGAGATGGTTATTAAATATTTGATGGCACTCAACATCCCCAGGAACAATACCAATAATGATCTCCAACATCACCTTAAACAAATCTGTGAGCGAAATGAGATAGTAATATGCCCCGCAGATAAGGGTGGGGGGATTGTTATTCTAGATGAATCTAGTTACCTGGAAGAAATGAATAGACTCTTGTCCGATCGTACCACTTACTCTCCCCTAGCATGTAATCCAACGACTAAGTTCAAAAGAGAGCTGCAGAGCCTCGTTGACAGGGGATATCAACAAGGAGTTTTAAATAAGAAAGAAAAGACATACCTGGTTCCCTCAGCTCTGAGGGTCCCAGTTATATATTATCTGCCAAAAATACATAAGAACCTGACCCAGCCACCAGGCCGCCCGATCATTAGTGGCATAGATTCTATTACAGCAAGAATTGGCAGGTATGTGGACAACTTCCTTCAACCCCTAGTAGTCTTGACTTTTTCATATTTGAAGGATACCACTCAGGTCATAAACTTACTTGCAAGTTTTGAATGGAGAGAAGGCTACATCTTAGCTACGGCGGATGTAGCCTCTCTCTATACTATTATTTCCCATCAACAGGGTTTTGAAGCAGTTAATTATTACTTAGATCAAGATCTGTCGTTGTCAACATTACAGAAACAGTTTATTATGGAACTTCTCAACTTCGCTACAAGCCATAACTATTTCTGGTTTGGGGGTGATTTTTTTCTTGCAAACATGCGGTGTGGCCATGGGCGCGAAGTTCGCGCCCAGTCTGGCCAATTTATTTATGGCCAGATGGGAAAAAGAAGTCATAGACACCAACCCCCCCAAAGAATTGCGTTTATGGAGAAGATATATCGATGATGTCCTCCTTGTGTGGAACGGAGATATACCATCTCTTCATAATTTCTTCTCCAGACTCAATTCTAACAATAGAGGCATATCCTTACAGTTTGAAGCCAGTCAATCCAAAATCCATTTTCTCGACCTAAACATCATGGTTACCAACGGTCATTTAATTACTAATACACATTTCAAAGAGACGGACCGGAATGCATACATACCACTCTCTAGTTGCCATCACCCATCATGGTTAGGTGCCGTCCCTCAAAGTCAATTTCAGCGCATTAGACGCAATTGTACTGGTATTTCAGACTATTATTCACAAGCGTCATTAATAAAACAACGTTTTTTAGATAGGGGCTATCCTGGAAGGGATATTGACATTACTATTAACAAAGTTGCCAATATGGATAGATCTTTGATGTTACACAGAGAAAGAGAACGTAATCTGGGGCCTACCAACAGATTTGAGTGGTCCATGATTACGGGCTATTCTAATCAGCATTACTCTATTAAAAAGATTTTCCGTAAACATTGGAATATCCTTAAGAATGATGCAATACTTCGCACAGTCATCCCAGACAAACCTGTTTTGATTTACAGAGGGGCCCCTTCTCTGAGACATAGTGTGGCTTCGAATGTAGTTGATCCCCCGAGAACTATTTCTTTCTTTCAAAACATGAAAGGTTTTTTTCCCTGTCGCAGGTGCAAAATCTGCCAGATTAATTCCTTTAGAGGGAGGAAGTGTGAAACTTTTAGCTCTACAGTCACAAACAAGATATACAACATTGAGTCTTTCATTACATGCTCCACCCAATATGTCGTTTACCTTATCCAATGTCCGTGCTCAAAACAGTATATTGGACGCACCAAACGCGAACTACACGTGCGTCTTTCTGAACACGTCGCTAACATCAAGCGAGGATTTACAAAACACAACCTTTCTAGACACTATGCTTAAAAGGCACTCTCTTTTTAGCTATTGATAGGATACGCCCTCATTGGAGAGGTAATAACATGGTCAGATCCATCTCTAGACTTGAGACAAGATAGATTTTTGACATGGTATCCTCCAGACCACAAGGGTTAAACGTGGAATGGGATATATACTGTTTTATAAACAATGCATGAAACAGTTTGGTTCCCTCCACGTTTTTTTATTTTATATTCTTATATTTATAATTTGAATATTTTAATATTTGTATTATTTTCATGTTTTTCAATTCTTGTGTCTTAATAACTTACTATGTATTTCTTTGTTTTTTTTGCGAGGTTTCTCATCTACGCATCAAGCTATTTTTTGACATAAGTGTAATATATGCAATTTGTTTGCGGTGACTGTGTCTGTTATGCCCTTTTCCCTTCCTATGCAGAGTTCCATCCGTAACTTTCAATATCCTTTACTGCCACAAGATGGCGATCTTTTTGTTTTTTTTTTTTCACTTCCTGATTGCACATAGGTTTATCATTGACGGCCAGCAGTTAATATGGCTGATCCATCTTTATTCCTATTACGTTGCTCCAATTGCCAGCAGTCAAAATGGCGTTTGCAATGTATTTATATGCCCAAGCGTGATGATCCGCCACCTGGCCAATCCCCAGACGACGTCCTATTGTGACGAAATGCGTAGGGAGGAGCCTACGACGGTGACATCATCACGTTCGTGGATGGGCTTACGAGTGTAGGAAGTGAATCGCGGCATACGGAGACACCGCTGCTTGTGGGATATCCCTTACGCTTTGTGTTTTCTACTACATTGTAAGTGTGATTCCTCTTATTTTAATAAATCCCCTTTTATTATACGGTTTTACGCTATGGGAGTATTCTGTTTTGTGTTTCCGGTAACGACCGATTGTTAAAGCTGGTGTTCCTGTGTTGTACCCTTGGTTTTGGGAGACCCTAATCCCTATGCTGGGCGAGACTGTCGTAATAGCAGTCAACGCCGTCCGGTAAGCAGAATCTATATACTCACTTCATGGTGGATCATCTATTGGAACCCTTTTTTTCTTCACATCTCTTTTGGATGGGTGCTTTGTTGTACTTACCTGTGGATTGAACATTCCTGCAAGGACTTTTGTTTTGTTGTTGTTTTTTTCAGCTTTCTTTTTTCACATGCATTTGCATTATGTGCTGTTTGTTTGTTATTAATTGATTAATTGCTCACTACATATTCATGTTAAAGTCACTTTTTTTCTCTAGATTCTCTGCTAAAAATATATATATATATATATATATATATATATATATATATAATGTTTGGGGGTTCTAAGTACATTTCTAGCAAAAAATACGGATTTTTAACTTGTAAACACCAAATGTCAGAAATAGGCTTAGGCATGAAAGGGTTAAGGGACACATCCTTACAACCTCCCTTTTGTCACAACGTGACGATTTATAAAGCATGCTTCTAATATACATGCTGACACTGTCCACTGCTCCACTGTCCATTGTGCTACTGACATTGTCCTCTGCCCTTCTGACACCGTCCTCTGCCCTACTGACACCATCCTCTGCCCTACTAAAACTGTCCACTGCTCCACTGCCGCCATTCACTGTGCCACTGTCACCATTCTCTGCCCTACTGTCACCATTCTCTGCCCTACTGACACCATCCACTGCTCTACTGACACTGTCCTCTGCTCTACTGACCCCATCGACTGCTCTACTCACACAGTCCCCTGCCCTACTGACACCATCCTCTGCCCTACTAAAACCGTCCACTGCTCCACTGTCACCATCCATTGTCCCACTGTCACCATTCTCTTCCCTACTGACACCGTCCACTGCTCTACTGACACCGTCCACTGCTCTACTGTCACTGTCCACTGCTCTACTGACACTGTCCACTGCCCTACTTACAAAGTCCCCTGCCCTACTGACACCATCCTCTGCCCTACTAAAACCGTCCACTGCTACCATTCACTGTGCTACTGTCACCATCCACTGCTCTACTGACACCATCCACTGCTCTACTGACACCGTCCTCTGCCCTACTGACACCGTCCTCTGCCCTACTGACACCGTCCTCTGCCCTACTGACACCGTCCACTGCCCTACTGACACCGTCCTCTGCCCTACTAAAACCGTCCACTGCTCCACTGTCACCATCCACTGTCCCACTGTCACCATCCACTGTGCTACTGACACCATCCAGTGCTCTACTGACATCGTCCACTGCCCTACTGACACCGTCCTCTGCCCTACTGACACCGTCCTCTGCCCTACTGACACCGTCCTCTGCCCTACTGACACCATCCACTGCCCTACTGACACCGTCCACTGCCCTACTGACACCGTCCACTGCCCTACTGACACCGTCCACTGCCCTACTGACATCATCCACTGCTCTACTGACATCATCCACTGCTCTACTGACACCATCCTCTGCCCTACTGACACCATCCTCCGCCCTACTGACACTGTCCTCTGCCCTACTGACACCATCCAGTGCTCTACTGACACCATCCACTGCCCTACTGACACCATCTTCCACCTCACTGATTTGCTGGTTGGAAGCTGAAGAGTGGGAACTTTGATTGGAGAGTGAAAACCAGTTTTGCTTTTGACTGCTGGTGATTGCTGTTTTTGCATTTTTAGGTTCTTTTGGGGTCTTTCCTTGCAGCTTTTTAACACCCTTTTCTGTCACTTTTTAAACAGCCTTTTTACTCCCCACTGAAAGTTCCTACTCTTCAGCTTCCAACCAGCAAATCTGGAAAATTCAGATGTGCTCTACGGAAAGTTATATAGGACCTCAAGCACCTGTGACCAATTAACCACTCCCCTTAATTAGTAGTCTGAAGGAAGGAAAGAAAAAAACAGTTTTGCTTTTGACTGCTGTTGATTGTTGTGTTTGCATTATTAGGTTCTCTTTGGGGTCTTTCCTTGTAGCATTTTGACACCTTTTTCTGTCACTTTTTATACAGCCTTTTTTTTTCTTTCCTCCCTTCAGACTTCTAATTAAGGGGAGTGGTTAATTGGTCACAGGTGCTTGAAGCCCTATATAACTTTCTGTAGAACTTATTTCTCTGCCTGATCATCCTGAGCTTGCCACCTTTTTGCTTGCTGGAACTCTGAACAAGTGGAACTGGACTAAGTGGTGAGTTGAAAACAGGAGATTATAACAGCACTGCTGGAGCGGAGTGACTCCCCTAGCCGCCAGGGGAATAACTCCTCCAGTGAGGGTGGGAGTAAAGCCAAGGTAAAGCAAAGACAGATTCTGGTGGTAGGAGACTTGATTCTTAGAAGGACAGAGAGGGCAATCTATGACAAAGACCTGAAGTGCCGAACTGTATGTTGTCTACCGGGTGCTCGGGTTTGGCACATCATGGATCCGGTGGACAGATTACTGGGAGGGGCTGGGGAAGACCTGGTTGTCATGGTGCACTTTGGCACCAATGACAAAGTCAGAGGAAGATGGAGTATCCTAAAAAACTATTTTAGGGACTTAGGACCTAAATTGACGAAAAGGACCTCCAAGGTAGTATTCTCATAAATGCTACCGGTACCTCGAGCCACACCAGAAAGGCAGAGAGAGATTAGGGAAGTAAACAAGTGGCTGAGGAGTTGGTGTATAAAGTAGGGATTTGGGTTCCTGGAGAACTGGGCCATCTTCTCAGTCGGTTACCAGCTCTATAGAAGGGACAGACTGCACCTAAATGAGGAGGGTGCAGATCTGCTGGGAGTGAAGATGGCCAAAAAGTTAGAGGGGCTTTTAAACTAGGGGACCTGGGGGAAGGGTCCCGAGGTAGAGATAGTCAGCGCAGAACATATTCCAGAGGGTAGTATTGGGGGCATTAGTGGTACGTTGACTAAAGCATGTTGTCAGGAAGATCCTGCCAGCAACAATCGATCCAGACCTACTGGGGCGCAATCGCGGGCGCCAATGCGCGTGCCTATTAGTGCCAGGCGGGCTATTTAAACCTGACTGACACAGGTGAACTTTGCTGTCTGCTCTACAGTGTTCCATGTGTTCCTTGCCTATCTGAATCTGTTCCTGTGTTGATCCGGCTTGCCTGAAGACCATTCCTGCTATCCGCCTGCATCTGACCCCCAGCCTGTTTGACTACTCTTCTGTCTGCTCCTCTGATCCTTTTGCTGCCCACCTGATAACCGACCCGGCTTGCCTGACCTTCCACAAGTCTTATCCAGCTGGTTCCTGGTTCCAGTCCGTTGATTCAGTTCCAGCCTGCTGTGCCTGTTTGCTGATCCAGCCTGTTCCTGTTTCCAGTCTGCTAATCCAGTCCCAACCTGCTGAGCCTGTTGATGATCCAGCTTGTTCCTGGTTCCAGTCCGCTGATCCGGTTCTGCTGTGCCTTAGGTTGATGATCCAGCCTGTTCCTGGATTCAGTCTGCTGATCCAGTGCCTACCTGCTGTACCTGCCTACCCATCCCTAACAGTAGCAGACAGCCATGTCTGAGCCTGAGCAGGGAGCCTCTCCAATGCAGGAACTTTGCTTACACCTGTCAGGCCTGACCCAGGCTGTTAAGAATCTTCAGGAAGGATACACCCAGCTGGAGGAACAGGTTCAAGTACTGTCTTCCCCCACTGTGACCCAGGGAATCTCCCAAGCCTCAACTTCCTCAACTGGCACAGTGCCCTCTCCTACAGATGTGATGCTTCCACCCGAACCAAGAGTTCCCATGCCTGAAAGGTTCTCCGGGGAACAAAGCAAATTCAGGGCATTCTGCAATACATGTGAACTGTACTTTGCTCTTCAGCCACGTACTTTTTCCCTGGAAGCCACCAAGGTGGGATTCATTGTTTCCTTGCTCCTGGGTGAACCCAAACCAGGGCTCACGTCTCCTGGAACAGAAAGCTGAAGTATTAACCAATCTTACCACCTTCTTTGATGCAATGGCTCAATTATATAAAGATCCTCAGCTCTCCACAACCGTGGAAGCTGCACTGCATGTCCTCCAGCAGGGACGCAGGGCGACGGAAGATTATGTAACTGAATTTGGGCGGTGGAGTGCAGACACTAACTGGAATGACGCTGTCCTCCGTTATCAGTTCTGCATGGCACTGTCTGATCCTTTGAAAGACGAGCTAGCGTACCCCAGACCTTAAACACTCTAATCAATCTAGCTATACAGATTGACCAGCGCCTGAGGGAACGAAGGGCGGAAAGGGCAACTGGGTTTTCCCGGCCAACCTGGATGTTACCAAGAGTGCCCAGTCACCTGCATCCAGCTCCTTCTACGCAGCTGGCCTCCACGCTTGACACATCTGATCCCATGCAGCTGGGAGTACTTCGCCCTTTCCCTTACTGTGGAAGAACGTCAATGCCGCTGGGTGAATAACCTATGCCTGTATTGCGGAGAACCCGGACACTATCTCAGAAATTACACTGCCAAACTTCGTAAGTGTCTGTCAATATCTTCTGATCATGCACTCACTGGGATCCAGACTTCTTCTTATCTTGCCCTCTCTATCTCATTACAGCTCCCAGGAAGGACTTTACTAGTGCCTTTAGTTATTGATTCTGGAGCCTGCAGTTGCTTTATGGACTCTTCTTTCACAGACAAACATCAGATTCCACTGCTTTTTAAAGCCCAAGGACTTTCTATTCACTTGGCTGATGGATCCGCTAATAAATCTGGGCCAGTTACCCAAGAAACTTCCCCCATGGACATCATCTCCTCACCTTTGTTTCCTGTAATCCTTGGTATGCCATGGCTACAAGCCCACAATCCTGATATCAACTGGGCCACAGGAGAAGTCACATTCCCTTCTCCTTACTGTGAGCAAATCTGTGACTCTAAAGACTCCTATGGACCTTCTATTCTGCTATGTCTGGACATCGAGACAACCGAGATACGCCAATCCGTTCCGGAGGCTTACCATGATTTCATGGACATATTCAGCAAAAAGGGAGCACAGACTCTGCCGCCCCATCGGGCTTATGACTGGCCCATCAAGCTTCTTCCTGGGGCCAAAATTCCCTTTGGCAGAATTTTTCCGTTAACCGAGTTGGAACAGGGGACACTAAAAGAGTATATTGGCGAAAACTTAAAGAAAGGTTTCATCCGTCCATCCACATCCCCTGCAGGTGTAGGTATCTTTTTCATAGAAAAGAAAGATCACACCCTTTGGCCTTGCATAGACTATCTTGAGCTAAACAAGATCACCGTTAAAAAACGGTATCCCCTTCCCTTGGTGCCTGTGTTATTCCAGAGACTGGGAGCTGCTACCATCTTTACCAAGCTTGATCTCCGAGGGGCTTATAACTTGGTCCGTATCAGGGAAGGAGACGAGTGGAAAACGACTTTTTGCAACCGATTCGGGCACTTTGAGTACCTAGTAATGCCCTTCAGGTTATGTAATGCTCCTGCCACATTCCAGTACTTCATTAATGATGTTTTTCGTGACTATTTGGATTTGTTTGTCATCGTCTACCTAGACGATATTCTAATCTTTTCTTCTTCTCTAGATGCCCATCGCAGTCATGTCAGATGTGTGTTAGCACGGCTCCGACAGCATGGCCTGTATGCAAAGTCTGAAAAATATGAGTTAGAGCAAAAGAGTATTCCGTTCCTGGGATTGATAATCTGTATAGAAGGCATCAAGATGGATCCTCAGAAGATTGCTGCAATACTAGACCGGCCAGTTCCTGTAGATAAGAAAGGAGTCCAACGTTTCATTGGATTTGCTCATTTCTACCGGAAATTCATTAAGGGGTTTTCTGCCATCATTGCCCCCATCACCCAGTTAACTAAAGAGGGAATCCGCTTCCATTGGTCTCCAGAGGCCCAAGCTGCCTTCAAATCCCTCAAGAGACTGTTTACATCTGCCTCTGTTTTTAAGCATCCTGACTCTACCCTACCGTTTGTACTTGAGGTAGACGCTTCTGAAAGCTGTTGGGGCAGTCCTCTCCCAATGTCAAGGAACCAAGGCCCTGCTTCACCCAGTAGCCTTCTTCTCCTGTAAATTATCGTCAGCAGAGAGGAACTATGTGGGAGATCGAGAACTACTGGCAATAAAATCTGCACTGGAGGAGTGGCGGTACCTATTGGAAGGAGCTCACCCAATTTTGAATTTCACAGATCACAAGAACCTGGAGTACCTGAGGTCTGCAAAGAGGTTGAAACCACGACAAGCCAGGTGGGCATTGTTTGTTTTTCTCCAGGTTCTCTTTTCATGTCACTTATCGACCAGGCTCAAAGAACACAAAACCTGAAGCTCTGTCCAGGATGTTTCATAGATCTAAAGAAACTTCTCCTCCAGATACTATTCTCTCTCCAGGGAATTTTTTTCTGGTACAAGAAGGAAGATCTGCTTTCTCGAATCAAGCAAGCTTCCGTGGGGTGGGCACCCCCCCGTTGAATCAGAGCTACAAGCAAAGGATGGTTTGTTCTGGTACAGGGACAAGATTTTTGTACCCAAAAGTTTGAGTTTCTGTACTGGAACTTTGTCATGACCATGCACTAGCTGGGCATTTTGGCATAACCAAGACTACTGACCTGGTGCAACTCACTTTTTGGTGGCCTCAAGTACGCAGAGACTGCAGGAAGTTTGTGGAATCCTGCACCACCTGCATTTGGAACAAAAACAGTAGTGCTAAGGCCTGGGGATTATTAAAACCATTACCTGTTCCAGATAGACCATGGAAGATGTTATCCATAGATTTCATTGTTGAGTTGCCCCCAGCAGAGGGCCATACCACTATTTTTGTGGTGGTGGACCGGCTATCGAAGATGGCACACTTTATTCCAATGAAAGGCACTCCCTTAGCCCCTGAAACAGCGCAGGTATTCAAAGAAATTATTAGACTCCATGGAGTACCGGCTAACATTGCCTCAGATCGGGGAGTACAATTTACTTCCCGATTCTGGAAATCTCTGTGCAAGGCTCTGGGAATCGAGTTACTGTTCTCTTCCGCTTACCACCCCCAGACAAATGGGCAGATGGAGAGGACAAATCAGACCCTTGAACAATACCTACACTGCTTTTCTTCATTTGCCCAAGATGACTGGATTTCTCTGCTTCCATTGGCTGAATTCGCCTACAACAACTCCACGCACTACGCCACAAAACAAACCCCATTTTTTGCCAATTATGGCTTTCATCCATCATTTCTGCCTAATTCCATCCCAGAATGCCCTGTACCAGCAGTCCATGAAACAATACATTTTTTCTCTTCCAACAATCAGTTGTTACAGGAAACCATGACCAGGATGCAGGAACACAACAAAGAAGTCTTCGACAAAAAAAGACGAGGGGAGCTAATACTGGCACCCGGTAATTTAGTATGGTTGTCCACAGTGAATCTGAAGTTGGCGTGTCCTTCAAGAAAAGTCCTAAGTTCATAGGCCCATTTCCCATAAAGAGGAAAATCAATGAAGTGGCTAATGAACTAGAACTCCCCGATTCACTTAAAATTCATCCCGTTTTTCATGTGACACTGAAACCCTCTGTTTCCAATCCTTTTCCTGGCCGAAGTTCGGATCCTCCTGACCCTGTAATAGTGGACGGAGAGGAGGAGTTTGAAGTAGAAGCAATCAAATCCAATTCTTGATTAACTGGAAGGGTTATGGGCCTGAAGGGAATATCCACACTAATGCCCCGTACACACGGTCGGATTTTCTGATGGAAAATGTCCGATTGGAGCGTGTTGTCGGAAATTCCGACCGTGTGTGGGCTCCATCGGACATTTTCCATCGGATTTTCCGACACACAAAGTTTGAGAGCAGGCTGTAAAATTTTCCGACAACAAAATCCGATCGCGTCAATTCCGACTGTGTGTGGCCTGTTCCGACGCACAAAGTGCCACGCATGCTCAGAAGAAATTCCGACACGGAACAGCTCAGTCTGGTAAACTTAGTGTTCGCAATGGATACAGCACTTTCGTCACGGTGCAATGTAAAAAATTGTTTAATACAGCGCACTCTCTTCTTCTTTATAATGTGAGAAGAATTAAGTAGTTTTGCTGCTCATATTCACACACACTTCTCACAAACTTCTTTCTTTACTATTTATCGGGATTACCTCAATATATTTTGATTTGTCACATCTGACAACATTATTTTGGTGTTGTATTTTTTTTTTTTTTGTTTTTAAGGCAGATTAGTTATTTTTGGTTTGTATTTTTTTCGAGGCTGATTTTTGTTGTTTTGGATTTTTATTTGTACTCCAGAATATTTTTGTGTGTGTTTTTTGTCAAGTTACCACAACACCATTGATATGTTGTTCTATTTAATCTGTAGGAGATTGTTTGGTGTTGTTGTCCCTTGTTAATTTCACATTGTATTTTAGAAATGTACCTGAATCCTCACCAACAAACTGTCCTTTTTGGGTGAAAACACACATAGGAGAGTATAAATTTCCAAAAAAAAACATTTATTAAGGGCTCACAACTAAACAAAGAAGGAGGCAACGCTGGCGAAACAGCAGAAATGGGTGAAGCCTTGGACCCCCAGGGCACACATCAACTATTTTCAAGCAAAATTGGTGGCCTGAGGAGTCCTTATCTAAGGGAGTGCAGTCTGGTCCAGAAGTCCCAGAGATCCGGAAAGCAGCAGATGACATCTGTGTCCCCAGGCTGTGGTCATACGAGAGACTGCAGCTTTTGTCAGACCAGACGGAACCCAGGCCAATCACTCTCTGGTCTTCCTTCCACGCTTCCTTCCACGCGGTGGCTCTGGTGGTGGAGTTGTGGCAGGAGGAGGAGGAGGAGGATGGTCCAACTCAATCACGTCGGTATTGGGTGTTAGTTCCCCACTCACCCCCTTACTTAGGACTTTATAAAGCAGGTCCTCACATAGCTTGCTTTGACCCTCCTGCATGCCCTGCAGTTTTGTGGCAGCCATGCAGGCAAAGGCCTCTTCAGGAGTGGGTAAGGCTCGGAGGGACGCAGAAGCCTCCTGAATGAGCCTGAGCGCTGAATCCTGCATGTGAGTTGTCTTCCTCACTCTTTTGTATGGAAGGCGGAGGGGAGGAACCTGCGATTCAGTCAGGCTGCGACTGGTCCCAGGCTTCTCTTGGCTGACACTTAGCCCCGCCTCCTCCTGGCTGCCACTAATCCCCGCCTCCTCCTGACTGCCACATTCCACAGCCTCCTCCTGGCTGAGGTCTTCCTGTGTATGAAAAAGGGACATAGTTTTAGTTTTTTATTCATCAATCACACACAATTGTCACCTCCTGACTGTTGCAAATTGAATGTTATCAAATATAACAGACTATCCTTCTGAGCCCAGGATTTTTCATTCTTGTCCCAATTTTGGGTGCCCACTACTGTCTATTGATATGTAAAACACTTTTTTCAATCATCAATTAGTGATCAGTAATAACATCTAGTAAACATAATTTATTTATTGACCAGAAATCTGCAGAAGAATGCTCTACCTGACTCCAGCTGGGCTCCTCCATTTCTTCCTGGCTGGAAGGCCCAGGTTGGACATCGGAAGCCTCAGCTGGAGTGGAAGGAAGAGTGGAGAGGGATTCCCTGACTCCAGTGTGGTCTGACAGAAATCGCAGTCTCTCATAGTACCACAGCCTGGGGACATAAATGTCATCTGCTGCAGCTCCGGATCTCTGGGAATCTGTGACCTTCTTGCGCTCCCTAAGATAAGTGCTTCTCAGGCCACCAATTTTGGTTTTTAAATAGGGGATGGTTGCTGTGGGGACCACCGGCTTCACCAACTCCAGCAGTTTCTCCAGCGCTGCCTGCCTCTTTTGTTTATTATTGTAATGGGGGTGTCTCACCTGCCACAGACAGGGCAGCTCCCTGTATTTGTCTATGAACAGGGGAAGGAAGTTGTGGTCATTGAAGCCATCCATTTTCTCTGCAAGACACAACACAAGACAAACCCTAATGTCAGGCCAAACTCCCCTAATCTTGTTACAATATAGGCTTCCATTTCGAAGCAGTATAGGCCCAAGATTAGATCTTACCTTCGTTATCACGATCGGCGCCTCCGATGCTCCTTCCTCTGCTCACAGATCGTACATAATACGCACGCGTGTTACGCTTTATACACACTGCGCATGCGTGTAACTCCACCCACCCCTGACGTTCTTTCTAGTCTATTCCCCGCCCCTTTTCGTTTGGGGCAGTGGGGGAAGAGCACATTGCGGATACACAGCAGGTGTGTGCTAATTATAGCAATGAGGAGGAGGAGGAAAGCCCGGAGCCGGAAACGTCCCGATCCAGAAGGAGATTTAAATAAAGTAAAATGACTGCGCTTAGGACAGGTGTAAAGGTGTGCAGCCCCCCCCCCCTAAAGAAACTCCCCAAGGTGTTTCGGAAATGAGTGTATATGTATATATGGGGTAATGGCGCTCCCTAGAATTTCATTGGGCAGGTGAGTAATATAAAGTACCACTAATAATTGGAAACGATATATAAACTCCACACCGGGTGGCCCCACCCGGATAAATTGAGTAAGTGAATAAATAAATAGGTACTAAGCAACCATGGAATAACAAATCTCCCTCCACGTCCGTGAGTGTGCAGGTAAAAAAATAATAATAATAAAAATGTGCTAAGACAGTAAAGTAAATAATAAAAGTTATAAGTGATAATATGGTAGAAAAATCTACCCTATTAGAACATACATTCCATATTAATGTAACCGTAACAGGTGCCTAATTGAATAAGCTAAACATATAAGTGTGCACACTCCAAGCATATGTGATAATATGCCTATGATTTAACAAAGTGTAAATATCTGTAATGAACATAGGTACCAATAAACTTATAAGTGTCTATACAATTGAAAGCCCAAATACAGGTTGATTGAGCACCCAATCACACATTAGGCCTCTGCCGGATTATAAATCCACACCCATATGCATAAAACAAAGTGCTTTAAACAAACATCTTTTAAACCTTAGTTAATATTAATCACTCTAAACATATTAATGAACAGTCCAAAAATGTTAACCACTCCTTGATTGTGAAAAAAAGGCTTCGATACGATGTGGAAGCAAACCAGGAAAAAACTTATAAGCAAAATTAAAGTTGTGACTTGAGTGTATTCAACGTTCTTGGTGACTTAGTGCTCCCCCTCAAGGGTCCCCACTCACCAGATCCATCCACCCCAAAGGGGTAACCCGCATAAAGAATGTGGCCTATATGATCCTCCTGCCAGCACGGTAGGTAGGTTTCCCAGGAAGGTCCTCAGCATATATAGGATGGAGAAGTTTAATCACTCATGCAGAAAAAAAGAGGAAAGGTGGACTCCCATAGTGTAGTAGTATTTGGATTTATTCCAACATAAAAAAACTTTATTTAAAAAATTTGCGTTAAAAAACTACAGTCCAGATCAGCTGGCTGTAGTATGAGCATCAGACAGAAATAAAATAAAAATAATAAAATTAAATAGGCACACCATAAGCCTAGGTATGCAGCATAAACTGTGCCTTACACAACCGCTCTCGTACTATAGAAATATCCTGGCCGGGTAGCCCGTGACACAAGGTGGAAGTGGAGCGAGCGTTTGCGCTCCACCAGCCTGGTAAGCGGAAATGACATAGCGTGCATGGCGCCGTCGTACGCGTTTCGTCATAGACGTCCTCAGCAACGGTACTCGCACGCCACGCATGTCATTTAATAGGGAAGCAGCCATTCCGGAAACACCCCTCATAAACAGAGGCACCTATCATGGTTAGCTGTAGGAGGGGTTACGTGTCCAATACACATCTACTCTCCCCAGAAGTGTACGCAAAGGTGGTCAGACCCATAGGCGTGCACAGGGGGTGTGCCAGGTGAGCCTGGGCACATCCTAATCACCCCAAGCGCATTAGCATTATCATATTATGCCGGCGGGGAGATGGGAAATATCTCCCTCTGACCAGTTCTGCATTAATAAAGTGCTACCATACCTCTCTTTCACTGCATCGGCTCTGCCATAAGAGTGTGTGTGTGTGTGTGTGTGTATATAATGTATATACACATACATACACGCGCATGTGTGTTTGAGCTTTGGGGTGCACACACTAATGCAATAGGCTGCGCACACCTATGGTCAGACCTATAGGTGTGTGGCGCCCGTATGCTTATAGCTGATTTCCTACAGAAGAACCACTAATGAGGGATACAATCCATAACACGGAGATATGATTAAATACCACTTAATAATCCAGGTATTCATTGTTACCAATATGGACATAGAATCTAAAAGTATACACCGTGGAATATAGCTCATACGGGGACATGTATACTCATCCCCAAAAATAGATGTAAACACAAGTATAAATCTAGGGGTGTACCTGCTGTAACATTTTTTACATAAATCACCATAATAATGGGTGCAACGGGAGTAATAATGATGATAAAAATGATGATAGAAAATAATAATAAATAACAAATAATAAATAATAAACAATGAAATATATAATACATAATGAAAATATAATAGACAATAGATATATATAGTATATTAAAGAAGACCATGAAACTAAAGATACTATATCTTTAGACTGAACTATACATATCAGATAAAGGAAGGAGGCCTAAAAGTGGACTATGTTAATTACACCTCAATCTCACACTAAGAGTCATAGTATATACATCCTATGGGCAACTATGCCATTGATATATACCTACAGATACCATCCCCCATGCCCCAACAATCCACATAAGGGGCATATACATAAGTGTGCACAATCGAGACAAATCTAGGCTATACAACCATACCCGCTAATAGGTCCCTAGCCGCCTGCCCACAATATCCCAAGGATGTGGCTCTCAATAGTGCATTTCAGTGGTATGTTTGTTAAGTTAGAGGCAAAAAGGGGGGGGGATTTCCTACCCAAGTTCCCCTTACGGGTTGGCTATGAAGCAGTTTAAATCGATAGCTAGGTTGGGGACCCCAACCTATATATCCAACTGGTTTCATTTTGTGACACCAGTGTAGTTTTATTGCCACCTCGCCAGTGATCCTTAACGCAGTCAATCCCGTAGCAAACCAACCCTGTGGGGTCCCGGTTGTGAAAAGCGTCAAAATGGCAGGAAAGGTGATGTTTTGGGAACCCTTTCCTGATGTTTTTAATATGTTCCCGTATACGCACATACAAGGGCCTAGTGGTTCTACCCACATACTGCAATTGGCATTGGCACTCAATGACATATGTCACATGAGTGCTCTGACGGGTAATCAGTTTCCTAATACGGTATTCTTTGTGATCCATCCTAGATCTGAAGGTATCCCTTTTGCAAGGTTGCTTTTTACTGACCCTACATGGTAGGCATTTTTGGCATTTGTAAAAGCCTTTCATCTCTGGAAATATTTGGGTATGTTTTGGAGGGTTGATGACATTATGTACTAGGTAATCTCTGAGCGTGGGAGCCTTTCTATACACCACCTTAGGTTTACTAGGTAATATATTGGCTAGGACCCTATCCTCTTTTAGGATTGGCCAATACTTAGTTAAAATATGTTCAAACTCTTTGTATTGGGTATTGAAACCTGTGACAAACACCAGGTTTGTGTTGTTTTTCCCTTTCTTGGACTTTTTGAACAGACTTCTTCGATCCATATTTGGATATATGTCATTCTTCAACTTGCGTAACGCGTTTAATTTATACCCTTTCTCCTGGAATCTTTCAATCATGATATCCGCTTGTCTTCCTCTACCATTTTTTGGAAGGCTCCCATACACTGATTTCCTGATGTTGTCGGATTGAAGATAGAGTTATTCTTCCTTGTCAAAAGAAGTTTATTGAGTATACAATGTTATAAAGATACATAAAGTAAGTTTACAAGGATCTATAAAGTAAGCTCATTGTTTTACAGTAGGGTTTATATAGGTAAATATCATGAAATTTCAAATATTAAACATTGGGTTCACGTAAACCTAAATTAAAGATATATATCATTTCCTTAGTTACTTTTGTAGGTATTTAAATGATTTATACCTACTATACATATTGTTTACAAGTAGAGTGTATATAGGTCAAATAAATTCTGATAATGAGCTTTAATCGTAAGGTGGAGAAAAGGAAAGAGAAAGAAGAAAAAGGGTTGAAAGGTAGAGGTATGGTCCACAAGGTTGTCCCGCTTGTCAGTTTATTATTCTTTTTAGTTCTCTTTGAAGCCTTAGAATGGGTGTCTCTGTAAGTCATTTAATCTGTTACCATGGCAACAGGACAGAGTCATTGAAGTTTGACAGGAACTGTTGTTTTATCCAAGGATGCCAAAGTTTTTCGAATTTTGGAATTTGATTTTGATCGATGGCTACCATCTTAGCATGGGACATTGTATTATTCATTCTGTGAATTGTTTCTGCTAGTACCAATGTAGGAGATTTCCATGCCTTGGCCACTGTTTGTTTTGCAGCTGTTATTAGTTGGATCATAAGTTTGAATTGAGAGAGTGTTAACCATTCCGGTTTTAGATTAAGTAAAGTTAAATATGGATCTGGTTGTATTATTTTTTTAAATATTTTAGATGCAATCACGAAGACTTCCTTCCAGAAGGTTTGGATTACTGGGCACGTCCACCATATGTGTAAATATGTGCCTATTTCTGGGCATCCTCGAAAACAAAGAGTTGAGGTATTAGGTGAATATTTTGCCACTCTAGCGGGTACAAGGTACCAGCGAGTTAGGACTTTATAATTTGTCTCCAGTGCTAAGATGTTGGGTGAAGATGACTTAGATGTGAGCCATATGTTAGACCAGTCCGTGTCTTCTAAAGTTCGTCCCAGGTCCTCCTCCCACCTCTGAACGTAAGAGGGTCTATTAAGATTTGCTACTCCATATAATTGATTATAAAGTGATGAAATTGTACCTTTAGCAAATGGATCTTTTGTACAGATTGATTCAAAAATGGATAATTGGGATAATGGTGTATCTCCCTTTAGGATTGATGTATAGAAATTTTTGATTTGGAGATATCTAAATATCTCAGAGTTTGGTAGATCATATTTTTCTCTAAGCGATGGGAATGAAAGGAATGATTTAGATGCTATGAAGTCATTTAGTGTCTAAATGCCTGATGTTGTCCAAGCTTTAAAAGAATTTGGGTAGATCCATGCCGGATAAAAGGCCGGATTTCTGATAAAAGAAAGGAGAGGATTGTGTGGAGATTGTAACTGATATTTGGTTTTTAGTTTATCCCAGAGAGATAAGAAGTGTTTAGTTATGGGATTATGAATTTTAAAGCGGTCTTTAGGATCAAGCCATAATAAATTTGATATTAATAGAGGGTCATTTTCTGAAGCCTCTATAAATAACCATAATGGGATTTCCTGTTTTGCATGGTATTTGGACAGACTGGCCAAATGTGCTGCTCTGTAGTAGTTAGTAAAATTAGGGTATCCCAGGCCTCCTTTATTTTTGGGAAGATGTAGTGTGTGTATAGGTATACGTGGTTTAGAAGAGCCCCATATAAACGAAGTTGCTCTTTTTTGTACTATTCTCAAAAAATAGGAAGGAATTGGAATAGGGAGGACTCTGAATAGATAAAGCAATTTGGGTAGAATAGTCATTTTGATTGCATTAATCTTCCCTATCCAGGATAAAGGAAGTTGCGACCATTGTTTTATTAGATTTGTGATCTGTCTTAATACAGGAGGATAATTGGTTGAGAATAAGTCAGAATGAGATGCTGTTAAATGAATTCCAAGATATGGGATTGATTTTTCTGCCCATGTGAATGGGAGTGCAGCCCTAGCCGGGATCAATTCCATGTTTGTGAGTGAAATATTAAGCACTAGGCATTTCTTAGGATTAATCATAAGGCCGGATAGGGCTGCAAATCCATCAAGAGCTGGTATTAAGTTAGGACCAGAGACCTGTGGTGATGATAGAAAAAGTAATATATCGTCTGCAAATATACATAATTTGTGTGTAATACCTCCTACTTCAATGCCAGTTATAGTTTGGTTTGTTCTGATGTATTGGGCCATGGGTTTGAGTATAAGGGCAAATAATAAGGGAGATAATGGGCAACCCTGTCGGGTACCTCTTTCGATATTAAAGGCTTCAGATTTGTATCCAGCATATTTTATATAGGCTTTGGGTTTATTATATAATGCTTTGATCCATGTTAAAAAGTGGGGTCCAAAACCCCATTTTTGTAATGAATATTGCATATATTGCCAGGATACTGTGTCAAATGCCCTCTTAATATCGAGAGATAGAAAACATAAAGGGATTTTCCGTTTTTTAGCAATATGTGCCAATAACACTGCCCTGCGTATATTATCGCCTGCCTGTCTATTTGGCATGAAGCCTACTTGATCTCTATGTATTAATTTTCCTATAATGCTATTGAGGCATTTTGCTATTATTTTTGCTAATAATTTAATATCGAGGTTTAACAGAGAGATAGGCCGATAATTCACACAGGAAGTATCATCAGAAAGGGGTTTTGGGATCATACAAACAATTGCCATTAGTGTTTCTTGCCGAAAAGAATGTCCATCTAGAAGTTTGTTAAAAGTTTCAGTGAGAATGGGAGAGAGTATTTCTGAGAATGTTTTATAGTATAAAGCCGAGTAGCCGTCTGGGCCTGGTCTTTTGTTAAGTTTTAGGTCTTTTATGGCGTTAGCAACTTCATCTATAGTTATAGGCTCATCCAAACTGCTTTTTTGATTCTGAGATAACTCAGGTAAGGTTATTTTTGAGAAGAAGGATTCAGCTTCTGTAGGATTAAATTCATTGTTTGTCTTGTATAAAGTTGCGAGATGTGAGTGAAATTTATGGACTATTTTAACTGGATTACAAGTGTAAACATTTTTTGATAATTTCAAACGTATTGGTTTGAAAGATTTGTTAGTTGAATTTAATGCCCGAGCCAAATATGTACCTGGTTTGTTTGTATTCATGTAGAAATTGTGTTTGGAGCGTTTGAGGGATTTATCAACTGACTCAGTGAGAAATAGATCGTATTCCAATCTAGATTTTTCCAGATGAGATTTTGTACTCTGAGATGGATTATCTTGAAATGATATGTAGGCTGCATTAAAATTGAGTTCTAGTTTTTTGCTAGATTTTTGCGCTCCCGTTTAAATAGTGCCATTTGTCTTTGTATTGTACCACGCAAGACAGGCTTATGAGCTTCCCACAGTGTTATTGGGGAGATGTCTGTTGTATTATTAATTGATATGTATTCCTTTAAAGCTTGTTCAATGGCCATCTGATGTAGTGGGTGTTTGAGCATTATGTCCGGTAAGTACCACGTTGGGTCATGCGCTTTTGGTATGGCTGAGGCTATAGTAGTGTATACTGCATTATGGTCAGACCACGGAATCGGAATTATATCTGATGCAATAATTTCTGGTATCATTCCTATTGTTAGAAAAATATGATCTATTCTGGTGAAGGTTTGATGAGGGTGCGAGAAATAAGTGAATTTCTTTTTCATTGGGTTACTTTCTCTCCATGAATCTACCAGATTGTATTTGGAAAGAAGTTGAGAAAAAGGTAATCTAGAGGTTATTTTGGATGGTGTAAAAGGTGATTTATCTAGAAATGGGAGGAGGACCTGGTTCGAATCCCCACACATTATCACTGTTCCTATTTTGTGTGTATTAATCACTTGTAATATATGTGAGAGGAATGGTGTAGGTTGTTTGTTAGGAGCGTAGTAGGAAATCACCGTGATTGCTGTATCCATTATATAACCCATGAGTATCAGGTATCTACCTTCTGGGTCTTTAATTTCTGATGATAAGGTGAATGGTGTGGATCGGTGAAATGCAATTAGAGTTCCCCTTTGCTTGGTACAGGCAGAAGCTGTGTAAATTTGTTGATAAAAAGGAGAAATATATTTTGGAGTAGAATCTTTGGTGAAGTGTGTTTCTTGGAGGCATACTATGTGAGCCTTCTTGTTATGGAAAGTACGGAAGGCTTTGGTCCTTTTTTGAGGGACATTTATTCCCTGAACATTCAGGGAAAGTATATTCAGTGGTGCCATGGCAATAGATCAAATAGTTTTGACTTACTTTTTGTTATGCAGAGCTGACTGCGCAGATCAACCTGTGTGGACTGAAGAGATGAATAGATAGAAAAGAAACCAGTGAATTCTGGAGTAAAGAGTAAACAAAAAACATATGAGATTAGATGATACATTGTATAAATTATTTTTTGCGAGTAATCACAATTTACCCGTGAAAGAGAATAAATATCTCTCTCAGGGGAATAAGTGCCTTCGTCACACTCCCACATAATATGGTTGGGAGAATGAGGAGGGCTAATGGGGGTACACGGATCTTCCGCTTACAGGAGAGAAGTGCTATGTCAAAAGACATCAAAATGATGTTTCATTAATTGGAGTGCAGAATATAGTTTTTGTTGAAATTATTTATTCCAGGGTGGTTGTATATGGTTAGTCTTGCCCTAGGCTAAATAATTCAGTTAGAAAGGTACTGTTAATAACTTTGGTATTGATGAAGATAGTTTGAATTATTTTGGGATTTTAACCCTTTTAGAGTAAACAATTACATATTTTATTCATATGTAACTGTTTAGATATGTTAACTCATAAAATTGAGGTTGTATTGCTTCAGATTAGAATAAACAAAAACATAATTCTAGGAACTAGTTAGGTAATAATATATTTGTTTTAAGAAAAGAAAGAAAAAGCTTCCATTACTTCTGGATTATTGAACATATTTGTCCTAAAAAGTTATAAATCTATTGTTATTACCTGATAATATATAACTGAACAAGAATTTCCTTATTTCACTTATATATTCTAAGGCTATATGAATCAGAAGTAATAAGAAATATAACTGGAATGTAACATGATCCCACACAGTGTGTGACTATCAGAATGCAGTTACATTTAGTTATAAATATAGGTTTTTTATAGAGAACCATCTCTTAGTATAATAAATGGAGATATCAGGAATTAGGATGTCAGTCCATTGAATCTTCTTGGTCCATGGATGATGTGGCATAACGGCCTCTTTTGTGAGAATGATGATTCCCATTTTGTTCTGAAATTTTCTGGGTGCTGCCTGAAGGTGAAGATGACGCCATTCTTCTGCGTGTGGGAGTGTTGCTGCTTGTGGGTTCTGTCAGATTTAATTTTAAAAGGGTTTGTTGTAGTTCATCTGCTGATCTGCTTCTGTAAATTGTACCTTGGTAGTTAAATCTGACTGAAAAGGGGAAGCCCCATTGATACATAATGTTGTGGCGTTGCAGTTCCATTAGTTGGGGTTTCATGGATCGTCTTTTAGTAATAGTAAGTTGGGATAGGTCAGCAAAAATTTGATAATTGTGTCCTTGAAAATTAAGTTCCTTTTTTTCTCTTGCAGCAATTAGTATTTGTTCTTTCGTTCTGTAATAATGAAATTTTGTGATTATATCACGTGGGGGTCCATCTTTCTTTTTGGCTGTGAGGGCTCTGTGTACTCTGTCCAGTTCTAAACGTTCAGTAGGGATATCTGGCTTTAGTTCTTGTAATAGAGCAGTAATAGTAGATTGCAGGTCTGTCACAGTTTCAGGTATTCCCCTTATGCGCAAGTTTGAACGTCTGGCTCTATTTTCGTAATCTTCGAGCTTAGTTTGAAGTATTAAATTCTCTTTTTTTAATTGTTCCAATTCTGTTATATTTTCTTGGGTTGTAATTTCAATTTCATCCATTTTTATTTCTAAGGCTGCGGTGCGGTTTCCCAGCTCTCTTATTTCTTTGGTTAGGCTTTTTGTTATTTGGTCTGAGGTTTGTTTTAAAGCCTTATGAAGCATCTTTTCAAATTGTAATAATATTACTGGGGATACTGAGGAGGCTTGTGGAGAAGTTTGTGAGAGGATTTGTTCTGTATCTGACTCAAATGGAGAGTCTTGCTGTGACATTTTCTGTCTGTGAGAGCGCCCTGATGCTGTATCTTGTGAGGTGACTGGAGCTGCTTCAGCTGCAGTGAGTGCCTGTGAACTCTTTGTGAGGTGATTTTTATTTCTGCCACGGTTTCCTCCCAGTACTATATTTCCTGCCCAAGCTTTCACAGTTTGTTCCCTGGGGCAAAAAGGTTCAAATGGATACCTTTTGAGCCTGCAGGCTCCGCTTTGTCCTTCTCTTCTCTCCTCAGCGGTGTGGAGCTCTAACAATGCATGTCTGCTCCGCTAGGCTCCGCCTCCTGCCCCCCAGAGTTATTCTTCAATCCAGTATGTACATACACTGACTCCTTTCTGATTCTACATTCTTTATTCGTTAGAAAATGTTTCTTTAGATTCAGTTTACGCATAAATTTTTTTAGGTCAATATACGTTTCAAACTTGTCTAGAGATTTCTCAGGTGCAAACTTAAGTCCTAAGTCCAGAATTTTCATTTCATCCTCTGTGAATATAACTTCACTGAGGTTGAAGATACCCTTTCCTAATGTTCTCGTCTTCTTTTTCTTCTTCCCTCCTCTACTTCCTCTAGTCGTCTTCTTCTTTCTTCGGGTCTTTGTACGTGTCTCACTTCTCTCACATGGTTCCTATCCTGGTCTTCCCTGCGATATCCCTGTTCCATATGTGGTTGGTATACTCCTTCCGGGGTCCTGTGTTGTTCTCCTCGAATATCTCTTCTGTCGGTATTCATGTCTCTCCATCCAGTGTTCCTGTAGGCAGGCCGAGTCTTCCATCTCCTTGGTGGCCTGTCTCTGGCCCATCGCCTGGGAAAATCCCTAGGATGTCTTAAATCATTCCGATGGTAGGTGTAGGGCGGTTCTTCTTGGCTACTCCCATATCGGACGCGCCTGTTGTCTCTCAGTGGTGAGAACCTATTTCTGATAGGTACGTTGTATCTGGGCGTCAAAGGGGTTCTATACCCTGGCTGGTCCTGATAGTTATCATTTCTATTTCCGGTTCTTCTTATATTTCTATATTCCCACTGTTTGCTCTAGTTGTTTGTTGGGGGGTATTATACATCTGTTCCTCCATTTCCATCTCCATAGAAGTATCTGGACTGTCATTTATTCCCATATCATCTTCTAATGTAAATTCAGGGTCTACACTGGCTGTTTGCCATTTATATACATTCATACTCTGATAGTCCAGTGTATCTCTTTTAAATTTCTTCTGCTTTTTAATCTGTATTTGGGTATCATATTTTTTGATACTCTCCTAGAGTTCTTTCTCTTTATTTTTATACTCCGTCTGGCTGGCAAATGGTATCAACTGATTTTTAATTTCTGAGATGCTGGCTTCAACTCCCTTTAATTTAAATCTTCTCCTTTTGATCATTTTATGCAACAGTTCATTCTCACAGCCATTAAAGAATGAGTACCACTCCTCCATTAGTTCTGGGTCACTGATACCATCATTGTGGTCTAGTTTCGACCTTAGTCTCCTAGGTGTCATTTTGGCTTTGATATAGGTTTCCAAACTCGCTATATCCCACCAGACCCTCAGTTGTTTTTCCAGTGTGTGTCTCAATTTTTTCATCAAGCTGTGCACATCTTGTGTGTTGTTAACTATATCTTGACTGAAGACATCTCCTAAATTAATATTCCTGTTGCCCATATAGCTGAAAATATCCATAGCTGCAGTCTAATGTCTCACCCTAAGGTGTTGACTAGATAATTAAATAAAGTAAAATGACTGCGCTTAGGACAGGTGTAAAGGTGTGCAGCCCCCCTAAAGAAACTCCCCAAGGTGTTTCGGAAATGAGTGTATATGTATAAATGGGGTAATGGCGCTCCCTAGAATTTCATTGGGCAGGTGAGTAATATAGAGTACCACTAATAATTGGAAACGATATATAAACTCCACACCCAGTGGCCCCACCCGGATAAATTGAGTAAGTGAATAAATAAATAGGTACTAAGCAACCGTGGAGTAACAAATCTCCCTCCACGTCCGTGAGTGTGCAGGTAAAAAATATACACTCCAAGCATATGTGATAATATGCCTATGATTTAACAAAGTGTAAATATCTGAAATGAACATAGGTACCAATAAACTTATAAGTGTCTATACAATTGAAAGCCCAAATACAGGTTGATTGAGCACCCAATCACACATTAGGCCTCTGCCGGATTATAAATCCACAACCATATGCATAAAACAAAGTGCTTTAAACAAACATCTTTTAAACCTTAGTTAATATTAATCACTCTAAACATAGTTTAGTCAAGTTGTGACTTGAGTGTATTCAACGTTCTTGGTGACTTAGTGCTCCCCCTCAAGGGTCCCCACTCACCAGATCCATCCACCCCAAAGGGGTAACCCGCATAAAGAATGTGGCCTCTACGATCCTCCTGCTGTCACGGTAGGTAGGTTTCCCAGGAAGGTCCTCAGCATATATAGGATGGAAAAGTTTAATCACAAATGCAGAAAAAAGAGGAAAGGTGGACTCCCATAGTGTAGTAGTATTTGGATTTATTCCAACATAAAAAACTTTATTTAAAAAGTTTTAAAAAACTACAGTCCAGATCAGCTGGCTGTAGTATGAGCATCAGACAGAAATAAAATAAAAAATAATAAAATTGAATAGGCACACCATAAGCCTAGGCATGCAGCATAAACTGTGCCTTACACAACCGCTCTCGTACTATAGAAATATCCTGGCCGGGTAGCCCGTGACACAAGGTGGAAGTGGAGCGAGCGTTTGCGCTCCACCTGCGCTCCACCGGCCTGGTAAGCGGAAATGACGTAGCGTGCGTGGCGCCATCGTACGCGTTTCGTCATAGACGTCCTCAGCGACGTTACCCGCACGCCACGCACCACGTCATTTAATAGGGAAGCAGGCAGGAGGATCGTAGAGGCCACATTCTTTATGCGGGTTACCCCTTTGGGGTGGATGGATCTGGTGAGTGGGGACCCTTGAGGGGAGCACTAAGTCACCAAGAACGTTGAATACACTCAAGTCACAACTTTAATTTTGCTTATAAGTTTTTTCCTGGGGTGCTTCCACATCGTATTGAAGCCTTTTTTTCACAATCACGGAGTGGTTAACATTTTTGGACTGTTCATTAATATGTTTTGAGTGATTAATATTACTAAGGTTTAAAAGATGTTTGTTTAAAGCACTTTGTTTTATGCATATGGGTGTGGATTTATAATCCGGCAGAGGCCTAATGTGTGATTGGGTGCTCAATCAACCTGTATTTGGGCTTTCAATTGTATAGACACTTATAAGTTTATTGGTACCTATGTTCATTTCAGATATTTACACTTTGTTAAATCATAGGCATATTATCACATATGCTTGGAGTGTGCACACTTATATGTTTAGCTTATTCAATTAGGCACCTGTTACGGTTACATTAATATGGAATGTATGTTCTAATAGGGTAGATTTTTCTACCATATTACCACTTATAACTTTTATTATTTACTTTACTGTCTTAGCACATTTTTATTATTATTATTTTTTACCTGCACACTCACGGACGTGGAGCGAGATTTGTTACTCCACGGTTACTTAGTACCTATTTATTTATTCACTTACTCAATTTATCCGGGTGGGGCCACTCGGTGTGGAGTTTATATATCGTTTCCAATTATTAGTGGTACTTTATATTACTCACCTGCCCAATGAAATTCTAGGGAGCGCCATTACCCCATTTATACATATACAGAAGGAGATTTAAGGCCTCAAATATGTCCTTTGGGGAGATGTTGGAGATGGTGGATATCCTGAAGAAGGCCGACTATGATGGAAAGTATGGACCTTACCCCAACCCCAATGTCAGAAAGGCCAAGATCATGGCGAAAGTGGTCAAGAGTCTGCACCGGCATTTCGGGGTACGACGATCGAAAGATCAGCTCAGGAAGTGGTGGTCGGACCTGAAATTACGAGAACATGAGCAGTACAGAAAGATCCGGAGAGTGCTGCAAAAAAGTAAGTAGTTGTCCTGTGTTCCTATTCTTTATGTTTCTTACGTTCGTGCTGCTCCATGTGCTTTTCTTACAAGTGTACATTTTTAAATGGCAACTTTCATGTTCATGGGCACATTATTCGTTCCTATCAAACATTTTTCTTTCGGCCTATAAAACACCATTGTTTAGGCCATATGCATTTGGCCACAATTTTTACGCCCTACTTGTCTGAAACTAATTTGGTTGTGTAGATGGCTTTGTTACTAGAATGAAATGCAAACTAGATTCTGTGTAAGGGGAGGACACTCAGCAGCTGTTTTCACATCTGGACACTGGAGCACTAGTGTGGGACACCAGAACACCATTTTTATTAGGGGGCCCACACAGGTGCTCCAGTGTATACTATAGGGGGGTCTCCATCTGTGAAGCTTGTACAAAACAGGTAAAGTATTGAAGCTTGACAAAGGACACTGAAAATGCTCCATTTTGGAACTCAGCCAAAATAGACAATTGTACCCCACTTCCAAGCAATGTTTCAGATTTATAGTTCTGCCATCAAATATCTGTGTGCTAATTATACCATTTTTGTTTTACATAGGGGAGAAAAGACTCGGAGGACACCCCTCATCCGAGGAGACCACAGACCCCCCACCTCTGGAAGAAGGGGAAATCCACCCAACACAAGAACAGCAGGAGGAAGAAGACGTGGTGGAAACTGTCACCACAATAGGTGAGTGTCTACGACCACAGGCTCAGGTAAGAGATGGATGCCGGCATATTTTTGATACCTTTTTTTTTGGTTTCTCTCTTTTTAGGTGATCGTGATGTTGTGGATCCAGATCCTTTCACATCAGAAAGTGCCCAGATCCTTATCGGGGAGATCATGGGCTATAATTTACAATTGGAAAACCTCAAGAAAAACATCAATGATGTTATTACAAAAAATAAAAACATCATTGATGTTTTGGGGCGAGTTTAAAACCCCTCCAAATCCCTTTGTTTTTTGGTGTGCTACAATGTTCTAAATGTTTTAGCGATTTTTCAAAAAGCCAAATTTGGAGGATGCAAACAGTGTGCCAACATGTGCTATCTGCCATCACGGGAGATCAATGGACGCGTTTTGGGGGTGCAACCCCTTTCTCGGTAATAAAGTAGCTGAGAGGAAGGGGTTGCTCCCCAAAAACACGTCCCTTGATCCCCCGTGATGGCAGGTCGCACATGTTGACATTCGTAAATTGGTGTGCATCTTCCAAATTTGGCTTTTCCTGGGGTGACTTCACCCCATCTGAACGCAATATCAAACACAGTTCCTAAATACTCATGTCTGATATTGCCTTCAAATTCTACCAAATGTGAACTTTGTAAGTTCAAGATTTGTGTCTTTCTTGTTGGTTTTACACATGCCTGTTTTAGCTTAAATGGACATTTCTATTTTTTATAATGCTACCCCAAAAATTGTTATGCAACAAACATGTTGGTTTGCTTTAAAAACCTTTTCTAAATGCACATGTGATTGTGCAGGTATTAAAAAGATTGTTCATCAAGAATGTGTGGATTATTGTCTCAACGCTACAACACTTTTGTGGGGCTCTAATTGCTGCTTTCTGTGAAAATGGGGGTTATTTCCTAAGGGCAAAACCTCTTTGCACTACAAGTGCAGTTTCAGTGCAGTTTCAAGTGCACTTGTAGTGCAAAGTGTCTTTGCCTTTAGTAAATAACACCCAACAGTGCTTTGGATAAGGTTACACAATCACGCCATTTTCTGGACTCGCCACATTTCTGTCAGAGTCATCTAAAACAAACACAAGCAGTAAATGTCAACAAAGATTTTCTTTTTTTTGGTTTTTTATTTGATAAAGGCTTCACAAATTTGCTGGCATATTGATGGCCCCCCTACCCGCAAAGAACTCCAGGTATCGTAACCGGACATCACGGGCACTCAGGGAGGGCAAGCCAGGACGGCCACTTTCAAGCACCGTCAGTGTTGTTTCATGTATCATTCCGACCTCAGGCCCAACTGAGCCAGCATAGTTGGCCGAACGTTGGCGTAAAAAGTTATGGAGAATACAGCACACCAGGATTATATGATTAAGTTTATACTCCGCCATATGGATTGGTGTCAGAAATAGGCGGAACCGGCTGGCCAGGATTCCAAATGTGTTCTCCACCACTCTTCTGGCTCTGACCAGCCGGTAATTAAAAACCCTCTGTTCCGGGGTGAGGGTCCTCATCGGGAATGGCCGCATAAGATGGTCCCCCAGCGCAAATGCTTCATCCGCTACAAAGACGAATGGGAGTCCTTCCGCATTGTCTTCCGGATGTGGAAAGTCCAAGCTGCCATTCTGGAGACGCCTGTAAAACTCTGTCTGGTTGATGACTCCAGCATCGGACATCCGGCCATTCTTCATCACGTCCACATACAAGAAGTCGTAATTAGCCGACGCCACCGCCAACATCACAATACTATTGAACCCCTTGTAATTATAATAGTACGACCCCGAGTTGGGTGGTGGGACGATGTGGACGTGTTTCCCATCAATTGCCCCTCCGCAGTTAGGAAAGTCCCACCGCTGGGCAAAGTGGGAGGCCACAGTCTGCCATTCCTGTGGCGTGGAAGGAAACTGTTGAGGAAAACAGTTGCACATAAACATGGAAAGCAGATTAGAGACACAAACATTCTTGGCCAACATCCAGATAACATTTATTAAGGGGAACTTTACAACACCAAAGTATAAGGTACACCTATATCCCCCCCCCCCCTCTCATGGGCCATTTCTAACATTATAGGGGGGGAATCTTGGACAGGTAACCCTCTTCACTTCATTGAGAGATGAATGGCTAAATACAGGGTATTACTTGGAACAGTCCCTCCTTAGTTACACTATTGGCAGCCCACTGGACAGGTAAGAAGTGTCATAATACAAAGATATAAATACACATTGTACACATTTGAGCACATTTGGACATTCTGCTATTACCTAGCAAGATAATAATAGGAGAGAAAAACTTTAAACAGTACCATTTGAAAGTATACAGGCAGGCCCTTGCACTACATGCTTTGGGGAATTCATCCATAAATCTGACCACAAAAGAGATGGGTATAGTGTGTATGGGTTTGGCAAAGTCAGCAGATAGATGATTGAGGATAGATAGAGAATTGGTATCAGCTGACTTAGCAGTTGGGGGGAGGGAGGGTTAATAAAAATGATTTGGGGACACCACAAAAAAAAAGCCTCTGGCACTCTGACTGAATTTAAAGCACAAATCACATTTCAAAACATTTTAGGGGGGGTTTGGGGTAAAGCATTACTATGGAGCTGATGAAATACATTGTTAAGTGACTACATGAGGTGAATATAGGGGCAGGAGAGCATGCTGGGGAGGTTAGTGAAGGCAAATATGTATGAAGGACATAAAAATCCAGAATGCATGAGGACAAAGGCAACATTCACAGCATATTCCAATCATGGTAATTAGGGAATGAGGAAAGAAATACAATATATTAGCAAATATTCAATACAATAAAATGTGATATTAAAGGATAAAAATCTTACCTTCGTATACTCCTTCTGTAGGACCTGTATGATGGCAGAACAGGTCTCTGTGATAATGATCCCCAGAGCCTGGGGGGAGATGCCTGTCGAGAACTTGAGGTCCTGCAGGCTTCTCCCCGTCGCCAAGTACCGCAGGGTAGCGACGAGCCTCTGCTCCGGAGTGATGGCTTGCCTCATGCAGGTATCCTGCCTGCTGATATAGGGGGTCAGCGAAGCCAACAAACTGTGAAATACGGGGTCCGTCATCCGGAGAAAGTTACTGAAATCATCAGGATTATTCTCACGGATCTCACGGAGCAAAAGCATATGAGACACTGGTCACGCTGAAGCAACCAATTCTTGGTCCATGAACTCCTCCCCACCCTGTTCATGGACTGGACTTGTGTCAAGGTCAGGACCCCAATACCAAGCCCCCACACAGCACGAACTCTACGAGGAGTACATATACGCAACATGGCTAAAAAATGGTCGGCTGCTCAGAACGAAGTAACAGAACGCACTGAAGAACAGCAAAGCCTGTGAAGAGCGACCAGAAAAACAGCAACGAGCGGGGAAGATCGCACAGAAAACTCCAATACGAACTTACTGCACGCACTGAAGAGCAGATACAAACCCACAAGCACAAACTGAACCGCAGAAAACGATCTGAAAGGCACGAGTCTGAAAAAGCGCGAATCGTCTCTCACCAAACTTTTACTAACACGAGATTAGCAAAAGGAGCCCAAAGGGTGCCGCGCTTGGTTCTGAACTGGCCTTTTCTAGTCTCGTCATACGTGGTGTACGTGACCGCGTGGTTGGCGATGGGAAATTCCGACAACTTTGTGCGACCGTGTGTACGGAAAACAAGTTTGAGCCAACATCCGTCGGAAAAAATCCTAGGATTTTGTTGTCGGAATGTCCGATCAATGTCCGATCGTGTGTACGGGGCATAAGAGTCTCTGATCCAAAAGAGAAGGACTCCAAAAAATACAAGGCTGAGGATCATCATCAGCATTCCAACTTTACAAAGAATGCAACAAGAAGAGTAAGGGTGCAATGAGGGCAGCTAAGATAGAACACGAAAGGCACATAGCGGAGGATAGTAAAAAAAATCCCAAGAAATCCTTTAAGTACATAAATAATAAGAAAGGGAGGTCAGATCATATTGGTCTCATAAGGAATGATGAAGGGAATCTGATGGTTACTAAGGATGGAGAGATGGCAAAGGTATTGAATTTATTCTTCTCCTCAGTCTTCACAAGGGAATTGGGGGGCTTCAGTAACCAAAACTGCAATGTTTATCCTCATGACACGTTACAGGAAGCACCCTCCTGGCTAACAGAGGACAGAATTAGAAATAGACTTGAAAAACTTAACATTAATAAGTCACCGGGACCAGATGGATTGCTCCAGAGGGTCCTTAAGGAACTCAGTCAAGGAAAAGCCAATGTAGCACCAATATATATATATATATATATATATATATATATATATATATATATATATTTAAATTCTTTATTGGTTTTTCCAACAAGAAATGAACAATGTAGCAGACAAAATGAACTTGTTTAGGTATGACCCAAAGAATCAGGTAGGACCAAGTATTGATAGACTTAAATTCCGCACGCAGGCGGGGTACTGAGGAAGTTTAACAAGTGTCAATACAGATAATACATATAACTATATTTATATAAAGGGTGGAATAACAGAGGAGCTAAAGTCACTGGTGCAAATACGGAGGGGGGGTGGCAACATTCAGACCCTTCAGCATGGCCCTTCCTCCGCTCCAAACTGGAGATAGAAAAATGAAAGAGGCAGGCGGGATAAGGGTTCCGATGTTATACCTCCTGGGGGGAATGCGAAAGCGCCAAGACCATGATCGGGTAAGGGCTGGATATGGCAAGTTGTGATTCAGAGAGCACTTAACTAGGGGTTTGGGAGGAGAACGGTTCATGATTTGGAGACTATGGATGGATCCCAGGCTAAAAGAGGTACATAGATATATATTTTTGCAGCATTACACCATAGTAATTATGTGGGCTGTGGTTTAATGGTGAGTATTCGGACAGCCTCTATTGCTGACCGTTGATAGAGAAGTGGAGCGAGAGGAGGGTGGAGATGACCTGGGTGGTACGAGAGTTAAAGTCATTGAAAAGGGCAGGCGACACCCATTGAAGTTAGTAGCTGGGAGGGTGAAGATATAAAAGGTGTGAGCGATGATCGATTCAGGTAAAAGTTTATGCGTTTCTTATCCAGGTCTTTAGGAGAGTGTAAACCAGCAGGAAGAAGGAGGGTTCCAGTAGAAGTTGAAGAGGGGGATGGGGAACCAGGAATGTGCAACGTTGGTATTTTTGTAGCGATGAAAGATGACCATTTGCGTTTGAAGCGGGGTGAAGGATTACGTCTGGATCAAGGTTTTCTTTATCCAGCAAGGATGTGAGATTGTTTATTGCATCCTGGATTGAAGGGGGGGCTGGGGGAGGACCATTTTTTGAGTATTGCACATCTGGCTGACATGAAACATGTCGATAACCAAGCTATATTGTGCTGACTGATTTCTTGCCGAGTATTTGGGCCTTTTGTTGAAGGGGCTGTTAGGTAACCAAAAAGCAAGGGAAAGATGTCCTTTGTGGGGGGGTGTCCCGTGACCTGTAATGCAAGGTATTCCACCTGTTTCCAGAAGGAGGAGATATGAGGGCAGAGCCAAAGTCTATGAAGCAGAGAAGGTTTGTTCTGGCTGCAAAGGGGGCATATGTGTTTGTGAGATTGTTGAGTAGGCGGCAAGGCCGGGATGTAGGCACGGTGCATTATTTTGAACTGTTGTTCTCTCCAGAATTCATTGGTTACATAGGAGCAGGTAGAGATGTATCCACTTATGATGTGACTCACTGCTTCTGGAGAATTAAGGTCAGAGTTCCAAGATGCGACAGATGTTGCCAGTAATGGTTTACTGAGGTGTGTGTTTAGAGGCTTGTAGATGTCAGAGATTTTGAATTGTTGTCGTTCCAGTAAAGTATCCAGAATAGAAATTTGAAAGCGTTGGATTTTGTTCGGGCATAGCCTAGAGACATGTTGAACAGCTTGATGGATGAGCAGAAAGTGGTGTCGTGGAAGCTCGTAGTGGTCCAATGTTTGGGAGACCGGTTTGGCGTTTCCTGTATGCAGGTCGAATAATTGGGCTGTTTCAGTTGGTGAGCCCAGAGTTTGAGACCTGGGGGAGATGGGGTAGACATGAAGGGTGGATTCTCGTGGATTGGAAAGTGTTTGGAGACCCAGGGGGAAAGTTTCAATTTGCCTTTGACCTTGCGTCAGGCTATCATCGTGTTTCTAAACAGCAGGTTTTGGTGGAGGTGAGGAGGGGTGGACCATAGTTTACAGTGAAGGAGAGCCAGTAAGCCGTATGGGGCAGCCAGTTGTGATTCCAGCTCATGGTTGGAGTACCTAGAGGTATTTGATATCCAGTCCAGGCATATTCTCAGGAGACAAGATAAGTTATATACTCTAATAGGTTGGCTCCTCCCTCGCTCCTCGGGAGGACCAGTTTGTTTAATGAAATACGGGAGCGTTGTCTCTGCCAGAGAAAAAGTGATAAAGCTTTGTGTAACGTTTGTATATCTTTGTGACGTAGTAATAAGGGTATTGTCTGGAGGGGATATAAGAGTCTGGCAAAGCTGACCATTTTGAACAGGTGACACCGTCTGAAGAGCGAGATGGGGAGATCCATCCATGTCTCCAGTTCGGATACTATTTTAGAAATTACTGGGATGAAATTTAGGTTATACAAGGAAGAAGGAGTCTTACCAATCTTTATTCCTAGATAGGTAATGTGAGTTTTTGCTACCGAGAAGATGGAGGAGGTAGCCCAGGGAGGGGTTCTAAAGTGAAACAAAGGGAGGATCTTGCTTTTGGCAAAATTAATACGCAGCCCTGAGAGAACTCTAAACATTGTAAAAACATCCTGGATAAAAAGCATGTCGGAGGCCAGTTTGGAGGAAAAGATGAGCATGTCGTCTGCAAAAAGGGCTAAACTGAGTTCCTGTTGGCCTATACGCACACCGTGTAGGGAGGGTTGGAAGAGGAGGTAGCGTGAGAGAGGTTCGAGGGCTAAATTAAAGAGCAATGGGGAGAGGGGACATCCCTGTCTTAAATAATTTTACGTTTTTTGAGATGAGGCCTGCAGCTACAATGTTTGCAGTAGGGGCTGCATACATGGTCTCGATTAGGTGGAGGAAGGGACCCGAGAAACCAAAATGTTGTAGTACTGAAGACAGCCAGGAGAAGCTGACATTATCAAAGACTTTCTCCGCGTCTAGGGAAATTATGGCCATATCGTCATTGGTATTGGACCTGGCATGTTCGAGTACCATGAGAACTTTGCGTATATTAGAGGACGCGGATCGACCTTGGGTGAAGCCAGCTTGCGCTGGGTGGATAAGGGTTGGCATGATTTTGGCCAGTCTGTTGGCAATGATTTTGGAGAGGATTTTAGAGTCTAAATTTAGTAGTGATATGGGCCTATAAGAGTTGGGTTCTGAAGGATCCTTTCCATTTTTGGCTATCAACTTGATGTGGGCTTGGTAGGCGGATGGTAGGTAGTCCACGCCTTGGAGGATGGACTGGTAGACCCTTGCCAAGGTGAGAACAAGCGTGCGGGACATAAGTTTGAAAAACTCAGGTGTGTACCCGTCTAAGCCTGGGGCTTTCTTGTTGACAAAGCAGGAAATTGTTTTTTGAATTTCCTGTTCGGTGATTGGGGAGTTGAATTGGGTCAGAAGAGTCAGATCAATATGAGGGAGTGGAGCTTTCTTTAGGAATTCCTGAGCAGCGTTCGGGTCGGAGGGGTCTGGGATATATAGGGCATTATAGTACTGTTCAAGAATGAAGCTGATATCAGTGGGAGAGGAGCTTAAGATTCCTTGGGTGTCTGTCAATGAGGTTATGTGTGTGGGAACGTGCACTTTTGCATAGCCTCGCTAGTAATTTCCCTGACTTGTTACCAAATTTATGGTATTGTAGCTCAGAGTGAGTTTTAAGTATGCGATCTTGGTCTTCCGCCCATTGATCGAAGTTTGTTTTGACCAATGCGCCAAAACTCACAGTTCGAGGGGGTATTGTTAGTGCATAGTTGAGCCTGGGCATGTCTTAGGCGGCCACTGGCTTACCGAAAGCTTGTGAGGACCTTTCGCTTGTATTGAGTGGCGAAGGCAATAATCCTGCCTCGTAGTACGGTTTTGCCTGCATCCCAGAACAGGTTGGGGTCTGAGCGGTGCAGGGCATTGGTCGAAGTGTACCCTGTCCATGTCTCATGCAGGGTTTTCTGGAGATCGGGCCTATGGGCCAGGAATTGGGGGAAGCGCCAAATTTTTGTGGTGGGTGGAGGGCTGAAATTGCATTGAAATTGGGGCATGGTCGGATATGGCAATGTCATGTATTAGAGTCTCTGAAGTTTTTGTGAGCAGTGCGGAGTTGCTTAGTAGATAGTCTATTCTAGATAGTGTGTGGTGGGGGAGTGAGTAGGAGTATTCCCTGCCTTCTGGGTGTGATAGACGCCAAGGATCTATAAGTTGGAGCGCTGCTGCAAAGGAGTTTAGAAGGGTTGTGGTGGGTTGAGACGTGGGTTGTGAAGTGGGGTTCCCCTGCGTTTGTCTTCTTGCATGTCCATTACTGTGTTAAAGTCACCTCCTAGCAGGAGGGGCTATTGTAGGTAAGGGGCTAAGTGTGTGGCGACGGCCTGGAAAAAAGATTTTGTGGGGGAGTTGGGCGCATAGATATTAGTGAGTATGAGGTCTTTGGAGGAGAGTCTGAGGTGTAAGGTCAGGAGGTGTCCCTCCACATCGTGGTCAGAAGACACAACTTCACAGGAAAGGTGTTTATGAATGAGGATCAGAACACCTTCTTTACCGTTAGTGGAGGCTGAGCCGTGGGTTTGCCCCACCCATAGTTTACACATTCGCCAGAAGTCAGCTGATGGGAGGTGGGTCTCCTGGAGGAGTGCTATGTCTGTTTTTAGCCGTTTTAGGTGTCGGAGTATGGCCATGCATTTGTTAGGGGACCGCTATGAAACAATTTTCATAGCGTCAAATGGAGATAGGGCTGGGTTAGTGTAGGATGTGTGACAAGTATTCGTGGTCCTAATGGGTAATTATACGGTCTGGGTAAGAGATAACAGGAGAGAGAGGGAAGGAGGAGGGGGGTGGGTATGTGCACCAGGCTAGGTGAAGGGGAAATGTAAATGTAATGAGAAACAGTAGAGTAGGAACAGATAGGGTATAACCAATATAAAACTCACAATATATGGAAAGCCGAGACTTCGCTTTTTTCCTCACGTAGCAAACACCATTGGACAGCGTTACCGGAGAGGGGGACTTGAGTACTATGCCAGTGTGCGTCCACCAGTTGCCGAATCATGGGGTGATTAGGTATTGGTAGATCACCTAACGATGCAGTTCAATACAGATCGGTATCATGTCGCACGTCTCCGGAAGGCTGTTGTTTGGATAGAAAAACAAGTCAAAGCAAACAGTAATCATTAAAGTGGACTTCCATCCAAAAATGGAACTTCCACTTTTTGGATTCCTCCCCCCCTCCGGTGTCACATTTGGCACCTTTCAGGGGGGATGAGGGAGCAGATACCTGTCTAATACAGATATTTGCTCCCACTTCCTGGCATAGCTCACTGTGGCGCTTGCGGTGACCTATGCCACTTCCGGCGCCTACCCCGTCCTCCTCCGCTGTATTCTGTGAGACACAGAACACAGCAGGGACCTGAGAGGATGCGCAGCGTGACTCGTGTATGCGCAGTAGGGAACCAGGAAGTGAAACCGCACAGCTTCACTTCCTTCTTCCCTTACCGAGGATGGCGGCGGCAGCAGCCGAGAGCAGAAGGATGGATCGGCTTTGGCTGCCGACATCGCAGGCTTCCTGGACAGGTAAGTGTCCATATTTTAAAAGTCAGCAGCTTCAGTATTTTTAGCTGCTGGCTTTTAATATTTTTTTTTCAGCAGACCTCCACTCTAATCAAAAGAGTAAAGCGATAGGATAAACTGAACAGCCACACAATTGTGTTGACCATAAAACCTCCTGGAAGGCCAGGACACTGGGAAAGAGCTTTTGCTCATAGACCCTGTAGGGAACTCTTCATCCGTGTTTTGGGGTTCTAGGATTATTTGGGTAGCGGATTCTTTTTGGGAGGTCTTTGTGAGGACTGCGTTGCTCCCTGGGGCCTTCGGGGTATCGGCTAGTATCCATGGGAGAGAGCTCCTGCAGGATATGCAGATGCGCCTGAAGATAAGAGGTTCTTTCTTCTGGGTGTGAGAAAGATTTTGTCTCCCCTGCCTGGTTAGTGAGGCGTAGTATAGCTGGGTATGCCAGAGTGAATTTTACTCCCTTGAGGTGGAGGGCTGAGCAGATAGGTTGGAAGGCTTTGCGTTTGCAGGAAACTTCTTGCGAGTAGTCATCAAAAATCAGTAGCTTATGGCCTCCAATTGAAAGGAATTGGCATTTCTGAACGATTTTAAGATGGCGACTCTATCTGAGTAGTTCAGATATCGAACCAATATTGGGTTGGAGGGAGTGTCTTTCGTTAGAAGGGGCTCCCACTCGGTGGGCTCTTTCCACAACGCAGGGAGTGGTAATGCCGAGAGCCGCAGGGATGCGAGTATTACAAAGATCTGTCAGTAAGCTTGAATTATAAGCATCCGGGAGGCCTATACTCCTCAGATTGTTACGATGCGAACGATTTTCCAGGTCATCAAGTTTTTCCAAGATGTACTGCTGGGTTTGAGATGCCTGGTGTGCCACTGCCTGAGAGCTCAGTGCTTCCTCTTCTAAATCAGACACGCGCTGCTCAACCTCAGTGAGCCTGCCTGCCTGCTCTCGTCTCCCTCTGGAGCTGTTTGATCCCTGCAGTGACTGTCCTGTCCACTGCAGATGTGATTGTGGGGGAGAGTAAAGCTGCCACTGCCTAGGCCATCTTGGTGTATTGATCACCTTCCATGGCCAGAGACCGTGCAGCATTGTGGGCTGTGTGAGCGGCAGATGCTCTGAGAGAGCCGTTGGCCATATTGGGAGGCAGAGAGGCGTGCAGGGAGGGAGCGAGTTCCGCGGCTTGAGCGGGACTAGTGCCACCCATTATCAGGTGTCGTTCCATCGGCGTAGGAGCGGGGGACATGCGGGGCTGTGTAGGTGGAGCGGGAGGGGTATCTGGTGGACAGGAGACGGTTTTGTGTGCAGTCCTTGCCGGAGCCGCTGTCTCTCACTCCCGCTACATGAGGCGCTGTAACCGGAAGTTGCACCAATATTTAAAAAAGGGCCAGGATGCATCCCTGGGAGTTACAGACCAGTTAGCCTAACATCAATTGTATGCAAGCTCTTGGAGTGGGTGATAAGGGACTATATACAAGATTTTAGTAATGACAACAGTATCATTAGCAGTAATCAGTATGGATTCATGAAGAATCGTTCTTGCCAAACCAATCTATTAACCTTGTATGAGGAGGTGAGCTGCCATCTAGATAAAGGAAGGCCCGTAGACGTGGTGCATGGATTGAAAACTGGCTACAGGGGCGAGTTCAGAGGCTAGGGAAGTACTCGGAATGGTCTGGGGTGGAAAGTGGGTTCCCCCAGGGTTCTGTCCTGGGACCAATCCTATTTAATCTATTCATAAACGACCTGGAGGATGGGATAAACAACTCAATCTCAGTATTTGCGGCAGTAACTTTTCCGCAGGATGTGGAGAGCTTGCAAGAAGATCTGAACAAATTAACGGGGTGGACAACTACATGGCAAATGAGGTTTAATGTAGAAAAATGTAAAATAATGCATTTGGGTGGTAAAAATATGAATGCAATCTACTCACTGGAGGGAGAACCTCTGGGGGAATCTAGGATGAAAAATGACTTGGGGGTCCTAGTAGATGACAGGCTCAGCAATGGCAAGCAAACATATTGGCATGCATTAAAAAAGGGGATTAACTCCAGAGATAAAACGATAATTCTCCCACTCTGGCCGCACCTGGAGTATGCCGTCCAGTTCTGGGCACCAGTCCTCAGGAAGGATGTGCTGGAACTGGAGGGAGTCCAGAGAAATGCAACAAAACTAATAGAGACTGGAGGATCTTAGTTATGAGGAAAGATTACAAGCACTTAACTTTTTCTCTCTGGAGAAAAGACGCTTGAGAGGGGATATGATTTCAATGTACAAATACCGTACTGGTGACCCCACAATAGAAATAAAACTTTTTCGCAGAAGAGAGTTTAACAAGACTCGTGGCCACTCATTAAAATTAGAATAAAAGAGGTTTAACCTTAAACTACGTAGAGGGTTCTTTACTGTAAGAGCGGCAAGGATGTGGAATTCCCTTCCACAGGCGGTGGTCACAGCGGGGAGCATCGATAGCTTCAAGAAACTATTAGATAAGCACCTGAATGACCGCAACATACAGGGATATACAATGTAATACTGACACATAATCACACATAGGTTGGACTTGATGGACTTGTGTCTTTTTTCAACCTCGCCTACTATGTTACTATGTAACAGTGGGGATAAAATGTTTCTGCGAAAGGGAATTTAATAAGACGTGGCCATTCACTAAAATTGGAAGAAAAGTGGTTTAACCTTAAACTGCATAGAGGGTTCTATACTGTAAGAGCGGTAAGGATGTGGAATCTTCTTCCACAGGCAGTGGTTTCAGTGGGGAGCATTGATCATTTTAAAAAACTATTAGATAAGCACTTGAACGACCACAACATACAAGGATATGCAATGTAATACTGACATAAAATCACACGCATAGGTTGGACTTGATGGACCTGTAAGTAACATCTGAAATTTCCTGCTAGTAATATTATTAGTGTAACTGGGAAAATGGGGCTTAGCAAGATTGAAAGGTTTGTGCAGTGCACAGTGTGCCACATGTATACTGCAATGGAACAACAGTTCCTGGATTGATACTGCTGCGACAGGTGTGAGCAGGTTGCCCTTCTGGAAGCTCACATTAGAGATCTGGAGGAGCAAATTGTAACAATGGGCAGAACTTACAACCTTGAAAGGGGCAAGTGCTGTTACTGGGGAGGGTGGAGGGATAAGGCAGGATTATCAGGTAGAAAGATGGGTTAATACAGTTATAGGGCGTACACACGGTCGGACTTTGTTCGGACATTCCGACAACAAAATCCTAGGATTTTTTCCGACGGATGTTGGCTCAAACTTGTTTTGTCTACACACGGTCGCACAAAGTTGTTGGAATTTCCGATCGCCAACCACGGGGTCACGTACACCACGTATGAAGAGACTAGAAAAGGCCGGTGCAGAACCAAGCGCGGCACCCTTTGGGCTCCTTTTGCTAATCTCGTGTTAGTAAAAGTTTGGTGAGAGACGATTCGCACTTTTTCAGACTCGTGGCTTTCAGATCGTTTTCTGCCGTTCAGTTTGTGCTTGTGGGTTTGTATCTGCTCTTCAGTGCGTGCAAGCAAGTTCCGCGTGACTTTAGTCATTGTATTCTTGTTCGTTCGTTACTGTTTTTCAGGTCGCTCTTCACAGGCCTTGCTGTTCTTCAGTGCGTTCTGTTACTTCGTTCTGAGCAGCCGACCGTTTTCGAGCCATGTTGCGTATGCGTACTCCTCATAGAGTTCGTGCTGTGCAGGAGCTTGGTGTTGGGGTCCTGACCTTGACACAAGTCCAGTCCATGAAGAGGGTGGGGAGGAGTTCATGGACCAAGAATTGGTTGCTTCAGCGTGACCAGTTCTCTCATATGCCTTTGCTCCGTGAGATCCGTGAGAATAATCCTGATGATTTCAGGAACTTTCTCAGGATGACGGACCCCGTATTTCACCGTTTGTTGGCTTCGCTGACCTCTTATATTAGCAGGCAGGATACCTGCATGAGGCAAGCCATCACTCCAGAGCAGAGGTTGGTCGCTAACCTGCGGTATTTGGCGACAGGGAGAAGTCTGCGGGACTTGAAGTTCTCGACAGGCATCTCCCCCCAGGCTCTTGGGGTTCATAATCCCAGAGACCTGTTCTGCCATCATCCAGGTCCTGCAGAAGGAGTATATGAAGGTAAGATTTTTATCCTTTAATATCACATTTTATTGTATTGAATGTTTGGTAATATATTGTATTTCTTTCCTCATTCCCTAATTACCATGATTGTAATATGCTGTGAATGTCCCCTTTGTCCTCATGCATGCTGGATTTTTATGTAATTATTATTTTAGGCCCTTCATACATATTTGCCCTTCAATAACCTCCCCAGCATGGTGTCTCCTGGCCCTATATTCACCTCATGTAGTCACTTAACAATGTATTTTTTCTGCTCCATAGTAGTGCTTTACCCCAAACACCCCCTAAAATGTTTTGAAATGTTATATTTGCTTTAAATTCTGGCAGAGTGCCAGAGGCTTTTTTTTGGTGGTGTCCCCAAATAATTTTTAGTAACTCTCCCTCCCCCAACTGCTAAGTCAGCTGATCCCAATTCATTATCCTCAATCATCTATCTGCTGACTTTGCCAAACCCATACACACTATACCCATCTCTTTTGTGGTCATATTTATGGATGAATTCCCCAAAGCATGTAGTGCAAGGGCCTGCCTGTATACTTTCAAATGGTACTGTTTAAAGTATTTTGATTCTATTATTATCTTGATAGGTAATAGCAGAATGTCTAAATGTCCTCAAATGTGTACAATGTGTATTTAGATCTTTGTATTATGACACTTCTTACCTGTCCAGTGGGCTGCCAATAGTGTAACTAAGGAGGGGCTGTTCCAAGTAATACCCTGTATTTAGGCATTCATCTCTCAATGAAGTGAAGAGGGTTACCTGTCCAAGATTTCCACACACCCCTATAATGTTAGAAATGGCCCATGAGAGGGGGGGGAGGGGGAATATGATAGGTGTACCTTATACTTTGGCGTTGTTAAATTCCCCTTAATAAATGCTATCTGGAGGTTGCCCCATAATGTTTGTGCCTAATCTGCTTGCCATGTTTCTGATCAAAAATAGTAATGTTTATTGTTTTTTCCTCAACAGTTTCCTTCCACGCCACAGGAATGGCAGACTGTGGCCTCCCACTTTGCCCAGCGGTGGGACTTTCCTAACTGCGGAGGGGCAATTGATGGGAAACACGTCCACATCGTCCCACCACCCAACTCGGGGTCATACTATTTCAACTATAAGGTGTTCAATAGTATAGTGATGTTGGCGGTGGTGTCGGCTAATTACGACTTCCTGTATGTGGACGTGGGGAAGAATGGCCGGATGTCCGATGGTGGAGTCATCGCCCAGACGGAGTTTTACAGGCGTCTCCAGAATGGCAGCTTGGACTTGCCAGCTCCAGAGGACAATGTGGAAGGACTCCCATTTGTGTTCGTTGCTGACGAAGCGTTTGCGCTGGGGGACCACCTTATGCGGCCATTCCCAATGAGGACCCTCACCCCAGAACAGAGGGTTTTTAATAACCGGCTGGCCAGAGCCTGAAGAGTGGTGGAGAACACATTTGGAATCCTGGCCAGCCGGTTCCGCCTATTTCTGACACCCATCCATATGGCGGAGTATAAACTGAACCATATTATACTTGCGTGCTGTGTTCTCCATAACTTTTTAAGGAAACATTCGGCCAACTATGCTGGCTCAGTTGGGCCTGAGGCTGGAATGATACATCAAACCACACTGACAGCGCTTGAAAGCGGCTGTCCTGGCTTGCCCTCCCTGAGTGCCCGTGATGTCCGGTTACGCTACCTGGAGTTCTTTGCGGGTAGGGGGGCTATCAATATGCCAGCAAATCTGTGAAGCTTTTTTATAATAAAACAAAAAAAGAAATTCTTTGTGGACATTTACTGCTTGTGTTTGTTTTAGCTGACCCCGACAGAAATGTTTTGAGTGCAGAAAATGGCGCGATTGTGTAACCTTATACAAAGCACTGTTGGCTGTTATTTACTAAATGCAAAAACACATTTCACTACAAGTGCACTTGCAACTGAACTGAACCTGCACTTGTAGTGGAAAGAGGATTTGCCCTTAGGAAATAACCCCCATTTTTGCTGAAAACAGCAATTACATCACCCCAAAAGTGTTGTAGTGTTGAGACAATAATCCACACATTCTTGATTAACCAACTTTTTTATACCTGCACAATCACATGTGCATTTACCAAAGGTTTTTTAAAACAAACCAACATGTTTGTTGTATAACAATTTTTGGGGTGGCATTATCAAAAATAGAAATGTCCATTTACGATAAAACAGGCCTGTGTAAAACCAACAAGAAAGACAAAAAACTTGAACTTACAAAGTTCACATTAGGTAAAACCTGAAGGCAATATCAGACATCAGTATTTAGGAACTGTGTTTGATATTGCGTTCAGATGGGGGGAAATCACCCCTGGAAAAGTCAAATTTGGAAGATGCACATCAATTTACGAATGGCAACATATGCTATCTGCCATCACGGGGGATCAAGGGACGTGTTTTGGGGGAGCAAGCCCTTCCTCACCACTACTTTATAATTGAGGAAGGGGTTGCACCCCCAAAATGCGTCCATTGATCTCCCGTGATGGCAGATAGCACATGTTGGCACACTGTGTGCATCCTCCAAATTTGGCTTTTCAAAACATTGCAAAAATATTTAAAAGATTGGACCACAATAAAACAAGTGATTTTGTGGGGTTTTAAATTCGCCCCAAAACATCAATGATGTTATTATTTTTTTTAATCACATCATTTATTTTTTTCTGGATGTTTTGCAATTCTACATTACACCCCATGATCTCCCCGATCAGGATCTGGGCACTTTCTGATGTGAAAGGATCTGGATCACGATCACCTAAAAAGAGAGAAACCAAACAAAAACAGGTATCAAAAATCTGCCACCATCCATCTCTTACCTGAGCCTGTGGTCGCAGACACTCACCTGTTGTGGTGCCAATTTCCACCACATCTTCTTCTTCCTCCTGCTCAGCTTGTGTTGGTGGTATTTCACCTTCTTCCATAGGTGGGGGGTCTGTGGTCTCCTCGGATGAGGGGTGTCCTCCGAGTCTTTTCTCCCCTATGTAAAACAAAAATGGTATAATTAGCACACAGATATTTGATGGCAGAACTAGAAATAGGAAACATTGCTTGGAAGTGGGGTACAATTGTCTATTTTAGCCGAGTTCCAAGATGTAGTTTTCTTATTGGCCTTTGTCAAGCTGCAATACTTTACCTGTTTAGTACAAGCTTCACAGATGGAGATCCCCCTATAGTATACACTGGAGCACCTGTGTGGCCCCCCTAATAAAAATTGTGTTCTTGTGTCCCACACTAGTGCTCCAGTGTCCAGATGTGAAAACAGCTGATCAGTGTCCTCTCCTTACACAGAATCTAGTTTGCATTTCATTCTAGTAACAAACCCATCTACACAAACAAATATTTGGCATCCAAGTAGGCCCTTAAAAATGTAGGAAAATGCATATGGCCTAAACAATGGTGTTTTAGAGGCCGAAAGAAAAATGTTTGATACGAACGAATAATGGGTCCATGAACATTAAAGTTGCCCTTTTTAACTGTACAATTAAGAAAAGCACATGGAGCAGCACGAACGTAATAAAGACAGAAAGAATAGGAACACAGCACAACTACTTACTTTTTTGCAGCACTCTCCGGATCTTTCGGTACTGCTCTGGCTCTCTTAATTTGAGGTCCAACCACCGCTTCCTGAGCTGATCTTTCGATCTTCGTACCCCGAAATTCTTGTGAAGACTTTTGACCACTTTCGCCATGATCTTTGCCTTTCTGATTTTGGGGTTGGGGTAAGGCCCATACTTTCCGTCATAGTCGGCCTTCTTCAGGATGTCCACCATCTCCAACATCTCCCCAAAGGACATATTTGTAGCCTTAAAACGTCTCCTTCTGGATCGGGACGTGTCCGGATCCGGGCTTTCATCCTCCTCCTCCTCCTCCTCCTCCTCCTCCTCGTTCCTGTAATTATCACGCACCTGCTGTGACTCCGCCATGTGCTCTTCCCCCACTGCGCCGAACGAAAAGGGGCGGGGAATAGAATAGAAAGAACGTCAGGGGCGGGCGAAGTTACACGCATGCGCAGTGTATATAAAGCGTAACACACGTGCGTATTACGTACGATCTGTGAGCGGAGGAAGGAGCATTGGACGCGCCGATCGTAAGAACGAAGGTAAGAGACAAACTTGTGCCTATACTGCTTATAGATTGAGGCCTATATTGTAACAAGATTAGGAGAGTTTTGTCTGACATTAGGCTTTGTCTTGTGTTGTGTCTTGCAGTGAACATGGATATGCTAATGAAAGATAATGACTTCATGTCAGTATTCCTAGATATGTTAAGGGAGCTGCCATGTCTGTGGGAGATTAAACACCCCCATTTCAAGAACCAAGCAAAGAGGAAGGCAGCACTGGAGCAATTGTTGGAAATTGTGAAGCAGGTGATCCCCACGGCAGACATCACCTATTTAAAGATATTAATTGGTGGCCTGAGGAGCACATATCTAAGGGAGCGCAAGAAGGTCCTGGATTCACAGAGATCCGGAGCAGCAGATGACATCTATGTCCCCAGGATGTTGTACTACGACAGGCTGCATTTTCTGGCAGGCCAGACTGAACCCAGGCCATCCCTCTCCAGTCTTCCTTCCACGCTTCCTTCCCCCCCGGCTGAGGCTTCTGACGCCCAACCTGGGCCTTCCAGGCCACATGTGGAGGAGCTCAGATTGAGCCAGGTATAGCATTCCTCTAAATATTTCTGCTTGTCCAATCAATGATGTTAACTAGATGTTAGTTGGGAGTACTAATTTAGGATTGTGATTGATGAAGCAAAAACTAAAACCATGTCCCTTTTTCATACACAGGGAAGTCTCAGCCAGGAGGTGGCCGAGCCGGCTGGCTGATCTGCAGGTCCCTCCACCCCCCCTGAAAAGAGAAAGTGGCAGTAGGAGGAGTGCCCTAGAGGAGGCTGCCAGAGGACTCTTTTGGAGGGCTACAGAGGTCCTGGGAGCACGACAGACCGTGGAGGAGGACATTGCTGCCGTCATTGCATATAAAATGCAGAGGATGGAGGAGGGCCAACAAGTCATGTGTGAGGCGCTCATATTGGAGGCTCTTAACAAAGGTATGAGGGGCCAAATTACAGCTCAGACACACCTTTGCGATGGTCCTCCTTCTCCTCCTGCAGGTCCTCCTCCTCCTGCTCCTTCTCCTCCAGGTCCTCCCAGTCCTCCTCCTGCTCCAGGTCCTACTCCTCCTCCTGCCACATCTCCAACAGCACAGCCACAGCTGGGAAGGAAGCGTGGAAGGAAGACCAGAAAGTGAGGACCCTGGATCCAGTCTGGTCGGCCAAAAAATGCAGCCTCTTGTGGTACCACAGCCTGGGGACACAGATGTCATCTGCTGCTTTCCGGATCTCTGCGAATTCTGGACCAGACTGCCCTCCCTTACATATGGACTCCTCAGGCCACCAATTTTGATGTTCAAGAATTGATGTCTGCCATGGGGGTCCCAGGCTTCGCTAATTTCTCATGTTGATCCAGTGTTGCCTTCCTCTTTGTTTGGTTCTGAGCCCTTAATAAAGGATTTTTGTTTTGAATTATACTCTCCTATGTGTTTTACTTCAAAAAGGACAGTTTTTTTGTGAGGATTCAGGTACATTTCAAATATACAATGTGAAATGAACAAGGGACACCAACAACAAACAATCTCCTTGAGATTAAATAATAAAAGATATCAATGGTGTTGGGGTAACTTGACACACAAAACACACACAAAAATATTCAGGAGTAAAAAAAAAAATAACATTGAACAAAGATCAGCCTTGTAAAAAATACAAACATTAAATAAAAAAAATAAAAAAGGCTTAAAATCCCAAAAAAAATTTAATAAAAAAAAAAAAAATTATGTCAGATGTGACAACTAATAACAATATATTCAGGGAATCCCAATAAAAAAACAAAAATAAAACTTTGTGAGAAGTGTGTGTGAATATGAGCAGCAAAACTACTTAATTCTCCTCATATTATAAAGAAGAAGAGAGTGCGCTGTATTAAACCATTTTTGACATTGCAGCGTGACGAAAGTGCAGTATCCATTGCGAACGCTAAGTTTACCAGAACGAGCTGTTCCGTGCCGTGCCGATTTCTTCTGGCACTTTGTGCGTCGGAACAGGCCACACACGGTCGGAATTGACGCGATCGGATTTTGTTGTCGGAAAATTTTATCTCCTGCTCTCCAACTTTGTGTGTCGGAAAATCCGAGGGAAAATGTCCGATGGAGCCCACACACGGTCGGAATTTCCGACAACACGCTCCGATCGGACATTTTCCATCGGAAAATCCGACCGTGTGTACGGGGCATTAGAGGGAGTGGTAGGGGCTCACAGAAAAGGAAGGCCAGCCCTGGTTTTGAGCACCCCAACAGATTCGCCAAGTTGGGTGAAGATGTGGGGGTATCAAGCTCAGAGGTGGCAGCCCTAGATGTCACTGCTCCCCCTAACAGCTGGGAGAGCAGCCTATCTAGTAGGGGTGGTGAGGGGAGTGCAGGGAGGCCTAGACAGTTGATGGTAATAGGGGATTCTATAATCAGAAGGACTGATTAATTTGAATAATTTGTCACCAGGATCGCCTTAACTGAATGGTTTTCTGTCTCCCTGGTGCCAGGGTTTGGCATGTGGTGGACAGGGTTGATAAATTACTTGGAGGGGCTGGGCATGACCCAGCTTTCTTGGTGCATGTTGGAACCAATGATAGAATACATGGAAGGTGGAGGCTCCTTAAGAACCAATTTAAAGGACTAGGCTGCAAGTTGAAGGGAAGGACCTCCAAGGTGATATTCTCTGAAATATTGTCTGTGCCATGCGCAACACAGGAAAGACAAGAGTGATTAAATAGCTGAATGCATGGCTAAAGACCTGGTGTAAGGAGGAGGGATTTGGGTTTTTAGAGCACTGGGCTGACTTTTCATTGGGGTGCAACCTATACGCTAAAGATGGTTTGCACCTAAATGGAAGGGGTCTACTGTGCTGGGGGAGAGGTTAATAGGAGGTCTGGAGGATTATTTAAGGGGTGAATTACATATTAATAGGGCAGACAGGGGTCAGCCCCTATTGGTGGGTGAATGGTGAAAGATGGGGGGAGGGCTATGGCAGATGATAAGAAGGTTCCTATGTTACAAACAACCATTAAAAATGGTTTATTATTACTATTTATACTAAAATAAAAAATATGCAACATACGTTTGCAAAATGTGACAATGAATTAAAGTGTTTCTTCACCAATGCCAGAAGTCTGAAAAGAAAAAACAATGCAGCACTATAAAAATCAACACAAATGTGACTATCAGCTGTGCAGCATGATAGTAATTAACTAAATATAAAAAATGCAGAAAGCCAAATACAATATTGTATTATTATAGTGAGTCCATGATCATATTAATGACCAATAACGTGACCATTATGGTCATATAAATGTTCAACAAAGGTGAGCAGTATAAATGTAAGATGAGTGAGAGGTATCTCAAGGGTGCTACGTGGTTTCACAGAGGTGGTGTTCCAATACTCAGTATCCACAGCAAAGAATGAATGGAGCAAATACGCTTACCGGAACAGGTGGACACGTTTGCCGTACGGCTAGGTGTCATACAGGCTTAAGGATCGATCGATCCAAATAGATGTTTGTTGTAGAGGCGTATACGGCAGGTTTCACTGGTTCCTTTGTAGCAATGGTAAACGACCTAAAGACATCAGATGTTCCAGGTCTGGTTGTACGCACTTCTCCGACAGGTGTATATAGGAGGAATGCACCTTTCACAAAGCCATCATGGGGACATGGAAAAGGAAAAAAAGGCTCCACATAGTGCTTAAATCCAAAGAAGCAGGTTTATTTTAAACCAAATAGGGTAAAAATCCAGATAACAGCAGCCAAGATAAAAGTGATCACAATAAAAAGTAGCATGGTACCAGGAACAAAAAATCAATCGCAACCCGACATGTTTTGGACTAGAGGTCCCTCTACTGGGGCATATTGTCCTTTGTCTGGTATCACGCTTGTATATATAGATACATAATTGATTTAAAATCTGTTTCAGCTGTCAGACTATAATCAGCTGTGAGAGAACGTTGTGAAACCGACCTCCCAGCCAATAAACAACCAGGTAAGTAAGAACAACATACACTTATTCAGCTATCCAATCACAAGAAGCTGAGTATGTCCTATCAGCTGTGACAGATCGCTGTAGGGCGGACCTCACAACCAATCACAATCTAGGTGGATAGGAGTGGCTTGTGGTTGTATAGCAGCCCAATCACGGGCTGCCAAAACCACCACCTGACATCACATTGCAGGAAGTCTTCCCCACGCTCTGGCTCTCTGTGTTTCAAGCCTCAATATCATACAAGGAAGAGGCTAGTGTGGATGTATAATGTGGAGGGGCGTAGCTCCGCCCACCCATCGCACTTTATCATCTTTGCACAGAGGGATAGAGCGCAGGTGACTGGACAGCTATATGTGACACCGGATGTCCTAAATTAAGCACAGATGTACTAGCATGGCGAAACTGTTGTAAAGATCAAAATGAAAAAGCATAGCAAACATATTAAAAACATGGGGACATCAATTCCTGAACTCATATACTCCTTAGTAACACTCAAAAACATATACAAGAGGAACTTTTATCTCATATTTGATGCACATCATAGCGGTATCTATAGAACAAATATGACTTATGAAACAAAAATCAATCTATCTCGACATCCATCTTGAATAAATGATAAATATATTAAAAAATATATAAAAAAGACGTTGTAATGTTTGTATGCATAACGCATGTGGACGTAGGAAGTCTGAGACATTTCAGTCTTCAGCTACTTCTATTACATACCACATGAAACATTTCACCACGTGTGCTACACGCTTTATAGTGTACCTCATCACTTGCCCATGCAATAGACAATACGTGGGCCGCACGATAAGGGCGTTTAGCACCCGGGTGAACGAGCATATTACTGCTATTAAACTAGGCCATACCAATCATAGTGTGCCTCGGCATTTTCTGGAACATCATGACAGAGATCCGAGGGGCACTAAGTTTCAAATCATTGATAAATATATTCCACATTGGAGGGGGGGCCCGAGCATTAGAGGGGTTTCTCAACTAGAAACGTTTTGGATATTCCAGCTAAAGAGTTATTTCCCCCATGGGTTGAACGTTGAATGGGACCTGAATGCTTTCATCAATAAATCATGATCTACTGTGGACATGGCTCCATTTTTTATGGTACATCTGGGTTTGGTTGCATTCATCTTTGTTGTTCCACCTTTTACCCATCACTGTTTACCCCCCTTTTTATTCACCCATTTTTATTTAGCACAATTTAAATAAGTAAGGCATGATTCATATACTGATACAGTATTTTTGGCCTCTTTTGGGGTCACATATAGTTACCAGATACACTATTTAAAAAAAAAAAAAATTATATATTTTTTTATATATTTATCATTTATTCAAGATGGATGTTGAGATAGATTGATTTTTGTTTCATAAGTCATATTTGTTCTATAGATACCGCTATGATGTGCATCAAATATGAGATAAAAGTTCCTCTTGTATATGTTTTTGAGTGTTACTAAGGAGTATATGAGTTCAGAAATTGATGTCCCCGTGTTTTTAATATGTTTGCTATGCTTTTTCATTTTGATCTTTACAACAGTTTCGCCATGCTAGTACATCTGTGCTTAATTTAGGACATCCGGTGTCACATATAGCTGTCCAGTCACCTGCGCTCTATCCCTCTGTGCAAAGATGATAAAGTGCGATGGCTGGGCGGAGCTACGTCCCTCCACATTATACATCCACACTAGCCTCTTCCTTGTATGATATTGAGGCTTGAAACACAGAGAGCCAGAGCGTGGGGAAGACTTCCTGCAATGTGATGTCAGGTGGTGGTTTTGGCAGCCCGTGATTGGGCTGCTATACCACCACAAGCCACTCCTATCCACCTAGATTGTGATTGGTTGTGAGGTCCGCCCTACAGCGATCTGTCACAGCTGATAGGACATACTCAGCTTCTTGTGATTGGATAGCTGAATAAGTGTATGTTGTTCTTACTTACCTGGTTGTTTATTGGCTGGGAGGTCGGTTTCACAACGTTCTCTCACAGCTGATTATAGTCTGACAGCTGAAACAGATTTTAAATCAATTATGTGTCTATATATACAAGCATGATACCAGACAAAGGACAATATGCCCCAGTAGAAGGACCTCTAGTCCAAAACATGTCGGGTTTCGATTGATTTTTTGTTCCTGGTACCACGCTACTTTTTATTGTGATCACTTTTATCTTGGCTGCTGTTATGTGGATTTTTACCCTATTTGGTTTAAAATAAACCTGCTTCTTTGGATTTAAGCACTATGTGGAGCCTTTTTTTCCTTTTCCTTGTCCCCATGATGGCTTTGTGAAAGGTGCATTCCTCCTATATACACCTGTCGGAGAAGTGCGTACAACCAGACCTGGAACATCTGATGTCTTTAGGTCGTTTACCATTGCTACAAAGGAACCAGTGGAACCTGCCGTATACGCCTCTACAACAAACATCTATTTGGATCGATCGATCCTTAAGCCTGTATGACACCTAGCCGTGCGGCAAACGCGTCCACCTGTTCCGGTAAGCGTATTTGCTCCATTCATTCTTTGCTGTGGCTACTGAGTATTGGAACACCACCTCTGTGAAACCACGTAGCACCCTTGAGATACCTCTCACTCATCTTACATTTATACTGCTCACCTTTGTTGAACATTTATATGACCATAATGTTCACGTTATTGGTCGTTAATATGATCATGGACTCACTATAATAATACAATATTGTATTTGGCTTTCTGCATTTTTTATATTTAGTTAATTACTATCATGCTGCACAGCTGGTAGTCACATTTGTGTTGATTTTTATAGCGCTGCATTGTTTTTTCTTTTCACTGTTCACATTGTCACTACTTTGTTGATGCTGGCTGCTATACACACTCTCTCTCTTTTTTTTCAGTAGCGCAACCATATCGTTATTTTATATTGTGTCACTGTTTTAGTTATTTTGTGTTGCTGCCACTGTCACTTCACATCCTTACCATGGATGTGTTTGAATATCGCACTACCCGCTCCATTGTCACAGAGGGAGTGTTTGTCACCGTAAATACCAACACAGAAATGAGTGGTCTTTTTATGCGCCTTAAAAATCTCATGATCTCTGAGATCCACCTTTTATGGGACATTGCGTTCCTTGAGCAGGAACGCCTTGTCCCTAGAGGCCTCAGATGAATCCCCAACAGGACGAAACAGAACTGGAAATCTGGTTTCATTATTTTAATGAAGCAGGTATTAATCTCCTTGGTTTTTTGGTAGATAGGAAGAGAGGTAGGCTATCTCTCATTGATAGAGAGATTAAGGAACTGAGAGAACAGCTCCTCCCACATAAGGCTACATCTGAGTACATCTCCCTCTCGGCCAATCTCAAAAGCCAATTGGAGAAGGAAGAAAGGGATCAGTGCACTAAAAAGCAAAAGAAGTATACACGAGACACCACTGATTATAAAAACAAACAGGTGTTTAACTGGCAGAAAAAAGATACTAATGTACCTATGGAGGTTTCAGGTACCATAGAGGGGAATACCTCTTCTTCCCGGGCTACGGATGGCGGAAGGACGCTCACGGCTCCTGTGGTGGATGACACCCACCCTTATCCACAATCCAGAGCTGAGTGCCCTTCGACATCTGGAAATCGGAATGGTAGGATCCCCTCTCCTATGGTAGGCTCAGCAATGGCATGCAATGCCAAGCTGCTGCTAATAAAGCAAACAGAATATTGGCATGCATTAAAAGGGGGATCAAATGCAGAGATAAAACGATAATTCTCCCGCTCTACAAGACTCTGGTCCGCCCGCACCTGGAGTATGCTGTCCAGTTCTGGGCACCAGTCCTCAGGAGGGACGTACTGGAAATGGAGCGAGTACAAAGAAGGGCAACAAAGCTAATAAAGGGTCTGGAGGATCTTAGTTATGAGGAAAGGTTGCGAGCACTGAACTTATTCTCTCTGGAGAAGAGACGCTTGAGAGGGGATAAGATTTCAATTTACAAATACTGTACTGGTGACCCCACAATAGGGATAAAACTTTTTCGCAGAAGAGAGTTTAATAAGACTCGTGGCCACTCATTACAATTAGAAGAAAAGAGGTTTAACCTTAAACTACGTAGAGGGTTCTTTACTGTAAGAGCGGCAAGGATGTGGAATTCCCTTCCACAGGCGGTGGTCTCAGCGGGGAGCATTGATAGCTTCAAGAAACTATTAGATAATCACCTGAATGACCGCAATATACAGGGATATGTAATGTAATACTGACACATAATCACACACATAGGTTGGACTTGATGGACTTGTGTCTTTTTTCAACCTCACCTACTATGTAACTATGTAACCATCCCTATAATGGTGGTCACCAATATGGGAATAAGGGCAAGGGTGCCCCCCAGAAAGGGAGGGGGTCCGCTCACATGAAGAATGTCAGTTATGAACGCCCCGGTCCTGTCTCCTATGCCAGATCCCCCCAACGAGATCATTATGGTAGAAATGTTTCCGAATCTTATCAGAACTACCGCACTCCTCCGCCTATACGAACTTATAATAGATTCTCCCCTCTCCGTGAAGAATCTTATAGATTACAACAGTATAACCCATACCCGTATAGGGATAATGAATACAATCGGTATGATAAATCGCCCTATACTTATAATCAAGCACGCCCCAACCCCCCTTATAATGAGGATTTTCCCAAGGGATCCCTAGGCCCCAAAAGAATAGCAAATGCAAACGAGGCACCCGAGGGGGGGGGGGGGGGGACAGGCCCAGAAAAAGAAGGCGCCAATAGATACTAGCGGCCTTTTCAACCTTAGCCAGAGAACTTTTACTGATGCCGAACTACATGTGCTGAATAAGGGTCTCAAGTTTGCCCCTACTAAAAAATTGAGCAAATTTGGGACCTTTATAGATATTTTAAAATTTAAAAGGAAACTTAACATTCAAAGGCATTTCCTAAGCAATCCCGCTAATCCGGAGATTGTAAACATAGCGGGGACTGAGGGTAATGAGAGAAGAGTAAAGCACTCGGGGTTAGCGAACCCCTCACTTTTCAACCCCTCGAATAATATGGCTCCTGCCATAAAAGTCTTCTTTGATTTAGTATTGAAGGACCTAGACCAATTACCCATCAAGAGAGCATACGATCATCCTAAAATGAAGTCGGGTTTAAAATCCCTGTGCGAATACAAGGACATAGTAATTCGTCCCGCCGACAAGGGCGGGGCCTTGTAATCTTAAGGAGGACTACCATCTTGAGATGTGTCGCATCCTTAGGTCCGCCCTACAGCGATCTGTCACAGCTGATAGGACATACTCAGCTTCTTGTGATTGGATAGCTGAATAAGTGTATGTTGTTCTTACTTACCTGGTTGTTTATTGGCTGGGAGGTCGGTTTCACAACGTTCTCTCACAGCTGATTATAGTCTGACAGCTGAAACAGATTTTAAATCAATTATGTGTCTATATATACAAGCATGATACCAGACAAAGGACAATATGCCCCAGTAGAAGGACCTCTAGTCCAAAACATGTCGGGTTTCGATTGATTTTTTGTTCCTGGTACCACGCTACTTTTTATTGTGATCACTTTTATCTTGGCTGCTGTTATGTGGATTTTTACCCTATTTGGTTTAAAATAAACCTGCTTCTTTGGATTTAAGCACTATGTGGAGCCTTTTTTTCCTTTTCCTTGTCCCCATGATGGCTTTGTGAAAGGTGCATTCCTCCTATATACACCTGTCGGAGAAGTGCGTACAACCAGACCTGGAACATCTGATGTCTTTAGGTCGTTTACCATTGCTACAAAGGAACCAGTGGAACCTGCCGTATACGCCTCTACAACAAACATCTATTTGGATCGATCGATCCTTAAGCCTGTATGACACCTAGCCGTGCGGCAAACGCGTCCACCTGTTCCGGTAAGCGTATTTGCTCCATTCATTCTTTGCTGTGGCTACTGAGTATTGGAACACCACCTCTGTGAAACCACGTAGCACCCTTGAGATACCTCTCACTCATCTTACATTTATACTGCTCACCTTTGTTGAACATTTATATGACCATAATGTTCACGTTATTGGTCGTTAATATGATCATGGACTCACTATAATAATACAATATTGTATTTGGCTTTCTGCATTTTTTATATTTAGTTAATTACTATCATGCTGCACAGCTGGTAGTCACATTTGTGTTGATTTTTATAGCGCTGCATTGTTTTTTCTTTTCACTGTTCACATTGTCACTACTTTGTTGATGCTGGCTGCTATACACACTCTCTCTCTTTTTTTTCAGTAGCGCAACCATATCGTTATTTTATATTGTGTCACTGTTTTAGTTATTTTGTGTTGCTGCCACTGTCACTTCACATCCTTACCATGGATGTGTTTGAATATCGCACTACCCGCTCCATTGTCACAGAGGGAGTGTTTGTCACCGTAAATACCAACACAGAAATGAGTGGTCTTTTTATGCGCCTTAAAAATCTCATGATCTCTGAGATCCACCTTTTATGGGACATTGCGTTCCTTGAGCAGGAACGCCTTGTCCCTAGAGGCCTCAGATGAATCCCCAACAGGACGAAACAGAACTGGAAATCTGGTTTCATTATTTTAATGAAGCAGGTATTAATCTCCTTGGTTTTTTGGTAGATAGGAAGAGAGGTAGGCTATCTCTCATTGATAGAGAGATTAAGGAACTGAGAGAACAGCTCCTCCCACATAAGGCTACATCTGAGTACATCTCCCTCTCGGCCAATCTCAAAAGCCAATTGGAGAAGGAAGAAAGGGATCAGTGCACTAAAAAGCAAAAGAAGTATACACGAGACACCACTGATTATAAAAACAAACAGGTGTTTAACTGGCAGAAAAAAGATACTAATGTACCTATGGAGGTTTCAGGTACCATAGAGGGGAATACCTCTTCTTCCCGGGCTACGGATGGCGGAAGGACGCTCACGGCTCCTGTGGTGGATGACACCCACCCTTATCCACAATCCAGAGCTGAGTGCCCTTCGACATCTGGAAATCGGAATGGTAGGATCCCCTCTCCTATGGTAGGCTCAGCAATGGCATGCAATGCCAAGCTGCTGCTAATAAAGCAAACAGAATATTGGCATGCATTAAAAGGGGGATCAAATGCAGAGATAAAACGATAATTCTCCCGCTCTACAAGACTCTGGTCCGCCCGCACCTGGAGTATGCTGTCCAGTTCTGGGCACCAGTCCTCAGGAGGGACGTACTGGAAATGGAGCGAGTACAAAGAAGGGCAACAAAGCTAATAAAGGGTCTGGAGGATCTTAGTTATGAGGAAAGGTTGCGAGCACTGAACTTATTCTCTCTGGAGAAGAGACGCTTGAGAGGGGATAAGATTTCAATTTACAAATACTGTACTGGTGACCCCACAATAGGGATAAAACTTTTTCGCAGAAGAGAGTTTAATAAGACTCGTGGCCACTCATTACAATTAGAAGAAAAGAGGTTTAACCTTAAACTACGTAGAGGGTTCTTTACTGTAAGAGCGGCAAGGATGTGGAATTCCCTTCCACAGGCGGTGGTCTCAGCGGGGAGCATTGATAGCTTCAAGAAACTATTAGATAATCACCTGAATGACCGCAATATACAGGGATATGTAATGTAATACTGACACATAATCACACACATAGGTTGGACTTGATGGACTTGTGTCTTTTTTCAACCTCACCTACTATGTAACTATGTAACCATCCCTATAATGGTGGTCACCAATATGGGAATAAGGGCAAGGGTGCCCCCCAGAAAGGGAGGGGGTCCGCTCACATGAAGAATGTCAGTTATGAACGCCCCGGTCCTGTCTCCTATGCCAGATCCCCCCAACGAGATCATTATGGTAGAAATGTTTCCGAATCTTATCAGAACTACCGCACTCCTCCGCCTATACGAACTTATAATAGATTCTCCCCTCTCCGTGAAGAATCTTATAGATTACAACAGTATAACCCATACCCGTATAGGGATAATGAATACAATCGGTATGATAAATCGCCCTATACTTATAATCAAGCACGCCCCAACCCCCCTTATAATGAGGATTTTCCCAAGGGATCCCTAGGCCCCAAAAGAATAGCAGATGCAAACGAGGCACCCGAGGGGGGGGGGGGGGGACAGGCCCAGAAAAAGAAGGCGCCAATAGATACTAGCGGCCTTTTCAACCTTAGCCAGAGAACTTTTACTGATGCCGAACTACATGTGCTGAATAAGGGTCTCAAGTTTGCCCCTACTAAAAAATTGAGCAAATTTGGGACCTTTATAGATATTTTAAAATTTAAAAGGAAACTTAACATTCAAAGGCATTTCCTAAGCAATCCCGCTAATCCGGAGATTGTAAACATAGCGGGGACTGAGGGTAATGAGAGAAGAGTAAAGCACTCGGGGTTAGCGAACCCCTCACTTTTCAACCCCTCGAATAATATGGCTCCTGCCATAAAAGTCTTCTTTGATTTAGTATTGAAGGACCTAGACCAATTACCCATCAAGAGAGCATACGATCATCCTAAAATGAAGTCGGGTTTAAAATCCCTGTGCGAATACAAGGACATAGTAATTCGTCCCGCCGACAAGGGCGGGGCCTTGTAATCTTAAGGAGGACTACCATCTTGAGATGTGTCGCATCCTTAGGTCCGCCCTACAGCGATCTGTCACAGCTGATAGGACATACTCAGCTTCTTGTGATTGGATAGCTGAATAAGTGTATGTTGTTCTTACTTACCTGGTTGTTTATTGGCTGGGAGGTCGGTTTCACAACGTTCTCTCACAGCTGATTATAGTCTGACAGCTGAAACAGATTTTAAATCAATTATGTGTCTATATATACAAGCATGATACCAGACAAAGGACAATATGCCCCAGTAGAAGGACCTCTAGTCCAAAACATGTCGGGTTTCGATTGATTTTTTGTTCCTGGTACCATGCTACTTTTTATTGTGATCACTTTTATCTTGGCTGCTGTTATGTGGATTTTTACCCTATTTGGTTTAAAATAAACCTGCTTCTTTGGATTTAAGCACTATGTGGAGCCTTTTTTTCCTTTTCCTTGTCCCCATGATGGCTTTGTGAAAGGTGCATTCCTCCTATATACACCTGTCGGAGAAGTGCGTACAACCAGACCTGGAACATCTGATGTCTTTAGGTCGTTTACCATTGCTACAAAGGAACCAGTGGAACCTGCCGTATACGCCTCTACAACAAACATCTATTTGGATCGATCGATCCTTAAGCCTGTATGACACCTAGCCGTGCGGCAAACGCGTCCACCTGTTCCGGTAAGCGTATTTGCTCCATTCATTCTTTGCTGTGGCTACTGAGTATTGGAACACCACCTCTGTGAAACCACGTAGCACCCTTGAGATACCTCTCACTCATCTTACATTTATACTGCTCACCTTTGTTGAACATTTATATGACCATAATGTTCACGTTATTGGTCGTTAATATGATCATGGACTCACTATAATAATACAATATTGTATTTGGCTTTCTGCATTTTTTATATTTAGTTAATTACTATCATGCTGCACAGCTGGTAGTCACATTTGTGTTGATTTTTATAGCGCTGCATTGTTTTTTCTTTTCACTGTTCACATTGTCACTACTTTGTTGATGCTGGCTGCTATACACACTCTCTCTCTTTTTTTTCAGTAGCGCAACCATATCGTTATTTTATATTGTGTCACTGTTTTAGTTATTTTGTGTTGCTGCCACTGTCACTTCACATCCTTACCATGGATGTGTTTGAATATCGCACTACCCGCTCCATTGTCACAGAGGGAGTGTTTGTCACCGTAAATACCAACACAGAAATGAGTGGTCTTTTTATGCGCCTTAAAAATCTCATGATCTCTGAGATCCACCTTTTATGGGACATTGCGTTCCTTGAGCAGGAACGCCTTGTCCCTAGAGGCCTCAGATGAATCCCCAACAGGACGAAACAGAACTGGAAATCTGGTTTCATTATTTTAATGAAGCAGGTATTAATCTCCTTGGTTTTTTGGTAGATAGGAAGAGAGGTAGGCTATCTCTCATTGATAGAGAGATTAAGGAACTGAGAGAACAGCTCCTCCCACATAAGGCTACATCTGAGTACATCTCCCTCTCGGCCAATCTCAAAAGCCAATTGGAGAAGGAAGAAAGGGATCAGTGCACTAAAAAGCAAAAGAAGTATACACGAGACACCACTGATTATAAAAACAAACAGGTGTTTAACTGGCAGAAAAAAGATACTAATGTACCTATGGAGGTTTCAGGTACCATAGAGGGGAATACCTCTTCTTCCCGGGCTACGGATGGCGGAAGGACGCTCACGGCTCCTGTGGTGGATGACACCCACCCTTATCCACAATCCAGAGCTGAGTGCCCTTCGACATCTGGAAATCGGAATGGTAGGATCCCCTCTCCTATGGTAGGCTCAGCAATGGCATGCAATGCCAAGCTGCTGCTAATAAAGCAAACAGAATATTGGCATGCATTAAAAGGGGGATCAAATGCAGAGATAAAACGATAATTCTCCCGCTCTACAAGACTCTGGTCCGCCCGCACCTGGAGTATGCTGTCCAGTTCTGGGCACCAGTCCTCAGGAGGGACGTACTGGAAATGGAGCGAGTACAAAGAAGGGCAACAAAGCTAATAAAGGGTCTGGAGGATCTTAGTTATGAGGAAAGGTTGCGAGCACTGAACTTATTCTCTCTGGAGAAGAGACGCTTGAGAGGGGATAAGATTTCAATTTACAAATACTGTACTGGTGACCCCACAATAGGGATAAAACTTTTTCGCAGAAGAGAGTTTAATAAGACTCGTGGCCACTCATTACAATTAGAAGAAAAGAGGTTTAACCTTAAACTACGTAGAGGGTTCTTTACTGTAAGAGCGGCAAGGATGTGGAATTCCCTTCCACAGGCGGTGGTCTCAGCGGGGAGCATTGATAGCTTCAAGAAACTATTAGATAATCACCTGAATGACCGCAATATACAGGGATATGTAATGTAATACTGACACATAATCACACACATAGGTTGGACTTGATGGACTTGTGTCTTTTTTCAACCTCACCTACTATGTAACTATGTAACCATCCCTATAATGGTGGTCACCAATATGGGAATAAGGGCAAGGGTGCCCCCCAGAAAGGGAGGGGGTCCGCTCACATGAAGAATGTCAGTTATGAACGCCCCGGTCCTGTCTCCTATGCCAGATCCCCCCAACGAGATCATTATGGTAGAAATGTTTCCGAATCTTATCAGAACTACCGCACTCCTCCGCCTATACGAACTTATAATAGATTCTCCCCTCTCCGTGAAGAATCTTATAGATTACAACAGTATAACCCATACCCGTATAGGGATAATGAATACAATCGGTATGATAAATCGCCCTATACTTATAATCAAGCACGCCCCAACCCCCCTTATAATGAGGATTTTCCCAAGGGATCCCTAGGCCCCAAAAGAATAGCAGATGCAAACGAGGCACCCGAGGGGGGGGGGGGGGGACAGGCCCAGAAAAAGAAGGCGCCAATAGATACTAGCGGCCTTTTCAACCTTAGCCAGAGAACTTTTACTGATGCCGAACTACATGTGCTGAATAAGGGTCTCAAGTTTGCCCCTACTAAAAAATTGAGCAAATTTGGGACCTTTATAGATATTTTAAAATTTAAAAGGAAACTTAACATTCAAAGGCATTTCCTAAGCAATCCCGCTAATCCGGAGATTGTAAACATAGCGGGGACTGAGGGTAATGAGAGAAGAGTAAAGCACTCGGGGTTAGCGAACCCCTCACTTTTCAACCCCTCGAATAATATGGCTCCTGCCATAAAAGTCTTCTTTGATTTAGTATTGAAGGACCTAGACCAATTACCCATCAAGAGAGCATACGATCATCCTAAAATGAAGTCGGGTTTAAAATCCCTGTGCGAATACAAGGACATAGTAATTCGTCCCGCCGACAAGGGCGGGGCCTTGTAATCTTAAGGAGGACTACCATCTTGAGATGTGTCGCATCCTTAGTGACGATAAGACCTACATAGCACTCAATAACGATCCCACTAAGACGTTCAAAAAGAAATTAATAGAAATTGTTGACTGGGGATACAGACAAGGCATTCTAAATAAAAAAGAAAAAGAATACCTCGTCCCAGTGGGTCCTAGGATTCCGGTTCTGTATTTTCTCCCGAAAATACACAAGAGTACCACTAGACCTCCTGGGAGACCGATCATAAGCGGAATAGATTTGATTTCTTCTAGAATCGGCCGCTACATCGATTTCTATTTTCAACCGCTGGTATGCCGAGCCCCCTCCTATTTGAAAGATATGGGTGATACCATTCGCCGTTTGGCGTCCATCGAGTACCAGGATAACCTGATCCTGGTCGTGGCAGACGTCACGTCATTATATACCTGCATTCCGCACAAACTGGGACTTGAAGCTGTAGAATATTATCTTGCCAAGTTCAATGGCATTCCATCGGTCCAACGAGGCTTTGTGATGGAGCTATTACAATTTGCTACACTTAGCAATTATTTCTGGTATAACAACCAGTTTTACTTGCAGAAGAAGGGCGTGGCTATGGGGGCAAAATTTGCCCCCAGCCTCGCCAATCTTTTTATGGCGCTATGGGAGGAGGATGTCGTCTACCCGTCACAGCGGCCCAAGCTGTGTTTGTGGGCAAGATATATAGACTACATCCTCCTCCTATGGAAAGGGGATGAGGAAACTCTTCATGAGTTTATGGCCACTCTCAACAACAATGAGAGAGGCATAGTCCTCACCTATGAGACCAGTTCCACCTCCATACAGTTCCTTGACTTGGAGATATCCATAGCTGACCGTCGGATTGTGACTACCACCTACTTCAAGCCGACGGACAGAAATGGGTATATTATTATTATTATTATACAGGATTTATATAGCGCCAACAGTTTACGTAGCGCTTTACAACTTGAGGGTAGACAGTACAAATACAATACACTTTGATACAGTAGGAATCAGAGGGCCCTGCTCCTTAGAGCTTACAATCTAAGAGGGAAGGTCAAAAGATACAAGAGGTAATAACTGTGGGTGATGTGCTGATTGAGAAAATAAATGTACAGTTGTTAGGTGGGGGCCAGATAGGCTTCTCTGAAGAGATGAGTTTTCAGGGATCGTCTGAAAGTGGATAAAGTAGGAGAAAATCGGACGGATTGGGGTAGAGCATTCCAGAGGATGGGGGAGGCTCTGGAGAAGTCCTGAAGGCGAGCATGGGATGAGGTGACAAGGGAGTTTGAGAGCAGGAGGTCTTGGGAGGAGCGAAGAGAACGATTAGGTTGGTATTTTGTGACTAGGTTAGAGATGTAGCTGGGGGCCAGGTTGTGGATGGCTTTGTAAGTTATAGTTAGTATCTTGAATTTAATTCGGTGATTGAGTGGCAGCCAATGGAGGGATTGGCAGAGGGGTGTAGCAGACGCTGAGCGGTTTGTGTGGTGGATGAGTCTGGCAGCAGCGTTCATGATGGACTGAAGTGGGGATAGCCTATTTAGAGGTAAACCAATGAGGAGGGAGTTGCAGTAGTCGAGGCGGGAGATGACCAGGGAGTGGATTAGAAGCTTTGTGGTGACATTGGTTAGGAAGGGGCGTATCTTGGAGATGTTGCGGAGATTGAGGCGGCAAGCTTTGGATAGTGATAGAATGTGGGGTCGAAAGGTTAGTTCAGAGTCCAGGATTACACCTAGGACCCTGGCGTGGGGAGATGGGTTGATAGTTGAGCCGTTGATATTGACAGGGAAAGCAGGGGAAGTGGCACCTAAGGGAGGAAATATCATGAGCTCAGTTTTGGATAGGTTGAGTTTGAGGTAGTGATGTGACATCCAGGCTGATATGTCTGCTAGTAAGTTGGTAATGCGCGAGGAGACAGATGGAGAGAGCTGGGGGGTGGAGAGATAGATTTGGGTGTCATCAGCGTAGAGATGATATTGAAAGCCATGGGAGGCAATCAACTGACCCAAGGAGGTGGTGTAGATTGAGAAAAGGAGAGGTCCAAGAACAGAACCTTGGGGGACCCCAACGGAAAAAGGAAGAGGAGAGGAGGAAGTAGAGTTGTAAGTGACACTGAAGGAGCAGTGTGATAGGTAGGATGAGAACCAGCGAAGAGTACAGTCACGGAGACCAAAGGAGTGGAGTTTTTTGAGGAGGAGGGGGTGGTCCACTGTGTCAAAGGCAGCAGAGAGATCCAGGAGAAGTAGTACAGAATAGTGTCCATTGGCTTTAGCCATTAGTAGGTCATTTGAGAGTTTAAGGAGAGCAGTTTCCGTGGAGTGTTGAGGGCGAAAACCGGACTGGAGGGGATCTAGAAGTTTATTCATGGTCAGATGGTCGCTTAGTCGGATGTAGACCAGTCTTTCAAGAAGTTTGGAGGAGAAGGAGAGTAAGGAGATTGGACGTAAGTTGTTGAGATTGGTGGGATCCAGTGAGGGCTTTTTTAGAATGGGGATGACTAGCGCATGTTTTAGAGAGTTTGGGAAGATGCCACAAGAGAGGGAGAGGTTGAAAATGTGAGTTAGAGAGTGTAGAATCGAGTCAGAGGGTGAGCGTAGCATTTGCGAGGGAACAGGATCCAGGGGGCAAGTGGTTAGATGGGTGCTAGATAAAAGTTTAGCACCCTCAGTAATAGTAACCGGGTTAAATGAGGGAAGTAATGATTGTATCTGTGGACATGGGGTGTTGCATGGGGGAGGTTTTTGCGCATTGGTGATCTCCTCATGAATTGTATCAATCTTAGTTTTGAAGTGATTGGCAATCTCCTGGGCAGTGAGTGTGTTGGTGGGTGGAGGCAGTGGAGGACAGAGTAGAGTATTGAAGGTAGAGAAGAGTTGACGTGGACTGGATGAGAAGGTGTTAATGAGTGTGATAAAGTAGGTCTGTTTGGCAGTGTGAAGGCAGGAGTAGTATTTTAGGAGGGCAGATTTATATTGTGTGAAGTCTTCCTGGGTCTTAGTCTTATGCCATAGGCGCTCAAGAGCGCGGCTACGTTTTCTGAGACTTCTGGTGTCATCCGTTTGCCAGGGTTGTAGCAGTCGGGGCCTAATTCTGCGTGTAGTGAGGGGGGCAAGCTTGTCTAGGGAGGAAGACAGTGAGCTGTTGTAGATGAAAGTAGCTTGGTTGGGGAAGGACAGAGGTGAGATTTTGTCATAGAGGTGATCAGTAGCAGAGTAGAGAAGAGAAGGGTTGAGGTGGCGAAGGTTTCTACGGGTAACCGTTAGGCGGTTGGAGGGAGAAGAGGTGGAAGACAAGGAGAGAGCAAAACTAATAAGGTGGTGATCAGAGAGTGGGAGTGGATTGTTGGAAAGGTTGCACAGAGTGCACAGATAGGAGAAGGCAAGGTCAAGGGTGTTGCCGTTGGAGTGGGTAGGAGCTGGTATCCATTGCTTCAGGTCAAGCGATGAGGTGAGACTGAGAAGTTTAGAAGTAATAGTAGTGTTAGTGTTAACAGGGATGTTGAAGTCCCCAAGAATAATTGTGGGGATTTCAGCAGAGAGAAAGTAGGGTAGCCAGGTAGAGAAGTCATCAAGAAAGGCTGATACTGGTCCAGGGGGCCGGTAGATGACAGCAATTCTTAGAGAAATGGGAGAGAATAGACGAATGCAATGTGCCTCAAAAGAGGAGAGTGTCAGAGAGGGAGGTGGGTGAAGTACCTGATAGGTGCTGCATGGGGCTAGAAGGATTCCCACTCCACCTCCCTTCCGTCCACTTGGTCTGGGGGAGTGAGTCCAGAGAAGGCCCCCATGGGAGAGGGAAGCAGGAGAAATAGTGTCTGATTCATGAAGCCATGTTTCAGTAATGGCAATTAAAATTAGACTTGAGAAACTTAACATTAATAAATCACCGGGACCAGATGGCTTGCATCCGAGGGTACTTAGGGAACTCAGTCAAGTGATTGCCAGACCGTTGTTCCTAATTTTTACAGATAGTCTACTGACTGGAATGGTACCAGCTGATTGGAGAAAAGCCAATGTAGCACCTATATTTAAAAAGGGCCCAAAATACATCCCTGGGAATTACAGACCAGTTAGCCTAACATCGATAGTATGTAAACTCTTGGAGGGGATGATAAGGGACTATATACAGGATTTTAGTAATACGTACGATATCATTAGCAGTAATCAGCATGGATTCATGAAGAATCGTTCTTGCCAAACCAATCTATTAACCTTCTATGAGGAGGTGAGTTGCCATCTAGATAAAGGAAGGCCTGTAGACGTGGTGTATCTGGATTTTGCAAAAGCATTTGACACAGTTCCCCATAAACGTTTACTGTACAAAATAAGGTCTGTTGGCATGGACCATAGGGTGAGTACATGGATTGAAAACTGGCTACAAGGGCGAGTTCAGAGGGTGGTGATAAATGGGGAGTACTCAGAATGGTCAGGGGTGGGTAGTGGGGTGCCCCAGGGTTCTGTGCTGGGACCAATCCTATTTAATTTGCTCATAAACGATCTGGAGGATGGGATAAACAGTTCAATCTCTGTATTTGCAGACGATACTAAGCTAAGCAGGGCAATAACTTCTCCGCAGGACGTGGAAACCTTGCAAAAAGACCTGAACAAATTAATGGGGTGGGCGACTACATGGCAAATGAGGTTCAATGTAGAAAAATGTAAAATAATGCATTTGGGTGGCAAAAATATGAATGCATTCTATACGCTGGGGGGAGAACCTCTGGGGGAATCTAGGATGGAAAAGGACCTGGGGGTCCTAGTGGATGATAGGCTCAGCAATGGCAGGCAATGCCAAGCTGCTGCTAACAAAGCAAACAGAATATTGGCATGCATTAAAAGGGGGATCAACTCCAGAGATAAAACGATAATTCTCCCGCTCTACAAGACTCTGGTCCGGCCGCACCTAGAGTATGCAGTCCAGTTCTGGGCACCAGTCCTCAGGAAGGATGTACTGGAAATGGAGCGAGTTCAAAGAAGGGCAACAAAGCTAATAAAGGGTCTGGAGGATCTTAGTTATGAGGAAAGGTTGCGAGCACTGAACTTATTCTCTCTGGAGAGGAGACGCTTGAGAGGGGATATGATTTCAATTTACAAATACCGGACTGGTGACCCCTCAATAGGGATAAAACTTTTTCGCAGAAGAGAGTTTACCAAGACTCGTGGCCACTCATTAAAATTAGAAGAAAAGAGGTTTAATCTTAAACTACGTAGAGGGTTCTTTACTGTAAGAGCGGCAAGGATGTGGAATTCCCTTCCACAGGCGGTGGTCTCAGCGGGGAGCATTGATAGCTTCAAGAAACTATTAGATAAGCACCTGAATGACCACAACATACAGGGATATACAATGCAATACTGACACATAATCACACACATAGGTTGGACTTGATGGACTTGTGTCTTTTTTCAACCTCACCTACTATGTAACTATGTAACTATAAGTAGGTTAAAGGAATTTGTGATAAAGAGGTCGTGAAGGGCGGTGAGTTTGTTGCAGACAGAACGTGCATTCCACAGGGCACAGGAAAAGGGGGGGCTGGTTTTGGAAAGAGGAATAGAGACCAAGTTCTGTGGGTTACGGCTCCTGCCAGAGGGTGTAGGGGGATGGGAGCGATGGGCAAAGACAGATGATGGTGGCCCAGGGTTTGGGGATATGTCACCAGAGATTAGGAGAAGCAGGAGGGCGAGGGAGGTAATGTGGGATTGTGATTTATGTGAAGGGGCATGTCTCAGAGTACTGGAGGTTTTATCAGTGTATGGATGTAGAATGAGCAAGAGTTGGTAGGAGCAGTAGTAGGGAGAAGACAGAGTCAGGGTGATATGTATAAGCAGGCGGGTGGAGAAGGGGGGGTGAAGGTAAGAGAGTTTGAGGAGAGAGGACAGGAGTGTCAGAAGCAGTGGTAGAGAGTGCATGTTACAGAGTGGAAGGAGAGCTTATTAGAGAGACGGGTCACCTGCAGTCTGTTAGGTGCTTTCCAGTGCAGATTGCTGTATTTGTTTGCTTTGTGCAATCGCTGAAGTGCAGAGAATGAAGTGCATACCACTTGTAGAAAGAATCACTTAGAGAAAGATAGAGAAAGAGATTACAGATAGTTGCCATTACAGCCCTTGGTTGGAATCTGTCCCTCGGAGCCAACTGCTACGGATTCGCAGAAATTGTTCTATTTCTGAGGACTTTATAAAACAAGCTCATTTTCTGAAAGAGCGTTTTGTTGCAAAAGGGTACCAGCCTTCGCTTTTAGATCCGGAGATCTGTAGAATCTCCTGTATTGATCGAGATACCCTCATCACTGAACGTCCCAAACCCACCCCTGATGATTAATTCAAATGGTCAATGTTCACTCAGTTCTCCATTCAACATAGGCAAATTAAACACATTTTGAACCAACATTGGAGAGTTCTGAAAAGTGACCCGGTTCTAGGGCCAGCGCTCCCTAATCATGCAGGGATTACCTTTAGAGGAGCCCCTTCTCTTCGAGATCACATCTCACATAATGTCATAGAGGCACCCGTTAGAACATCCCTTTTTCCAGAAACCAAGGGATACCACCCCTGCAGACGTTGTAATGTTTGTATGCATAACGCATGTGGATGTAGGAAGTCTGAGACATTTCAGTCTTCAGCTACTTCTATTACATACCACATGAAACATTTCACCACGTGTGCTACACGCTTTATAGTGTACCTCATCACTTGCCCATGCAATAGACAATACGTGGGCCGCACGATAAGGGCGTTTAGCACCCGGGTGAACGAGCATATTACTGCTATTAAACCAGGCCGTACCAATCATAGTGTGCCTCGGCATTTTCTGGAACATCATAACAGAGATCCGAGGGGCACTAAGTTTCAAATCATTGATAAATATATTCCGAATTGGAGGGGGGGCCCGAGCATTAGAGGGGTTTCTCAACTAGAAACTTTTTGGATATTCCAGCTAAAGAGTTATTTCCCCCATGGGTTGAACGTTGAATGAGACCTGAATGCTTTCATCAATAAATCATGATCTACTGTGGACTTGGCTCCATTTTTTTATGGTACATCTGGGTTTGGTTGCATTCATCTTTGTTGTTCCACCTTTTACCCATCACTGTTTACCCCCCTTTTTATTCACCCATTTTTATTCAGCACAATTTAAATAAGTAAGGCATGATTCATATACTGATACAGTATTTTTGGCCTCTTTTGGGGTCACATATAGTTACCAGATACACTATTTTTTAAAAAAAATTTTATATATTTTTTTATATATTTATCATTTATTCAAGATGGATGTTGAGATAGATTGATTTTTGTTTCATAAGTCATATTTGTTCTATAGATACCGCTATGATGTGCATCAAATATGAGATAAAAGTTCCTCTTGTATATGTTTTTGAGTGTTACTAAGGAGTATATGAGTTCAGGAATTGATGTCCCTGTGTTTTTAATATGTTTGTTATGCTTTTTCATTTTGATCTTTACAACAGTTTCGCCATGCTAGTACATCTGTGCTTAATTTAGGACATCCGGTGTCACATATAGCTGTCCAGTCACCTGCGCTCTATCCCTCTGTGCAAAGATGATAGAGCGCGATGGGTGGGCGGAGCTACATCCCTCCACATTATACATCCACACTAGCCTCTTCCTTGTATGATATTGAGGCTTGAAACACAGAGAGCCAGAGCGTGGGGAAGACTTCCTGCAATGTGATGTCAGGTGGTGGTTTTGGCAGCCCGTGATTGGGCTGCTATACCACCACAAGCCACTCCTATCCACCTAGATTGTAATTGGTTGTGAGGTCCGCCCTACAGCGATCTGTCACAGCTGATAGGACATACTCAGCTTCTTGTGATTGGATAGCTGAATAAGTGTATGTTGTTCTTACTTACCTGGTTGTTTATTGGCTGGGAGGTCGGTTTCACAACGTTCTCTCACAGCTGATTATAGTCTGACAGCTGAAACAGATTTTAAATCAATTATGTGTCTATATATACAAGCGTGATACCAAACAAAGGACAATATGCCCCAGTAGAAGGACCTCAAGTCCGAAACATGTCGGGTTGTGATTGATTTTTTGTTCCTGGTACCACGCTACTTTTTATTATGATCACTTTTATCTTGGCTGCTGTTATCTGGATTTTTACCCTATTTGGTTTAAAATAAACCTGCTTCTTTGGATTTAAGCACTATGTGGAGCCTTTTTTTCCTTTTCCATGTCCCCATGATGGCTTTGTGAAAGGTGCATTCCTCCTATATACACCTGTCGGAGAAGTGCGTACAACCAGACCTGGAACATCTGATGTCTTTAGGTCGTTTACCATTGCTACAAAGGAACCAGTGGAACCTGCCGTATACGCCTCTACAACAAACATCTATTTGGATCGATCGATCCTTAAGCCTGTATGACACCTAGCCGTGCGGCAAACGCGTCCACCTGTTCCGGTAAGCGTATTTGCTCCATTCATTCTTTGCTGTGGCTACTGAGTATTGGAACACCACCTCTGTGAAACCACGTAGCACCCTTGAGATACCTCTCACTCATCTTACATTTATACTGCTCACCTTTGTTGAACATTTATATGACCATAATGTTCACGTTATTGGTCGTTAATATGATCATGGACTCACTATAATAATACAATATTGTATTTGGCTTTCTGCATTTTTTATATTTAGTTAATTACTATCATGCTGCACAGCTGATAGTCACATTTGTGTTGATTTTTATAGCGCTGCATTGTTTTTTCTTTTCACTGTTCACATTGTCACTACTTTGTTGATGCTGGCTGCTATACACCCTCTCTCTCTTTTTTTCAGTAGAGCAACCATATCGTTATTTTATATAATGCCAGAAGTCTGCCAAGCAAAATAGGTGAGTTGGAAGCTCTGGTGCCCGAGGAGAACTATGATCTAATTGGTATTGCTGAATCCTGGCTTCATTCTTCTCATGACTGGGCTATTAATATTCCTGGCTATGCTATCTTTCGAAAAGACAGGGTAAAACAGAGGGGTGGTGATGTGAAAGAGGACCTAGTTGATGGAGAGTGTGATGAGTCTGAAGCATTATGGGTGGAACTGTACATGGGCGTGCATACTACAAAAGTTGTCATTGGAGTTTGTTATAGACCTCCCAGTGTTAGTGAGGAGGTGGATACTCAGCTCCTTGCACAGATGGAAAGGGCTGCAAGGGCTGGGACAGTGATAATAATGGGGGATTTTAACTATGCGGAAATTGACTGGAGTAATGGCACTGCTGGGACAGTTAAAGGGCAAACATTTTAAATCTTTTACAAGACAATTTTGTGGTTCTGTTTATTGAGACCCCGACTAGGAATGATGCTCTGCTGAACCTGGTAATCTCAAACCATGCAGAGCTTATTACCAATATTCATATAAAAGAACATCTGTGTAACAGTGACCATAACATGATTTCATTTAAAATGTGGGGTAAAGTCTACAGGCTTGGGAAGATCAATTTGGAAATGGATAGAAAACTGGCTTAAAAAGACAGAATTCAGAGAGTAGTGGTTAATGACTCTTACTCTGAATGCTCTAAGGATATCAGTGGTAGAAACTGAGAGAACGCATGGCCGACATTGAGGGCAGGATAAGTGCAGTTGAGGATGACATAGCCCCTATGCAAAGGGATTTACAATATAACTGCCATCTCACAGCCCAGCATGCTGCCCGGTTGGATGACCTAGAAAACCGTATGAGAACCAATAATGTGCGTGCACGCCCTGGGCATCCCTGAAAGGGCTGAGGGTAAAAATCCAGTTGCCTTCATCGAAAACTGGTTGATTTCTACTTTTGGCAAGGAAGCTTTCTCCCCACTTTTTTCAGTTGAAAGGGCGCACAGGGTCCCATCTCGCCCACTACCACCGGGCAATCAACCTTGTGCCTTCCTCTTTAAGCTGCTTAATTACAAGGATAGGGACGCCATCCTGTCTAAAGCAAGGACCATGAGTGGTGCAATGGCCATAGACAACTCCAAGATCTCCTTATTCCCAAACTTCTCTGCTGAGCTGCAAAAGCAACGTGCAAAATTCACTGACGTCAAGAAAAGATTGCAGGATTTCATCTTGCCATATGCTATGCTGTATCCTGTCTGACTGTGGGTGGTCCCACTAGCAGAGACCTGCTTCTTTGATCGCCTACCTCCGCAGCACAATGGTAGGATCGAGAGGAAAGAGCACTCAAAGCTGCTAAGACGTAACGTAATGATCCAGTCTGAAAGATGGCTTCCCTGTTATTTGCTAGCTGCCCCAGTTTACTCTCTCTCTCCTCATTGTTACCGGTCCACGGTTTCGACCAATTGATCATCTCTTTAGAACATATTCACTGTTGACTTAATTAGTTACTCTCACTTATGGCCAAGGCGGCTGACGGGGAACACTTGAACTGCCTACATTGTGGGGTGTCCCACACACGCTGCAGGCGTGAAACCCCTTTTTCAACTAACCCCAGGGTTTAACAGGAGTTTCCACGGCCTTCCCCCCCTCATAGCGGAAGCATGGGGACAAACTACTATGCAGCCTTCCTGGCTGGGAGCCCAGTTGGCTCAACAAGTTACTCTACTTATAATAACCACTTGTAGACTTAAGATTTGTTGTCGCATAATATGTTCTTACTCTGACCCAACACCTGATCATCATGAACCCGGACTTTGTATGGATCACCAACTATATCCCTGGTAATGTTGGTATGCAAGCTAATGTATATTCTCTCTGTACCACTGTTATCTTCTATATCACTGTGCCCTTTCAGAAGGCGAGTATACTCTTGCTAATAATGGTAATATTCCCCTATGGGGGTTAACTTAAAAATCCTGTCATGAAATGTTAGAGGCCTAGGCTCCCCAGTGAAGAGAATGGCGGTCCCCACATGTATGATATTTAATTCCACTCCACTTATTCTGCATAGTCTAGGGGGGTAAGCATACTAATACGTAAGGATGTCCAGTTTCATTGATCTTTTATTATAGACCCGGGGGGAAGATATGTATTTTTGCTATGTGAAATCCATGGACTATCCTGTATTTTAGCTGGTATATATGTACCGCCACCGTAGTCGTCTGAGGTCCTCAGGTGTCTGGCGAGATTTATGGCACAATACGCAGAGGTCCCACTGCTAGCTGTCTTAGATTATAACAATTACCTGAACCATTTTAAGGATAAACTACCTGTCCCCACTAATATCAAATTGGGTGGAGAGGGACATACACCCTTTGCCGGAGTGCTTGGGGAGCTCCGACTGACGGATGTGTGGCGTAGCAGGCTTTCTGATTTAAAAAAATACTCGTGCCACTCGGCCTCGCATGGGGACTATCCAGGATAGAGCTGGGACTAGGCAATGATGCAGCTTGTTACAGCTTCAGGGTACGCTGATAGACATGTCTCTGATCACTCCTCATTCTGGGTGTCCATCTTACTGCCAGACATGGTTAAGAGACCAATTTGGAGGCTTAACCATTTCTGGCTCTCCCTGTTTCCAGAGCCGGACCCAATGCGATGCTAAAATTCTTTCTACAGGACAACGTTAACACAGCCAAACTTGGAGTTGTGTGGGATGCGGCAAAGGCCTTTATGAGAGGGCAATTTATAAAATTAATAACCTGTATTAAAACAGACACAAAGGCATGGGAGACAACGGTGCGGGGGATGGTTACAGAAACAGAGGACAAATATACTGCCAATCCTACAGAAGATACAAAAAGGGCCTGGCTAGGAGCACAATCCATGTCTAGACAACTGGCATTGCAGCTGGCCGAGAATAAATGCTTTTTCCTACAACAGTGGCATTTTGAAGAGGGAGAGGTGACTGGACACATGCTAGCGGTAATGGTGCGTGCACAGAGGTCCTCATCCCTCATCTCGGTCATCTGCGATGCTCAGGTTACTCCACAGTCACGGACCCCAGACATCGTACAGGTCTTTAAAGTTTTTTATGCTGATCTATACGCCACCAAGGAGGCCCACTGATATGGAGATAGATGAGTTCCTAGAGAAATGTGAACTTCCCGGCCTGTCAACAGGAGATGTTGCTATGCTTAATACACCATTGACAGAAAAAGAACTAGCTACGACCCTATCACAATCTCAAAACAACAAATCACCAGGTATGGATGGCCTCCCATCCGAGGTGTACAAAGGTTACTCAGGTACACTACTTCCTTTGCTATTGAAAGTCTATAATGAGGCGTTTAAGGAAGGGTCTCTGCCCGACTCCATGAACAAGGCATTTATCATTATCTTGCTGAAGCCAGGCAAAAACGCAGGAGTGCCAGACTCTTATAGGCCCATATCATTGCTGACAGCCGACATCAAACTACTGGCCCGGGTGCTGGCAAACAGATTGGCAAAGGTGATACACAAAATAGTACACAGGGACCAATCTGGGTTCATACCCACAAGATCCACAGCCCAAAACATTAGGAGACTTTTTCTGAACCTACATCTCCCCGTAGATAACACTAGAAATAGACCAATCTTTTCACTGGATGCAGCTAAGACCTTTGACAGTGTCGAATGGCCTTACCTGTGGAAGGTATTGAAACACATGGGGCTGGGGGATAATTTTATTAGATGGGTTAGGCTTCTGTATGCCAAGCCCTCAGCTAGGATCAGAATCAATGGAGAATTATCGGAACCCATTCCACTGTTCCAGGGCACTAGACAGGGTTGTGCTTTGTCACCCCTGCTGTTTGCTCTGGCACTGGAACCCCCAGCGGGAAGAATACAGAGAGACACTAACATTATAGGGTTTCAGCGGGGCACAGGCGCTGACATTGTGTCAATGTATGCCGATGACACTCTACTTTATCTGGGGGATACTCAGAATACTTTACAGGCCGTTATGACCCTTATTAGGGCCTTTGGGAAGCTGTCCGGCTTCTCTATTAATTGGGATAAGTCGGTGCTGTTACCACTGGATCCCTTGGATACCCCACTGCCTGCTTGTGCGGAGATGGTACAGATAGTGAATTTGTTTTGCTACCTGGGCATCTAGGTGACCCCAGACCCATCCCAATACATTACTTTCAACTTAATTCCTCTCCTCAATAAGTTTTGTGAAAAATATACTGCCTGGTGTAAATTACCTCTATCAGTAATTGGGAGCAAGAAAATGGCTAGGATAAGACTATCAACACTACAATACAATAAAGATGGGGGGGCTCGTGGTCCCTCATCCCAGAGCTTATTACCTGGCATCCCAGCTACAACAGCTGGGGGGCTGGGGAATGATAGATCTGGCCAACCCTATCCGTAGACTATTAGACATACCATGCGAGAGTGCATCTGCACTTACATGGTTAGAAGCGGGATACATGCACTTAGATCCCAGGGCCCCCACAGTAAAATTATTGAACACATTATGGTTCTTTATTAGAAAGTTGTTGGGGATGAGGGGCTTCTTGACCCATACACCCTTGTGGCGTAACAGGCAATATAAAGAAATATTGAAACTCAAAGGATTTAAAAACTGGGAAGAGGCAGGCATAAAATATATTTCCCAGCTATATAACGGCCCTTCTTTTAAATCTTTCATGGAGATTCAGGATGAGTTTGGAATATCACGCACCAATTTTTACAAAAATTTAGTTACATCACGCCATACAAACCCAAGCAAAAACCACTAAGCTCCAGCTGACTGACCACATGCTAATACAAAGCATTCTCATGGAAAAGGATAAAAAAGGGATGATTTTCAGGTGCTATAATATTCTTCTTAACCAACTGCAGGACTCTTCTAGGTTACCCTGTAGGAATGGTTGGGAGAATGATGTGGGTGCTATTGATGGGGAAAGTTGGGATCTGTGCCTTTCCGCTGCCCCCCTGGTCTCAGTATCAGCATCCCAGAGGCTATCCCACCTATACCTATTGCATAGAGCCTATAGGACTCCTCTGCAACTTTACAAACGGGGACTTAGGGATTCCCCCCTGAAGAAGCACTGGCTCCATCAGCTCACACAGCGATCCTGCGATTACTATACGTGGCACGTAAGCTAATTGCCCAACTGTGGATAACTCTTAGAGTACCCAATAGGGGGCAATGGGTGGACAGTGTAAACAAACTATTGATAAGAGAAAAACTAACATACCAACACAGAAATGTTCCATGCAAATTTTATTCAATGTGGCAAGCGAGGCTGGATGTTCCGGGTTTAGCCCCTCACCAACTGATCAAAGACAGGCTCTTGTTGGGGTAGATACAAGGTGAATGGTAACCAGGTGACTATTAAACATTAAGGCCACGAAAGACACAAAATGATACTATTGATGCTGATGGGTCAAGGTGTTATAATTGAATTGTATTAACTAAACCTACTGTGGTGATATGAAGGGTTAAAAGAACTACACTGGTTGACTATCTGTAATTCTTTATTTTTTTCCATGGTTCCTTTTCATGTTATTTCAATATAACTTAATACTGATAAAAACAAACAGTATAAGTTTTGCACATTAATGTATATTGCAATGTATTATGTTTTCTGTTAATTTCCTTTTGGAACATACTTAAACACTGAATGCCTTAAATTTTGTACTGTGCAAAACGAAAATAAAACTTTTTTCTGATTTAAAAAAAGGTTATCAGTGGTGTACCTCAAGGTTCAGTGCAGGGACCCTTACTTTTTAATACCTTTATAAATGATATAGGGTCTGGGATTAAAAGTACAATTTCTGTGTTTGCAGATTACACTAAGCTATGCAGTGGAATAACATCCTTACAGGATTTCTCCAATTTACAAACTGACCTCAATGCACTGTCTAATTGGGAAACTAAGTAGCAAATGAGGTTTAATGTTGATAAATGTAAAGTTATGCACTTGGGGGCTACGAATATGAATGTATCATATATACTAGGTGGAGTACAACTGGGGGAATCAATGATGGAAAATGATCTGGGGGTTTTGGTAGATCATAAGCTCAATAATAGCATGCAGGGCCGTTTTTAAGGCAGGGCAAAAGGGGCAGCTGCCCTGGACCCTGTCATTGTTGTGGGGCCCAAAGCAGCTGCCTCATACTTGGCAACTATTCCAGTTTAAATTCCCTTGTCCCTTAAGGTTTTAGTCCCATGCTGTGTCCTGATATCTCAGTGTGAAGTTCTTGTCAGAAACCATGAATCAGACGAGACAGAAGTACAGTTAATCACACTTGTTTAATAATAATAAAAAGGTAAACAGAGTAAGCGTAGTCAATACATAGTCAGAGTTCAGTAACCAGATCGGGTAGTAAGCCAATGCCAATGTCAGAGAGCCAGAGATCAACAGAGTAATACAGCAAGCAGGATCAGGAGCCAGAAGAGACGTCAGCCGAGCAAGTCTTCAACAGGAACGCAGGAGAAAAGTCTCTGAGATGTGACCAAAGGCGAAGGCAGAGATGAAGTGAGCTGGATGGCTTTAAGTAGGCAGGACTGACGAGCAGATCAACAACAGCTGAGTCACTGTGGAGAGAAAGGAGCTGGCAATTAGCCGACAGCTGAGCAGCCAGCTCAGGGAAGGAAGGGCTGAGCTCAGCCCTGACAGTTCTGTTACTAATGCTGCCCAGCTTTGACCTACTGTTGTGTACAGATGACTCACCTGCAGACCCTGTGTTTATATGTAAATACCGACATTGATATGTAAACAGTGACGGCATTCATATGTAAATAGCGGTAGACCAGCAGGATTCATATGTAAATAGAGGCGGTATTCATATATATATCATCCCCCTTAAGGTCATACCCACCATCACTTATACTGAATGCTGCCCACTGGGGAGGTAAAGGGGCATGCTTGAAAGTCCTGCCTACAACTGTGGTCATTAAGCCTATCATCAGCCTGTTCTGTGAGGAGATGATGTGCTGTAACCTCTAGCAACCAATCAGTAAGCAGTAATGATGTGCAGTAACCTATAGCAACCAATCAGTGAGCAGTATTCATGTACAGTAATCTCTAGCAACCAATCAACAAGCAGAAATTATGTGCTGTAACCTATAGCAACCAGTCATTGAGTGGTAATGATACACTGTAACCTCTGGCAACCAATCGCAATCACTGTCTGATCTGATTCGGTAAACTGATTTTGAGTCTAGCTGTTTTTTATTGTATGTCTCAAAGCAGGTGGAGAGCGAAACTACATAGAAGGGAGGGGGGCCCAAAAATTTTTTTTGCCCATAGTCCAATCAATTTTAAAGATGGCCCTGATAGCATGCAATGCCAGGCTGCGGTTTTCAAAGCAAGCAAAGTCTTTTCTCGTATTAAGAGAGGTATGGATTCCAGAGAGAGAGAGATATCATTTTGCCCCTGTACAAATCATTAGTAAGACCTCATCTGGAATATGCAGTTCCGTTTTGGGCACCAGTTCTCAAAAAGGATATCAGGCAACTGGAGAAAGTGCAGAGAAGGGCAACCGAACTGATAAGAGGCATGGAGGAGCTCAGCTATGAGGAAAGTTTAGAGAAACTGAATCTGTTCCTTCTTAAGAAGAGATTAAGGGGGGATATGATCAACATGTACAAATACATAAGGGGTCCATATAGTGAACTTGGTGTTGAGTTATTCACTTTAAGGTCATCACAGAGAACAAGGGGGCACTCTTTACGTCTAGAGGAAAAAAGATTTCATCTCCAAATACAGAAAGGTTTCTTCACAGTAAGAGCTGTGAAAATGTGGAATAGACTCCCTCCAGAGGTGGTTCTGGCAATCTCAGTAGATTGCTTTAAAAAAGGCCTGGATTCTATCCTAAATGTACACAACATAACTGGGTACTAACATTTATAGGTAAAGCTGATCCAGGGAAAATCTGATTGCCTCTCGGGGGATCAGGAAGGAATTTTTTCCCCTGCTGTAGCAAATTAGAGCATGCTTTGCTGGGGTTTTTCACCTTCCTCTGGATCAACTGTGGTTGAAGAATTGTGTATATGGGATTGTATTTTTTTTTGTTTGAACTAGATGGACTTGTGTCTTTTTTCTACCTGACTAACTATGTAACTGACACAGTCCGCTGCATCACTGACTTACACCATCTTCTGCCCTATTAACCCCTGACCCTTGTAATTTGCTCTGCAAACTGGTGACCCCCTGTACACTACCTCACATACTACTGACCCTTGTATGCTGCAATACATCCAACTGACCTTGGTCACTGAGGCTAACTTTTAAGGTAAGCAATGTTTATATTTTTACAATGACATCTGTTTTATTATATTTTTCTAAGTTTTCTTCATGCTGTTCATTCCAGTTAATTTCTTTAAGAGCCTGTTCACACTGATTGCACACTAAACCAAAGTGGTTTAGTGTTCTGGCATCTGTCTGTTTTGGCTGCAGTGAGCCGTTGGTAGGGGGAAGTGTGATGCACGTTTAAGCATATCAGTTTCCTTTTTTTTTGTGTCACTGCACAAGGTAACACTTCATTAATGTCACCACACAGCATTGTCTGTTGCTTTTGCTGTGCAGTGACATGCAGGGACATCCAGTGAGATGCGATATTATGCAAACATGTTGCATATCACACATCTCTGGAACACAGAGAAACACTGTTTTCTGGAATGAACATGACACATAGAAAACCATTGTCTTCTGTGGGTCATTGCAAAATATAAAAAGAAAACACTCCTATTGCCACATCCGTTTAATTAAATGTAGTAAAGAGGGAAGGGGGGGAAGGGAAAGAGGTATGATTCAAAAAAACCCTATTCGGACTTTAAAGGCACAGCAAATCAAGGAAATCATATGAAAAATAACAATATGATAAATTTTATTACAAATATAAATAACAAAGACATTGACAAGCAATAAAAAAAGGGCATCTGTGTGAGAGATATACGTAATGTGAGCCCTGGTGACGCACTGGGGCTCACATTACGTGTATCTCTCACACAGATGCCCTTTTTTATTGCTTGTCAATGTCTTTGTTATTTATATTTGTAATAAAATTTATCATATTGTTTTTCATATAACGCCTTGATTTGCTGTGCCTTTTAAAGTCCGACTAGGGTTTTTTTTTTAATCATACCTCTTTCCCTTCCCCCCTTCCCTCTTTTCTGTGGGTCATTGTAGTTACCTCCATTTATCCATGAGGAAAAAAACACAGGTAAAACTGTACACAATGTAAAAAAAAAAAGGCGCAGCATCCCGGTGATCTCCAATCTCTTTCATGTTGTTCAGGTAGATCTCCACCTCTCAAAGGTTGTCTACCCCTGCCATAAATGCATTATAAGCATGTATATAACTATAAAACCAATAGTAACATTCAAATTACATGTGGCAAGATAATGATACATAAATAAGGGTAATTTCAACTGTCATCTCAACTGTGTAGCAAACGTTCATGAGAAATAAAGAGAATGTGACAGTCCTTGGGTTAATAAAGTAATCTTCAGTAAAATAGAAAAGAACAGAAAAGTATCTCTTGCAAATGTCCATAAATTTCCAGGTTGTACAAAGTCCACATTATTTCAGTCCTCAAGTTCATTTTCTAAATTTTTAAACACCTCTGAGGATTCTGTACCTTCCCATATAGCCAGAAGAAATCTACCACCCTATAAGAGCTTACCTCTTGTTAAGGACAGAACTTGACATTGATGTCTGTCGACTGAAACTGCTGTTGCAAAGAGACAAAGAAGTCATCCTTTTGGGTCTTCAGGCTGGTACCTCAGATTTCTCTCTCTCTTGTCCACTGGAACTTTCAGGCCTTGGGTTGGCATTGTGGCTCTTCCTCCAGGCATTCCCATGAACGTTTACAGGACTCTCTTTCAACCTTCAGCATTTTGAAGAGTAGAGAATGGTCATACTAAAATGATGGCTTGGCAAAGCTTCTGGAATCATTCCAGGACCTCCTGTGCCCTATTAAACAAAGATTTTCATGCAAGGATCCAGTAATTTGCTCAAATAGAACATCCGGATAGAGGCAAAATAGGGGGGGGGGGGCAGATACTCTCCAGTCAACATGAATAACTACAGAATCAAATAAACTAGATTTTATTTAAAAAAAATTCAGAGGTGTTAACAATAATATTCTTGCCTTTTCAAAAATTCAAACATAAGTCCATAAGCATGCAGAAATAAAAATGTTTCATAGCCGGTTTTCATTACTAGACCTATATATATATTCAATTGAACACCTTTCTCAAACCAAATATTTCAGCAGGATTCAACAAAACATTAAAGAGCCAATCCCAGATTGGATCCAGAAGTGACCTGAAGCAAAAACACCTTCAGTTGCTCTTATCCTCTGGACCCAAGTGGAACCAGAGGGCCCCAGATCAGAACACTTTACCTAAGCACATATTCTGCCTCAGAAGTTTTTTTACCGCAACTTTGCAACACATGATTATCATAAGCAAATGAAAACAGTAATAAACTAAAGCAATATACCAATTGAGGGAAGTATCCGCTACACTATCCTGAGGGCACCATTCTTTTAACCCCGATTGCTTTACCAATGGCACCGGAGGCTTCCCCCTGTCCTGGTCAATATATTGAATGGTCTCGCGTGGCTGTCAGGCATGTCAAAGAGGTCAGTCCGTGGACCTCATCAGGCAAGATGGCGCCAGCTCACAGAGGACTCCTAAGGAACAGTAAAAAGCAGCGGCACAGAAATTGTTCTCCAAGACACTTCACAAAGATACTTTACCTCTTGCCACAACTCCTGAGGTCTCTTCTGGCCTAGCATTGGAGGCAGATGACTTGGTTCCCCTTGAGGATGGCACTGAATCTGGGATAGACTTGGACACAGTAAGTACCCCGGCAGACATCTTTGCCTTGCCATCAGGGCCTGCAGAGAGCATGGAGGACTCTGAACCAACCTTAAGAGATATTTTCTCTACAGTGACAGCTGGAAATGCATCCATTGCTGCGCTCACTGACAAACTTAAAGGGGGTGAAGTCGGAAATTACATCTATAAGGCAAGTTATGCAAAAGTTAAGAGAGAGAACATCTGCCCTGGAGGTGCGAGTTAGCTTCATAGAGGATGAAGTTGCTCCTCTGCAAAGAGATCTTAGCTATGATACTGCTCGTCTCGATGATCTTAGAAATAGGCTGAGACGCAATAACATCCGCACTATTGACATCCCTGAACAGGCGGAGGTGAAGAATCCAGTAACTTTTATTTAAAAATGGCTGATTTCTATATTTGGCAATGTTGCTTTCTCCCCAATGTTTTCGGTGGAACGTGCTCATAGGGTCTCAGCATGCCCACCCCCACCAGGGGCGAATCCTCACCTTTTTATTTTCAAACTCCTTATTGATAATTCCAAAGTATCCCTATTTCCGGACTTCTCTACTGAGCCGCAGAAATGGAGAGCACAGTTTAACGATGTGAAACGCCATCTGCGATCCCTGGAGTTGAAGTATGCAATGCTCTATCCAGCTAGGTTTGGGGCTAAAGCTAAAGGAGAGGTGCATTTATTTGAGAAGCCCATTCTGGCTATGCAGTGGCAGGATAGGGAGTAAAGATCGCTGCGGGCTACACTGGGCTACCGGCTGACCCCTACTTGAGATGCATCAGTATTCTACGAATACCTACTATCTTCCTCAATTGCCTATTTTCAATTTGGCATAGGGGGAGAGTCCCTTTTTGCTACTGTTGGATATAATAATCTTTTCCAGGTTACTGTTGATTTGACTGTTGCAGAGAAGCTCTAAAGTTCAATTGGGAGAGCTTCCACTGTTGCCCCCCATGATCTCATGTAGGCTACATGCTAACTTACCTTACCGTTTGAGAGCCCGGTTGGCTCACTACAAGTCTCCTGGTGCGGTTCTATGGTTTTCATGTGTATTTGACTGGTTCCTAACTTCATGGATATTACCTGTAATTTACTATGACATTTCTCCTTTGTTTTTTGAATAGTTACATCAAGAATGGCTTGGATGGTCCTCAGATACAGATATAAGCATGTATCTAACTATAAAACCAGTAGAAACATTCAAATTACATATGGCAAGATAATGATACATAAATAAGGGTAATTTCAACTGTCATCTCAACTGTGTAGCAAATGTTCATGAGAAATAAGGAGAAGGTGACAGTCCTTGGGTTAATAAAGTAATCTTCAGCAAAATAGAAAAGAACAGAAAAGTCTCTCTTGTATTGAGCCTTGCAAATGTCCATAAATTTCCAGGTTGTACAAAGTCCACATTATACCGTCCCAGATAATCAATATGTCATCAATGTATCTCTGCCACATACAGATGTAGCGAGCATACATGGATGATGTTTCTCCTAGTTTCCCCTAGTAAAAAAAGAAGGATTTTTTACTAGGAGAAACGTCATCCATATATGCTCGCCACATCTGTATGTGGCAGAGATACATTGATGACATATTGATTTTTATCTGGGAAGGTCCTGAGGGTGAACTCAGGGACTGTCTGAGTCTCATGAACCAGAATAGTTTCAATCTTTTCTTTACTATGACACATGACCTCCATGAGGTCAATTTTTTGGATATTACCATTTCCAAAGATCATGTCGGTAGTCTCTCGAGTAGGCTATATAGGAAGGAAACTACTGCTGACACGCTGCTACAAGCAGACAGTTTCCATCCCGAGCCACTTAAGAGATCAATCCCATTCAGCCAGTTTCTTAGGCTTAGAAGGAACTGCAGTACACATGAAGACTTCCAATGGGAGTCAGATAAATTTACCATCAGACTACTTGACAGAGGATACACGAAATCGGCCCTGAAAAAAGACCTTTAATCATGTTAAAAACACAGATACACGGGATTTGATTTTTAAATCTAAAAATCAAAATAAAGTGGATACAACAACTAGAATCATTATGAGATTCTCTAATGAACACAATCAGATAAGAAAGATTATCTCCAAGCACTGGTCAATCCTCACAGAGGATCCCATTCTGGTGGGGTTTGGTTACATCTAAACCCCAGATTACATACAAAAAATCAGGTTCTATCAGGAATATGCTAACTCAGAGTGAATACAGGGGAAATGCAAGAAAAGACCCTTGCAAAACTTGGGGTACCTACCCCCGTGGGTCCTGCTCACAATGTGTAGTCGTTGGGAGGAGGACCATATTGACTTTGCCAAATGGGGAGACTTTCCATTTATGCCATTTTGCCAACTGTAGGACACAGGGTGTTTTGTATCTCATGCAATGCCAGTGCAGTGCCTTTTATGTCTGGAAGACCCGTCAAGAATTTGGCAACCGAATAGAGAAACACATGCACAGCATGCGCATAGGCAATCTATACCTACCATTAGGAAGGCATGTAGCTAGACAGCATAACTACAGGATGCTCAATGTGAATTTCTCCATTCTGGACAGGCTGCATATACCCATCAGGGGGGTGATTGGAATAAGGTTCTGCCCCAGCACGAAATGCTCTGGATCAGATACCTTAGGGCCACCCCCCCCTTGGCCTACATGAAAAGGAGAGTTTCAGACCCTTTATGGACGGCTTCAGCTCTGGCAAGACAGATTAGGGATTACATATCCCATCCCTATTTACTTGTATATATTTCACATCTCATATCCTAACTCTTGGGAATCTAATGGTCGAAGCTGTTCCCCTCTGTGAGATTATTGAGGTGATATATCTTCTAGACTAGAATCTCTGCTATGTTTGGGACTTTGTTTTTGCTCCCTTTTCCTTCTTTCGAACCCCTAGATCGCTGGGGAGCATTTAAACATGAGATATATTGCTTGGAGGGTGTATATATATATATATATATATATATATACATACTCATATACATACTTTATACATTTTGGTTAACTTTATGATTTCTGTGTGGGGTCTCTTCTGATTCACCCTCCCTGGGCTATGGTTTTTAGACCAGGGTTGTGTGGAACTCCAGGACCATCACGATTATTTATTTTAAAAAATTATTTTTTGTGGTTATCATGATCATGAATATTTATTTCATTTTTGCCATTCAGGTAAACTTTTCATGCAACTTGAGGGTTCCCAGTGTCGAGAGTGAGGTGTTTGGTTGTTTTCCTCCTCTGGTTTCCTTTCATGTAGGAAGGGAACCCACCCTCGTTGCCTTACCTCTACCCAGCACAGGGGGGCCATGGTGCTTGAAATCTTTCAAGCGGGGGGATTTCATGTGTCGGTGGTTATTAGTCCCTTGGTCCTTCCCCTTTCCACTCCAGGTCATCCTCTACATGGTTTGGTGTGATGACCCTATGTGTGTGCTGCAGACCCTGCGGCTTATAGATGCCCCTGTGGCGTTTCATCTCGCCACATCCCCCAATGGCCCATCTGCTGGCTCGGATGTTTTCATCCTGTCAGATTTACAGGCCGTACTATATTCCATTCTCCTGGGATGGGGGCATCTCCTTTACAGGTGATGGCGCCGCATCTGCCCTGACTCCTCTGCATTATTTTTACGCGGCGCCATCATACCACCAGTGTATTTATCCATCTCACTGGTGGGCACTGCCCTTCTCCAACATGGCGGCAACGCACTGCGTCATCATTTTGATCCATTCGGTCTGCCTGGATGGTGGGATGCACCACGTCACCATGTTGGTGCGGTGCCTTATCTCCACCCACACCATTTAAAAGGACGCCAGGGACAGAAAATGGCGCCATTCTCCCCCTCGGTGCCTTGCCGAGGGTTACCAGTGAGTGCAGTCTCTACATTTGGTGGCTTGATCGGGACCTGGATGAACCTCTATATCCCCTTTTTTCAAGTAAGTTTCTGAATCAGGAATAACTTTACATCTCTAAAGGGGAATTGTCTTGGGAACTCACACATATACACATGGGGGGGTCTTTCTTATTACTCCTCTTCTTTATATATATATATATATATATATATATATATATATATATATATATATATATATTTTTTTTTTTTTATACAGCCATCAAGCATTGATTCTTGGAATGCCATTACTGGGATTTTGTACTATATCCAGCCGTCTTGTAGAGGATGTATGGCAGCTTGGGCCAATTGGGGATTGAAACCTCTCACTCTGACACTGGGAATGCACTACTTGTTGCCCACTAAACGCATATGAAAAATGTAAGAGGTTTAGCAGTTATTCTGTTTAGTCACACTGCATGGGATATATGTATACATTTTATAACACCGTGATCTTGATTTTTCTTAGATTGTGATACACTTTCCCTGAGGAAGACTTTTCTTGAAATATGTATGTTGAAACGCGTTGGAATTCTACTACTTGACGCCACGTTTTTGAACTTGTGGTGAATGTATCTTGTAGTATGATGTATCACTTTCTTTCATTTTTCTCAATATGCAGTGTGCTTTTTAATACTATGTAATGTTTGTACTATGATGAAGTCCTATTGATCAATTGTTTCCTTATGTATTTAAATTTAAGTTTATATGTATAATAAATTATTTTTTTACCAAATTAATAGTTTTTATTGCCTTAAAAATCCAAATTAGAGGTTTGTGCAGTTTTTTGAAATAATACATGGGATGATGGCAATGACACATCCAAAACACTCGAGTCAATTATAGTTTCTCTGTACCGAAGTAGTGGCCGACTACTGGGAGAGCGGTGAGCGCTGGCTGGCTCATTGAACTGGCCGCTCTGTTCGTGGTGCAGAAGAGGAGGCCGGGAAAACCTCCGGATAGCTACGAGTTTACTGAAGGACGGCATGCTCATCTCGCGAGACCAGAGGAGTTTGTTGAACCGAGGAGCCCGGACAGGGCCGTCTTTAATATTAAAAGGGCCCTGGGCAAACATTTTCTTGGCCCCCCCCTCCATTCTGAGACATACAAAAAATAGCAGGTAGACTCAAAATCAGTTTACTGCAGCAGATCACGCAGCAATTGCAATTGGTTGCCAAAGGTAACAGCCTATCCTTACGGCTCACTGGCTGGTTGCTAGAGATTACAACACATAATTTCTGCTTGCTGATTGGTTGCTAAAGGTTACTGTACATTATTAGCGCTCACCGATTGGTTGCTAGGGGATACAGCACATCATTGCCACTTACTGTTTGGTTGCTAGAGATTACAGCAGATCACTACTGTTCACTGATTGGTTGCTACAGGTTAATGCACATCATTACCATTCACAGACCAGTGGAGCAATCCAAAATAATTGAGCAAGCAAAGTGGCACATTAATGCACATTAATACACATACTACAAGAGAGGGTCAGAGACTGCGGACATACTTCAGGAGACGATCAGAGACTGTGGACATGCTGCAGGAGACAATCAGAGACTGTGGACATGCTGCAGGAGACAATCAGAGACTGTGGACATGCTGCAGGAGACAATCAGAGACTGTGGACATGCTGCAGGAGACAATCAGAGACTGTTGACATGCTGCAGGAGACAATCAGAGACTGCGGACATTCCTACGCCGACCACTCCACTGACCTACATGATTCCTATCCTGACCACTCCACTAAACTACACTACATTGAATCCCTTACATTTCATTACATGCCACTTAACCCCTTACATGCCGAAAACCCTGAGGAAAACATCATGAAGCTGTTAAATCAATCCTGCTATAGCAGTGCTATGTAATAATGAGCTATGGTGACCATGCAGCATGCATGTCCCTTGGGGGGCGGCATTTGGCATGCAAGCACTTGAAGTTATCCTGAGGTTAGGCCTGCAGGCATGCTGCATGTTTGCTCGCTAGCTGAAATTAACACATGGATGTGGCATGACTCTCTGCTCACTGGCTGGTGGCTGCTCCCTCCTCTGAGACGGCTCACCTGCTTTTTTTCTTATCCATCGATCAATTTGCCACAATGTCAATGGGGAACAATTCCCAGATGACGTCCCAGTTCCAGATCCGGCGCGATCAGGAATAGAGGAGGAGGAGACGATGGCGGTGGCTCAGTTAGAGAGGCGGGATGGAACTCTAGGAACAGCCTTCCCGCATGCGCCGCCCGCGATCCCTGGACCTCTGTATTCCCCAGGCAGTAAAGAGGTGGTGGGGCCAAGAGCTCCACTGATGCGCCCACTCTGATCACTGCTCTCACTACATCCGCTCTATTCCCTGCATACAGGCTGCACGGGGGCGGGATCAGAGCATCAATGGAGCTCTCGGCCCCGCCCCTTCTTTACTGGCTAGCTCAGAAAAACAGCTTACCGTGTCCTCTGTGCGCTCTGCAAAGCCGTAATCGTCGGGGCCCCAATTCGCGGGTAGCGCTGGCCCCCCTACGAAGATTGGGCCCAGGGCAAGTGCCCCGTTTGCCCTGCGCTAAAGATAGCCCTGAGCCTAGGAAAAAAAAAGCAAGCTGTGATCCTGGCGTATTGTGCAAGGTACTGAGAGTGCAGAGTGGAGACGGGCTAACGTTCCAGAAATACCTGCGCCAGGAATCCTGTATGGAGGCTTGCCTGGGGCAACCAGGGGGGGCCAGGAGGCAGACCCAGGTGGTGAGTGCCATCTCTGTATAGGCTGTGCTGTGTTGTGCAGATGAAGACTGTATAGAACTGAATTGAACTGAACTGAACTGAACTGCACTGAATGGAACGCTATGAACTGTAGCCTAGCCTGAGCTCTGTTATAACACGACAATTAGGAATTTTTCTTCTAATAATCCTAGTCATCTGTGTTATATGAGACTGCTGCACAATATTGGTCTGTAATACCAGGATATGTTGCAATCCTTTTTTTCCTACTCAAAGACTGTAGTGTCCCGGTATCTTTTTTTTTTTTTGGTTAAATTGCCATTTTTATGAATGAACTTTCAGCGGTCCTGCTTTAATGGTTCTGTGCAATTCTGAAGGGTAATATGCTGCAATATCTTGCCTCTCAGCTTTACTGCCTCAATGAACCGGTCATATATTAGTTCAGCTCTCTTTTTTTTTTTTTTTTTTTTAGCAATTACCTATTATAAAGAGTCTAAGAAATCTGTAACATTTTCAAGTGACGCAGTGATACTCTGGTTTCTAGTACCTCCGGTGATTAGTACTTTTATACTCCCGAATCACCAAATATATCGGCTCTCTTTTACTGGTGTCTTCAATAATTGGTATCGGGATAAAATATCTTTGATATAACTCAGGAATTAAACGGAAGAAAGATATGGCAGCAAGAAGAAGAGGGGAAGACCAAATGCACCTGGAACATGTTGGGACACAATTACGCTCTTCAAAGGAAAAAAATACCCAGCAGCTGACAGCAGCTGCAGCAAAATTGGAGCATTTTCTACATACCCCGGTCCAGACGCCAATAAAAGGGGGGGACAGCAGGTAAAATTACAACAAGGGATATCACTGGATAGAAAAAGTCAGGGCCATTCATCAGCAACAGTACCAGCTACCTCCACAACAACAAAAAATGTGAATAATAAAAGTTTGGGGATGGTTGAGAAAAACTCCCAAAACGCAAAGGCTCCCATTGACCCTGGTCTCCCCTCCGAGTTGGAGCCGTAATTGAAGGACGTATTCCAGGCTGTGAATGTATGCAAGCTCTCCATGAAGGAACTATATGATCAACTGAAGGGGGTAAAGGAGGATATGACATTGATTAGATAAGACCTACAAAAAACAGCGGAAAGAACAACAGCCTTGGAGGGAAGGTTAAGTCAATTGGAGGATGACATGTATCCCTTAAAACATGAGGTTAAAAACATGAAAGAACAAATGCGTATATACGCGTCAAAAATGCATTAGATGGAGAATAGGCTCTGAAGGGATAATGTGAGACTGGTGGGATTGTCCGAAAGGAGTGAGGGCTCTAATTCCGTTGAGTTTTTAGAAAAGTGGCTCATAGAATTTTTTGGAAAAGAGACTTTTTCACCGTTATTCTCAATTGAAAGAGCACATAGATTCCCTTTTAGAGCACCGCCACCAGGAGGATATTCAAGGCCATTATAGGTGAAATTCCTTAATTACAAAGGTAAAGTGATGGTACTAAGAAAGGCAAGGGAGGCAGGAAGCATCTGCAATAAAGGAACCAGGGTCTCTGTGTATCCAGACTTTTTCGCCTGTTCTGCAGAAGCGCAGAGCTGAATTCATAGAGAATAGGCGCACACTACAAAAATGTAAACTGACATATGCGCTGCTTTACCCAGCGCGGCTAAGAGTAGCGGCGCTGGGAGAGACTCAGATTTTTGATTCCCCGACTGGAGTGGCATCCTGGCTGCAGGCTAATAAGGAGAAGCTGCAGACAAACTAAAATAAGGAGGAGGGGGGAGGAGAGGGAAGGAGGGAAATTGTTATATTGTTTGATCTCACTGTGTTTTCTTCCTTTTTTTTCTCCCCTTGAAATATGAGTTAAATTAAATTTAAGGGGGGGGGGGGGGGAGACACGCACATGAGGAGGGGTTACTTCTCTTATATGACTGAGAAAGGAATATGTTTAAAAAATCTTTTCATTATAATTTTTCTAAGCGAGGGGGATGGATGGGAGGGATAAGGGTGGAAGGGAAGTTATAGGAAAGTATGTCACATTGAAAGGATATGTGGAATATGTGGTGGAATTGGTCACGAAAAAGCCCCTTAGGGTGCACCTAGATAGGTGGAGGGGGGGAAGGGGGGGTGGGCAGATGAATTGGAGTCAGATGAAATGGAGGGGGGCGAATAGGCGAATAATACATAGTTACATAGTTACATAGTTACATAGTAGGTGAGGTTGAAAAAAGACACAAGTCCATCAAGTCCAACCTATGTGTGTGATTATGTGTCAGTATTACATTACATATCCCTGTATATTGCGGTCATTCAGGTGATTATCTAATAGTTTCTTGAAGCTATCAATGCTCCCCGCTGAGACCACCGCCTGTGGAAGGGAATTCCACATCCTTGCCGCTCTTACAGTAAAGAACCCTCTACGTAGTTTAAGGTTAAACCTCTTTTCTTCTAATTGTAATGAGTGGCCACGAGTCTTATTAAACTCTCTTCTGCAAAAAAGTTTTATCCCTATTGTGGGGTCACCAGTACAGTATTTGTAAATTGAAATCATATCCCCTCTCAACGTCTCTTCTCCAGAGAGAATAAGTTCAGTGTTCGCAACCTTTCCTCATAACTAAGATCCTCCAGACCCTTTATTAGCTTTGTTGCCCTTCTTTGTACTCGCTCCATTTCCAGTACGTCCCTCCTGAGGACTGGTGCCCAGAACTGGACAGCATACTCCAGGTGCGGGCGGACCAGAGTCTTGTAGAGCGGGAGAATTATCGTTTTATCTCTGCAGTTGATCCCCCTTTTAATGCATGCCAATATTCTGTTTGCTTTATTAGCAGCAGCTTGGCATTGCATGCCATTGCTGAGCCTATCATCCACTAGGACCCCCAGGTCCTTTTCCATCCTAGATTCCCCCAGAGGTTCTCCCCCCAGTGTATAGATTGCATTCATATTTTTGCCACCCAAATGCATTATTTTACATTTTTCTACATTGAACCTCATTTGCCATGTAGTCGCCCACCCCATTAATTTGTTCAGGTCTTTTTGCAAGATTTCCACATCCTGCAGAGAAGTTATTGCCCTGCTTAGCTTAGTATCATCTGCAAATACCGAGATTGAACTGTTTATCCCATCCTCCAGGTCGTTTATGAACAAATTAAATAGGATTGGTCCCAGCACAGAACCCTGGGGAACCCCACTACCCACCCCTGACCATTCTGAGTACTCCCCATTTATCACCACCCTCTGAACACGCCCTTGTAGCCAGTTTTCAATCCATGTACTCACCCTATGGTCCATGCCAACGCACCTTATTTTGTACAGTAAACGTTTATGGGGAACTGTGTCAAATGCTTTTGCAAAATCCAGATACACCACGTCTACGGGCCTTCCTTTATCTAGATGGCAACTCACCTCCTCATAGAAGCTTAATAGATTGGTTTGGCAAGAACGATTCTTCATGAATCCATGCTGATTACTGCTAATGATATCATTCTTATTACTAAAATCTTGTATATAGTCCCTTATCATCCCCTCCAAGAGTTTACATACTATTGATGTTAGGCTAACTGGTCTGTAATTCCCAGGGATGTTTTTTGGGCCCTTTTTAAATATTGGTGCTACATTGGCTTTTCTCCAATCAGCTGGTACCATTCCAGTCAATAGACTGTCTGTAAAAATTAGGAACAACGGTCTGGCAATCACCTGACTGAGTTCCCTAAGTACCCTCGGATGCAAGCCATCTGGTCCCGGTGATTTATTAATGTTAAGTTTCTCAAGTCTAATTTTAATTCCGTCCTCTGTTAACCATGTAGGTGCTTCCTGTGTTGTGTCATGAGGATAAACACTGCAGTTTTGGTTACTGAAGCCCCCCGATTCACTCGTGAAGACTGAGGAGAAGAATAAATTCAATACCTTTGCCATCTCCCCATCCTTTGTAACCAGATGTCCTTCCTCATTCTTTATGGGGCCAATATGGTGTCCTCCCTTTTTTACTGTTTACATACTTAAAGAATTTCTTGGGATTTTTTTTGCTCTCCTCCGCTATGTGTCTTTCATGTTCTATCTTAGCCATCCTAATTGCACCCTTACATTTCTTATTGCATTCTTTATAAATTCTGAATGCTGTGGATGATCCCTCAACCTTGTATTTTTTGAAGGCCTTCTCCTTTGCTTTTATATGCATTTTTACATTGGAGTTAAGCCATCCAGGATGTTTGTTCGCTCTTTTAAATTTATTACCCAATGGGATACATTGGCTAATGCCCTTATTTAATATGCTCTTAAAGCAAACCCATCTCTCCTCCGTATTCTTTGTTCCTAATATTTTATCCCAATTTATGCCTTTTAGCAAGGTTTGTAGTCTAGGGAAGTTGGCTCTTTTGAAATTCAGTGTCTTTGTGTTCCCTTCATGTCTCCTATTTGTGTGATTTATACTGAAACTAATTGACCTGTGATCGCTGTTACCTAAATTGCCCCGTATTTCCACATCTGTTATCAGGTCTGTATTGTTGGTAATCAGTAGATCTAGTAATGTTTTATTTCTAGTTGGTGCGTCTACCATCTGACCCATAAAATTGTCCTGCAAGACACTAAGGAACTGGCGAGCCTTAAATGAATGCGCGGTTCCCTCCGCCCAGTCTATGTCTGGATAATTAAAATCCCCCATTATGATAACACTTCCCATCCTTGCTGCTAATCCAATTTGTGATAGGAGATCCGTCTCCACTTCCTCCCTCAGGTTAGGGGGCCTATAGCATACTCCCAGTATTATTTTCCCCTTAGCTTCATCCCTTTGGAGCTCTACCCATAAAGATTCCACCTCCTCCCTAGCCCCCTCAGTGATGTCATCTCTCACATTCACTTGTACATTATTCTTGATATATAGGCATACCCCTCCCCCTTTTTTACCCTCTCTGTCCTTGCGGTATAGGGTATACCCTTGAATGTTTGCCAGCCAATCATGAGAGCTGTTGAACCAGGTCTCTGAAATTCCCACAAAATCCAAATCCTCCTTGTACAACAGTATCTCTAGTTCACCCATCTTGTCCGCCAGGCTCCTGGCATTGGTGAACATGCCACATAGTTTAGACCGGTCGCATATTGTCCTCATATTGGGTGTTTCAAGATTGCAACTTGGACTTGCTACTATACTCACCTTGTGTTTTTGTGCTTTGGTTAACCTACCACTAATGCCCCCAATACTACCCTCTGGAATATCTTCCGCACTGGCTATCACTGTCTCTGGACCCTCCCCCCCATCGCCTAGTTTAAAAACCCCTCTAACTTTTTGGCCATCTTCATTCCCAGCAGATCTGCACCCTCCTCATTTAGGTGCAGTCCGTCCCTTCTATAGTACCGGTTACCGACTGAGAAGTCGGCCCAGTCCTCCAGGAACCCAAACCCCTCCTTACTACACCAGCTCTTCAGCCACTTGTTTACTTCCCTAATCTCCCTCTGCCTCTCTGGTGTGGCTCGATGTACCGGTAGTATTCCTAGTACAAGGGAAATGCAGATCAAAAGCAAAACTGATAATGAAACACATAATAGAAGATAATATAAAAGAGGACTATACACAGTGGCTACACTCAGTACACATGGTATTAAAGGTAGTAATAACTAGAGTGTTTGTTTGATTTCTGCACAAAGTTATTTTGGATTTTTCATTCCAAATTATCCTTTATACTTCTCCTATTTTTACATGCAGGCTAAAATACTCAATATAGGCTCCTGGAATGTCAGTGGATTGGGTAATCCAGTTAAGAAGGCAGCAGTATTGTCTATGTTGGAAAGATATGGAATAGAGCTGATCTGCCTGCGGGAAACACACTTAACAAAGCATACAATCTCACAATTAAAGAATAGGAAATATCAACTTCAATATCACTCAGTTTACTCCTCTTATTCCAGAGGGGGTGAATGTTATGGTGAGAACAGGGGTGGCATTTTCTTGCAGACAGATCAGCGTAGATGAGATGGGTCGTTATATTTTTCTTTATTGCTTAATGGAGAATAGAATGTACGTTTTGGCAAATATAAAATGGAAGTGATGTTTAGATTAATGGAATTTATGTCAGATAAGGAAGACGTAACAGTTATAATAGTAGGAGACTTTAATGAGGTCCTAGACAAAAAGATCGACAGGTTCTGCCCAAGGGTACAGCTGGGGTCTATGGAGAAGAATAGATTGAGCCAATTCCTGGAGGAAACAGGGCTGATAGATATGTGGAGAGTGCAGAATCCAAAGGTTCAGCAATATTCTTGCTTTTCAAGCTCTTACTGTATGCTCTCCAGGATAGATATGGCCCTGGGAAATAGTATAGCATTGCAAATCATAAAAAAATATACTGTATCTACCAAGAGGGGTATCAGATCACTCACCAATAGTGCTGACATTGAACTTAGGGGGAAAAAGAGTTCACAGGGCTTGGAAAATAAGCCCATTCTGGTTTGAATTAATAAAGAAATCAGATGAGGTCCTGCCCAAACTGAGAGAGTTTGTAGAATTTATTAAAGGCACTGCGTTGGCTGCGACCCTCTGGGATGCTATGAAGGCATTCCTTAGAGGTATTTTGATTCAGCAGGTGGCAAAGCCTAATAAGGAATCTAAGGGAATGGGAAGAAACCATTAGAAGGGAGGTGTCAGTGGCGGAAAATAACTATGTAAGCTACCAATCCCTGGAGAAAAAAGAAATATGGATGAACAACAAGATTATAAAATAGCAATCATAAGGAAGGTTGAGAACAGACGATTCTTTCAGAAGCGATGTTCTTTTGGAGAGGGAGAAAGCGTAGGACGAATGCTGGCGCAGTTGGTGAAATCTAATTCTCCCCCCCTCTACCATACCTACAATTAGATTAAAAGGAGGGGAGATTACTTCTCTCAACTCAGAGATCATAAAAGCATTTAGTGATTATTATAAAATACTTTACACATCGTAGGAGACGGAGGTGGGGGAAGTAATGGAAAATTTCCTGGGGAGATTGGAGATACCGACCATTACACAAGGGGATACAGAGGATCTGGAAGCGCCAATAACTCTCGAAGAGCTCCAACAGGCAGTAGCAGGGATGGCTAACCAAAAATCTCCTGGCCCGGATGAGCTCCCGACTGAGACCTATAAATATTATGGAGAAGTATTGCTTCCGGAGCTGCTCAGAGCATTGAGAGGAGTGGCTACGGATGGGAGACTACCTGCCTTGATGTTAGAAGCAACTATTGTAGTGATACATAAAGAGGGGAAAGACCCATTAGATACAGCCTCTTATAGACCAATCTCTTTGTTATGCTCTGATGCGAAAATATTAGCTAAGGTGCTGGCAGCTAGTTTGAACAAAATTGTCTCAAAATGTATTTATCCAGATTAAACGGGATTTATAGCTAACAGATCCACTAGTATAAACATTAGAAGGACATTTCTGAATCTACAGATCCTGTCAGAGAATGTGGGATCGAGAGCTGTGCTATCACTGGATGTGACCAAGGCCTTTGATAGCTTGGAGTGGGGGTATATCTGGCGGGTTCTGGGGATAGTTGGGTTTGGTCCTTCTTTTATAGGATGGATAAAAATGCTTTATAGGGACCCTAGTGCCAAAGTTAGAATAAATAATGAATACTCAGATCCAATTGGGAAGGGGAACGAGACAGGGCTGCCCATTGTTGCTCCTAAGATCTAGCCCTGAGATAAAAGGATTCCAGAGGAGTACAGGAGAGGAAAAATTTGCATTATATGCGGATGATGTCCTTCTTTTTCTGGGGAACAAACCCTAGGAAAAGCTATGAATGTAGTGGAAGAATTCGGAAGATTTACAGGATTAGTGATAAATTGGGAGAAATCGTAGCTTTTACCGGTGGATCCTTCGAGTAGCCCAATTGTACCAGGAATGCCTCAATTAAAGGTAGTAGATCACTGAGATACTTGGGGATACTCCTAACGAAAGATCCTAATCAGTATATTAGTACAAATTTAATGCCATTATTGATTACATTTAAACAAAAAATTAACATTTGGAATTGGCTTCCCCTCTCGGTAGTAGGCCGATGCAGCTTAATAAAAATGATATGGATGCCACAACTATTGTATCTACTACATAATTCTCCAGCGTGGATATTTAAAAATGGTTTAAAAAAATTTAAACCCTTTCCAGAGGCTACAAACTCTGCAGCTCCTGACCGGGGAATGGGGCTTAGCGGTACCACACCCTCAGAGTTATTATTTGGCACCACAGTTGCAACACTTAATGGGATGTGAGATCCTGGGAGGAGGTACTCCAAATGGGAGAATAATGTTATCAGGAGCTCTCCATAATACAATGGTGGATGTGTTAGAGGCGGACTCTTTCTATTATAGGAATTCTTTAACAAAAATGATAATAAAAGTTTGGAAAACAGCCAAAAAACAGATGGGGTACACGGGGTTACTCGAACGCACCCCCCTTTGGAATAAGAAGAACCTACAGGAACTGTTGCCAATAGGAAAAGACAGATTACAGATTAGACATGCTTTGGAAGTCCAATTTAAGACACAAGTACTAGAATGGAATAATACCCCTCTTTTCCAAAGTATACTTAAGGTGGATACAACTAAGGGACTTATCTCGGAGCTATATGGACGACTAAGTAAAAGAGCTATTGTTGGTTCAGAGACCAGTAAAGATAGAGAAAGATGGGTAGAGGATATGGGGGAAATATCGCAGGAGCAGTGGAGGAGGATATTGGAAATGGGACCGATGGTTATGGTCTCGTCCTCACAGAAAGTATCTCATCTTATGTTTATATATAGAGCTTATTATACCCCTAAGAGGCTATTTAAGTATGGCAGAAGATCGAACCCAAAATGCCCTAGATGTCAGGAGACTGGAGATCTCATACGTATGGTATGGAGATGCCCAAAATTATTCTGAAACTGGGAGGGGGTTCTCGATACCATAAGTGAGATATATGGGATAACATTAGAGAGGGAGCCCAGACTTTGCATACTGGGATATAGGGAGAAAGCAAGGGAGAGGAAGAGTACTACAGTGGCAACGTTAAGGTGTTTATTTCAAGCCAGAAAAATCATTGCGTTAAGTCCAGGGCACCCCCAGCAGTGAGTGATTGAATCAATACTATAAATGAGACTATATGGAAAGAAAAAGCAGATTATACAAAAAGAGGAAATCTCAGGGAATTTGAGAGGATGTGGAGACCCTGGTTAGACAAAATGGGATCCCTCCCCCTAGAGGGGAGAGAATAAAGAGAGTTCTGTGAACCATATACAGCAAAATGATGAGCGCAAAATACATACTAAGGATAAATCAGCATAGGCATGTTTTAATACAATGCTATAATATATGAGGAGTAGTCATACCGGAAATATAATATAGAATAAAATAGGTAATAAACTGAGGTTATCAAATTTAGAGAGTAAATTAATATTAGGGAAGGGATAGGGGAAGGAGGAAGGGAGATGAGAGGGTTTATTAATGTGCATTGTAAGGTTGGAATAGGAAAATATATTGGATAAATGTCCTTTTTGTTGATGGTAAATCTGTACCCTATTTTATGAGAATTTGTATTGTGTAAAAAAAAAAAATGAATAAAGAATAAATAAGAAAAAAAAAAGACATGCTAGTGGGACTTACCACCGCTATGCTCTTGCTACAAAAGGGCCCTACTGCATTTGCAAGGTTGCTCGGGGAACTTGGTCTCCGAAATGTGTGGAGGATACATCCTAATTTATGTATGTATTCTTGTTACTCCGCCTCCCATGGGAGGCTTTCCAGAATCGGTCTGGGAAATGATGCCCTCCTTCCAACATTGTCTAACTCTAATATTGAGGCTAGGACTGTCTCGGATCATACCCCATTTTCGGTGGAATTTTCCATCCCAGGCGGATATGTTGGAAGCTCAGCCCATTTTGGTTGTCTTTATTTCCAGACCCAGACCCAATTGTGACTGTTTTTAATGCACATAATGTCTGTACAGCTGATCTAGAGGACAGTTCAATAAAATGTATTAATCATATTAAAACTGAAACGAAGGCCTGGGAAAACTTAGTACTGACACAGACACAATGTGGAAAGGCACAGGGCTCAGACGGCCTACCGGCTGAGGTCTATAAGAAATATACACCCCAGTTGGTACCTATATTGCTGAGGGTAGACAATGAGGCTTTAAGAAAGGGTAGATTTCCCCCATCTATGAATGAGGCAATTATTGTAATCCTGCTGAAACCTGGGAAGAGGCCTTATCACCTGACATCTATCGTCCTATATGACACCTTACATTTGATGTGAAACTTCTGGCCCAGGTATTGGCAAACAGAGTGGCTAAGATCATTCATAAATTGATCCATAGAGACCAATCAGCATTTATTCCAACAAGGTCTACGGCACAAAACTTATGCAGGCTTTTTCTGAATATGCAAATAATAGTAGATAATCCTGGGAATAGAGCCATATTTTCATTGGATGCTGCAAAAATGTTCAACAGCATAGCGTGGCCATATTTTTTTGGTAGGTGCTGTCACGCTTTGGTCTGAGCCCTGTCTTTATTAAATGGATTGAACTTTTGTATGCAGTGCCCTCAGCTAAACTTTGTATAAATGGAGAACTGTCGGACTCTTTCCGGCTGCATAGGGGCACACGGCAGGGGTGCTCTTTGTCACCCCTGTTGTTTGCCCTTGCACAGGAACCATTGGCTATACATTATTATAAGACTATGTGGTGCCGCGCTAGTCCTGGGTGAATTAGCTGAATAACTAAAATATAATAAAATAAGGATGTGCAATTAGAGATTTAGTGCCAACTAGAAGGTGATAATATCAACCGTGGAAGCACTCTCAATAAATAAGGCAGCAGCTCTGAATAGTGAAAATAATAATAAACATCTGTGATAATAATAATAGATAGCTATATCTCATCAGTGTGCATAAACAAATAATAATAATATAAAAAGATGTCGCAAATAAACAATCGGTGAATAAATCGCATCATATCCATAGATAAATTCACAATAATATACAGTGACAATTAATAATAATAAAGTGCATATTGCAATCTAAAGTGACTCATAATGTAAATCAACCATGCAACACATAAAGTGACATATGTGCAACAGTGTAATTACAAACAGTAATAAAGTGTCCAAAATTGAGCGGGTGTTATAGTGTAAAAGCTATTAGATCTAGCGTGATTAAAATATCCTAACATGCACGGTAATAATAGTGTGAGAAGTATCAGCAAAAAAAGTCCTTCTTTTTAAAATGTGGTAGCAGCGTCCTGGCATGCAGCAATAACAGTGCAGTGCTCAAGGTAGATCACAAGGTGCACATCTTCGTGTCTAAACACATATGTAAGAAGTGGCCCCTTACCTTAGGGTAATGGGGCAAACGCATTGACCAAAGATCTTTTTTTGGGGGAGTCCTCCTATAGATGTAGAACTTTATCCTCGCGATCCTTATCACAGGGGGTAGGTCCCTCGATGGTAAGGAGGATAAAGACAAGGGGAGTCCCAATAGTGTAACATAGTTTAAACCAGCAGCGTTTATTAAGTAAAACAGGGTACTCACATAGAACAACATAAAAACGATCCTATCTCCAACGAGCGGCGAGCTCGTAGACCTCTTGCAGCATGTACAGCCTGTCCCGTCCCTACGCGTGATGTCACACCGCACGTGACTTCATCAGGGGATGATGAAGTCACGTGCGGTGTGACGTCACGCGTAGGGACGGGACAGGCTGTACATGCTGCAAGAGGTCTACGAGCTCGCCCCTCGTTGGAGATAGGATCGTTTTTATGTTGTTCTATCGGAGTACCCTGTTTTACTTAATAAACGCTGCTGGTTTAAACTATATTACACTATTGGGACTCCCCTTGTCTTTATCCTCCTTACCATCGAGGGACCTACCCCCTGTGATTAGGATTGCGAGGATAAAGTTCTACATCTATAGGAGGACTCCCCCAAAAAAAGATCTTTGGTCAATGCGTTTGCCCCATTACCCTAAGGTAAGGGGCCACTTCTTACATATGTGTTTAGACACGAAGATGTGCACCTTGTGATCTACCTTGAGCACTGCACTGTTATTGCTGCATGCCAGGACGCTGCTACCACGTTTTAAAAACAAGGACTTTTTTGCTGATACTTCTCACGCTATTATTACCGTGCATGTTAGGATATTTTAATCACGCTAGATCTAATAGCTTTTACGCTATAACACCCGCTCAATTTTGGACACTTTATTACTGTTTGTGATTACACTGTTGCACATATGTCACTTTATGTGTTGCATGGTTGATTTACATTATGAGTCACTTTAGATTGCAATATGCACTTTATTATTATTAATTGTCACTGTATATTATTGTGAATTTATCTATGGATATGATGCGATTTATTCACTGATTGTTTATTTGTGACATCTTTTTATATTATTATTATTTGTTTATGCACACTGATGAGATATAGCTATCTATTATTATTATTTTCACTATTCAGAGCTGCTGCCTTATTTATTGAGAGTGCTTCCACGGTTGATATTATCACCTTCTAGTTGGCACTAAATCTCTAATTGCACATCCTTATTTTATTTTATTATATTTTAGTTATTCAGCTAATTCACCCAGGACTAGCGCGGCACCACATAGTCTTATAATTATTTATTCACAGGGTTTGGTTTGTACCTGATTCGGTGCAGGCAGCTTTTCCAATTGGGCCCATTTTAGTTTACACCTGATAGCGCGGGAATAATTATATATATTGAGTCATTGGCTATACATGTTTGTGCATCTATGGATATCACTGGTGTAGCGGTACCCCTGTAGGGGCTTCTGAGTGATTGTGGCCCACCTGTCACCCTGCCCAGCCAGGCATTCACTTCCAGACACTCCAAGACCATGAACATGTCCATCAGCTTTGTTTTTGTATTCTCCTCCTGCACAACACTTGCTGCAGACTATCTCTCTCCTTCTCCCACCAGCACAATTCTTCAGGAGTAGCTAGCACATGGTTAGGCCTAATTCTGGGTTCAGAAAGGCCTTAGCAAAGTTTCTTATTACAGGCAGGGACCACAGGCCCCTATAGTGTAGCAAAAGAGAGTTCTGGTGCTAGCTGCCCTCTTTGGTGGACTACTAATCCCAGGCAGCCCCTTGCAAACCCTGACAGCCCTCCCAGCTGCAGTGGCCCAACTTCACTGCCAGTAACATCACAGTCTCTCCTGCTGGCTCGTCATCCATCTCAGACTGTACACTCCCAGTCCCCTCCGGCATGCCTCTCCCAGCTCTCCCAACTGTGCCTGCCACTCACAGACACCTGATGTATCCCTCCTGGCGACTTGCCTGGCCGTATTCCCCGCTGTCCTCTCCTGCTCCTGTTCAGGGCACCCCTTGGGTTGTGGGGGGTTCCTGTTCAGCTCCAAGCCCCCTGGCCTAAGGTAACCTCCCCCCAGAGTAGGGGGCTTCCTCAAAGGTCCCAACAGCCTAATACTCCATCTCTAGTTCTTTCACCGAACAACTCCTCCCCAGCTGGGCTGACCCTGGGTATTTAAGGAGGCCTGCCCCCTGCCAATCCAGGTTGGTGATTAATCATGGCTCCTTAGAACACCCCAGACAACCCCACCTCTCTTCTCCACCTCCCTCCTAGAAGTCTCTAGAAGCAGAAGAGAGGTAACTGAAAGGTGAAACTAGCTTTGAGTCACCAGCCTACTCTAGGCCACTCCCACCCCACAGAGCAAAACAAACATGCCTAGCTTTTGGCTAGGCCTGCTTAAATTTACCTGCACTACAGAAAAATCTCACTCTAGCACCTACACTAGGTAGAGGGTGTTACACTGGGTTTTTGAGAGGTCCACACGAGGGGAGCCAGGGTGATGGAGCTGGGTGACAGGAGGACCTCAATCCCCAGAGCGATTCTCCAGGGGGGACTTCCCTTCATCCGAATATTCGAACATGTCCCAATATCCCCATGTTTTCTTGTATCGTTCTTTCTTGTTTTGGGCAGTTAGTACCAAATCTTCTAAGGTATTGATACTCCTAATTTGATTTTGATTTTTGATTTGACCTTATTGAGCCACATGGCGATGGAAGGGAGTTGGGGTCTTTCCAGCACTGAGTGACACAGGCTTTGGCAGCGTTAGTCAGGTGACGAAGGATTGATTTTTTGTACGTCCGAATTGGTATGTGTGAGAAGTGGAGTAGGAAGAAGGGATAATAAAATACATAAATTGTTGGGAGATTCTCCGTACCTCCGACCAGTATTCTTTGAGTTTTGAGCAGGACCAGAAGACATGGATAAAAGTGCCTGTCTCATCTCCACACCTCCAGCACCGCTCTGAAGTCTCTGGAAAGCATTTGTTCAGAACTGACGGGGTGAGATACCATTGCGTCAATATTTTATAATTGGATTCCTGTGTGCGTGTACAGGTGGAATAATTCAGTGAGAGATAGATGATGTTTTGACGCTGGGCAGGTGTGCAAGACCTATTTAGGTGCCTCTCCCATAGACGAGTTGTATAATGGGGAATGGAATTTTCCAAACGTATGGGCAATGTCTTTGGGTAAGAAGCACTTTTGACCATCTGTGTCTTTAATATATGGGATATAGGATGCCTTACGTTGGTCTCCGAGGGCTCGGGCTAGCAACTTATCGTCCCACTCAGACCCCAGTTTCTGGCAAGATTGCTGCTTTGGCTTTATAACGAAGGAGGTCGGAGACCTGCCTATGCAGGTGAGCAAGTTCAATCCCCACTGGAGAGGCTGGTGATCTCTTATGTTGTAGCTCAAGGACCTGAATGTCTGCCATCAATTTGGACAGTTGTACTTCTCTCGCTTTCTTGACCCACGATCCGTGTTTGATCAGAGTACCCTGTATGACCCCCTTGTGGGCTTCCCACACTATACCCGGGTCACTTTCAGGGGTGGCATTGGTCTGAAAGTATGCTGTAAGCTCTTGGACTTCATCAGTCAGAACCTCTGTGATCTGTAACAAACTCTTGTTTAGGCGCCATCACCAATCCGGGGCGGCGGCAGAGTTAGACAGGGAGAGATGCAGCATAACCGGTGCATGGTCGGACCAGGTTATACTCCCAATAGAAACATCTAATACAAGCGATAGTAGTTGGTGAGGGACCACAAATGGTCAATCCGAGAGTATAAATGGTGCGGTGTGGAAAAGTAAGAGTAATCACGCTCTCCTGCATGTAAGATACCCCAGGCATCCACCAACTGCAGGTCGTGAAGTTTCTACTGTTTACGTCTCTGGGACCCAATGAGGTTCCGGAGGAGGTATCTATACATGGGTGAAGAGGAACATTGAAATCTCCTCTGAGGATCAGTTTACCTTTAACTTGACCAGCTTCGAGAGGGTTTTACAGATAAACGAGTCTTGATGAACGGTAGCCAATGTCACTTTGATACCTCCAATGTGGCCTTTAAGAAAAAGATACCGGCCCCATGCGTCAAAGCAGCTGTCAGGAAGAGACCAAGGAATAAGACTAGAGATCAGGATAGATACCCCCTTAGATTTTGCCTCCCGGTTGGTGCCATGATATACACAATGAAAAAATCTGTTTTGAAGGAAGGGAAGTCCCCCCATTCTAAAATGAGTTTCTTGTACAAACGCCACATCAGTGCGAGAACATTTCAAATCAGTGAGAAGCATCTCCGGGAAGTTAAGGCCCCTGGCGTCTAGAGAAGTCAAATTTGGGGGGGCGGGTTGGGGAGGGTGGGGTGAAGGGGTAGATTACAGAGGGGAGAAGAGGGAGAGGGGGTAGGAAAGGAAGTAGATAGAACAGGAAAGAGTAGTCGGGGTTCAGTAAGAGGAACTACAAGTGGCACTCACTTCAGAACTCTCAAGTCCATGCAAGTGCAGGCCTATATAGGGAAGTGAACTGAAACAGCCAGAAGGTAGAGTCCGTACCGAAACCCCTCAGCATTGATACAGAAGTAAAAATATAGCAGCAACACAGTATTTTAGTAACCAAACTCTAAGAGGAAGACAAACAGTTGTATACGTATATAGCAACCCATATGAGCCGTTGCAAGCGGCTCCCCTTTTGGAGAGAATAAACATTGTTCCCCCCACTGGTATGGCAGCTGTGTCTTAGCATGCAGTGGCCCATGGCGTTAAACATATCTGTCACCCATCCTGCATACAGGAGAGAGGTGAGGCAGTTCCAAGGGGTCACGGCTCCACCTGGTGATATAGGCCAGGGAAGCATGGTCGCCAAGTGTTCCATAGGTAATTCACCACGCCCATGCATGTAACACCCCAGCACAGCCCCTTATTCCTCTAGTCAGCCGTACCAGGGGGCTCACTCCCAACCCACAACCTCGTCACCCCTCACTTCCCTCACTCACCATAGTTGCCCGGCCGGGCTGGAGGCACAGCAAACTCACAAAAGTTGTGAAATGGCCATGGGGGGGGGGGGGCCAGAAAAATATACATTGGGGCCCACCGGGGAGGAAGAAGCTCCTCTTAGCCACAAAGGGCAAGGGAAGCTGCTCAATCCAAAGAAGGAGGGCCCCCTTCGGGATCCACACATCCCATGCCAATAACGTTCTATGTAATAACATGCTATGCAACTCTATGCAGCAAGGGTATACGATCCACATAGTGTGGTCCGGCAAGAAAGTCTCTGCACATACATAACCTATCTGTGAACAAATGGTAAACATTTCTTTTAAATGCAGTATAATCGTACTTCATGAGTAACATCCTGTGCAGTGTTATTGGACTCTGAACAAACGAAGGCCCCGGGTAACGATCACTCCAAAGATAGGGTTACGGTGTCAGGGTATCTATAGGAATTGCAGAAACCGAGTCATTGAAAGGGCTGGCATCTCTAAACAGGAAAATAGGGGAGCAGCATGCACTGAGTCCCAACGGGCCGTTGAGCCTTGCAGGGAAAGTCCTAGGAGGAATTAAGACTCACAATCTCCAGGTAGGGATGCAGTGCGGGATCCACGCCGCCCTCTGCCCCTTCGGGGGGGAGACCAGGCAGTGTAGGGGAGGGACCCGTGCATCGGGCTGGTCGCAACAAGGGTTGTAGCCACTTCGGGATCGGAAAGGCATCTGTCTCCAGGAAGGCAAACAGTCCCAGTAGATCCTCCACAGGGTAAAAGAGGTGGGGCCCCTCCTCACCTTCAAAGAGATAGGTAAACCCCAATGATAAGTGCAGCCTAGTTGCCTCAACTTATCCAGGAGGGGTCCTAGCAGTGCACGTCGCTGCAAAGTGGCCCTAGACAGATCATGCAAGATCTTCACTTTGGCCCCATCAAAATCAACGTGACCTACCTCCCAGGCTTTCTGCAGAATGAGCTCCTTGTGGGAGTAGCGACGCAGGTGGCACAGGACATCTCTGGGTCTGTTCGGACCTGAGGAGCACAGACCAAGGGCTCTGTGCACCCTGTCGAATTCAAGATCCTGGGGTGCAACCAAGGTTGCCAGCTGCTGACAAATCTCCAGGACTGTGGGTTGCAGGGACTCCTGGCCTGTGGCTTCTGGGATGCCTCGCAATCTCAGACTGTTGCGGCAGCTCAGATCCTCGAGTTCTTCCATGTGCAGCTGCAGGGAGGTGACCTGAGCAACCTGTGTGGATTGAGCCTGCTCTAGCTAGAACACCTGGCTCTCTAGGGAGGATAAGGACGTTTCGCCGTGGCGATCCTGTCAGACAGTAGCTGCACATCTGCCTTGACTGAGTGGATGTCCCTGAGGTGCGTTTCCAGTGCTTCCATGACCCGCCGCATCAGGAGCGCTTGGAGGAGAGCCCTGAGATCTGGGTTCCCCATGATAGAGGGCAGGGGGGGGCTCAACTCTGATCAGCTTCCCTGTCCCTGCTGAAGAAAAGCATCCCCACAACATGACGCTGCCACCACCATGTTTCTCAGTGGGGATGCTGTGTACAGGGTGACGTGCAGTGTTAGCTTTTTGCCACACATAGAGTTTTGCTCTTAGGCCAAAAATTTTAATTTTGATCTCATCTGACCAGAGCACCTTCTTCCACATGTTTACTGTGTCCCCCACATGGCTTCTCGCAAACCACAAATGGGATTTCTTATGGCTTTCTTTCACCAAATGGCTTCTTGCAACTCTTCCATAAAGGTCAGATTTGTGGAGTGCACGACTAATAGTTGTCCTATGGGCAGATTCTCCCACCTGAGCTGTGGATCTCTGCATCTCCTCCAGAGTTACCATGGGCCTCTTGGCTGCTTCTCTGATGAATGCTCTCCTTGCCCGGCCTGTCAGTTTAGGTGAATGGCCATGTCTTGGTTGGTTTGCAGATGTGTCACACTCTTTCCATTTGCGAATGATGGATTGAACATTGCTCCGTGAGATGTTCAAAGCTTGGAATATTTTGTATAACCCAACTCTGCTTTAAACTTCTCCACAACTTTTATCCCTGACCTGTCTGGTCTGTTCTTTGGCCTTCATGATGCTGTTTGTGCACTAAGGTTCTCTAACAAACCTCTGAAGGCTTCACAGAATATCTGTATTTATACTGAGATTAAACTAGACACAGGTGGACTCTATTTACGAATTAGGTGACTTCTTAAGGCAACTTGTTCCACTAGATTTTAGTTAGGGGTCTCAGAATAAAGGGGGCTGAATACAAATGCACACCACACTTTTCACATATTTATTGGCATACTGGCATTGGTGAACAAACACTTTAATTCATTGTCATATTTAGTACATGCATTTTGCATTTTTTTGTTGTTGTACAAATAGTACCATTTCCAATGGTTGTTTGTAACATGGGAACCTTCTTATAACCTGCCATAGCCCTCCCCCATCTTCCCCCATTCCACCCACCATTAGGGACTGACCCTGTCTGACCCATTATAATCAAATTCACCCTCCCCCTCAATCCTAGTTTAAATACTATTGTTTAAAGGACGTAGGAGTGTGGGCAGGCACCAAGACTTTATAGGCACAATAAAGATACTTGTATCATTAAAATTCTAGTTTTATTTCATTTCAAAAAATGGTGTATTAAAAGCAGGGAAAGACAGAGACAGGATAAAACCTTATATAGTAAACATCATTTACAGAATATGCACTCCATACAAAGTAGATCAAGAGACAACGAAGCTATTGGATCAATAAGGGATACAGACAACCTATTGATCTATATAGTTACAGTACATATCGTTGAATCAGCGCCATGTGGTGATGGTAGCCAAGATTCTGTAAAAGATTATGGGCTCGACATGTTGCGCGCTCAAGCGCTTCTTCAGGAGCATATACTACGATAGCTGTAATGGATAGTACATTATTAACAGCCTTCCCAAGTTATTTTTGTATATATACAAAATTAATATGCATATTTTCATACGGGTCAACAGATAATACATGGGGGCCGTTAGAAACAGGGACACCAGGAGGACACCAACACTGCAAGCATATCAAGCCGGAAAAGGGGCAATGTGGGGACGGATGTAACATAATGTAGATGTGTAATGAGGGATAAAAAATGTAGGTAAATTGGAATAGAATATATATTGGGTGAGGGGGGAGAGAAAAGGTAAAAAATAAAAAACAAAGAGAGGAAAAAAGTATGGAAAAAGGGAGACAGAAAGAGGGGGAGGGACAGAGGAGGAGGAGAGGGAAAAAAAGGGGGAAGGGGGGGGGGGGGGGAAGGGGGGGAGGGGGGGGGGGAACAGGGGGGGGGGGAAACAAAGGGCAGGGAAAGGAAGGAAAGGGATGATGAGGGAAAGGGATGGAGGGGGAGGAGGGGGAGGGGAGGGGTGAGGGAAAAGAGGGGAAAGAGAAAAGAATATTATGGATTAGAGATAGTAGTGACAGATGAGCTATGCGGTATATGTGTGGTTATTAATGTATATATGTATATATACGAGTTTAGTATATATAAGTAATTCCCAATAGTGGTAGTATAACTCACATGTCCATAGATATATAGCTTTAATTGGAGTGAGATATAGTACAATAAGACTTACCCAAATTAATGTGAGGCTATATTTAGAAGCGGGAGGGGGCAGAAGTAACCAACCCTCAGCTGTTTCTCTGTTAGATAGAGGTAGTTCCCAGCAGATAGGTTACCAGATTCTCCCAACAACATCATAAACTAAGGGATATATTGAACAAACACTGGCCGATCCTTCAGGAGGATCCCATTTTAAATAAGTATATCAACCCCTTCCCACAGATCACATTCAAACGTACTAAATCTCTAGGTGATCAATTAACTTCAAGCCACTTTTCTGTTACACCTAAAACTACACATTCCAAACCAGGAATATACCAATGTGGGAAATGTTCCTTCTGCCCTTGGGTGAAAGAAGGAAACTCTTTTATATTACCTAATGGAGAAAAATTTACACCTAAATTTCACGCAGATTGTGATACAAAAGGTGTGGTATACTTAATGACATGCCAATGCGGCGCATTTTATGTTGGGAAGACTATTAGACATCTACGCTGCAGAATTAGGGATCATATTTATTATTCTGGAGAAGGAAAAATGATTACGGCAGTCAGCAGACACCTTGACCTCTATCACAAATTTAATACTTCCCTTGTTTCATTTATCGCACTAACAGTTATCCCACTGGACCCCAGAGGCGGGGAGTGGGACAAAAAAGTATGCCAACAAGAAACACTCTGGATTGAGCGTTTGGGGGCCACTGTCCCCCCTGGGATTAATGAGGCTCAATCATACAAACCATTTCTCTAATCTAATTTACTTTCTTATCCAATTCTATCAAACACTATATATAAGATACATGCATACTAAATTCAAATCAGGCTGTCTGGGAGTCCAACAGCTTTGGCTACTATTTGTAAACTCCCTATATGCCTCTGGATATGTGTCACCATTCTTTTTAAAAAAATCTTTTGTATGGTTTTGGGTATACATTAAGACATTATATATCTAACACTACTGAATAGAATCTTCTGCATAATATCATGCACTGCTATATACTGTATATTATGTGCCTGCTGCCAAATTTTTGTTTTTGTTTTTGTGTCTTTTTTGTCTCGCCCTGTTCTTGTTTCGCTTTTATTTTGTTTTGTTTTGTTGTTTCCTACTATACCGTGATCATGACCCTTGGATGCCGGTCTTACTGTTCATATTTCCATTAATATCTATTTATTCTTATAAAATATTTGCTTATTAATATGTCTATAGTTCATAGACAATTTCCCTTACACATATAATATGGGGGCTATCTTGGGACACCATGGATGCACCTCCTGTATTGCATGATCTGGTTAGGATTACCAGGAGCAATGTGCGGCCGCCCAGCGCCACATCTGCATGCTCTTTGTCTGCAGATGGTGGCGCATATGGTATTCCGTGGTTGCCGGGGCGACATGGGCTCATCGCTATCTCCCTCCTCTTCCCCTCCCCCTGTGGGCGGGTGACTATGGATGGACGCGATGGGCCCGGCCTCCCCCTTTGGTTGCCTGGATACCTAGACGCGGCTGCCTTTTCCCAGCCTGACGCTCTTCCGTCATGGAACAGCGCCGGGAGTCGGGACATGCGCAGTACGCGCCTGCGGCCGACCTGGATGATGTCACGTCGGCTACGCCGATTGGTGACTACAGGTGGGGCGGGTGTACAAGAGACGCCGCAATGGCGTCTCCTACAACATTACCTGCACTAACTACTAATTGTGGTGGGACGGCGCACCAGCGCTCCACCACCAACTACCATACCTACATTCTCTACAACTAGGTAAGCTTACAACGCTCTTATCTCCTTTCCTTTCTTCCATTCCCACTTAATTCAGATGCTACTTTATCTTATCATTTGTGTCTTCCTATTCTAACAGACTCAGCAAGATTGGGGATATAAATCGCTGGGAACTATTATGGTCTTATGTGTAGATGAACCATATGAGTCAGTTTATGACCAACAAGTGTTTCTCCCCTGTTCTACCTATCTGCTGGGAACTACCTCTATCTAACAGAGAAACAGCTGAGGGTTGGTTACTTCTGCCCCCTCCCGCTTCTAAATATAGCCTCACATTAATTTGGGTAAGTCTTATTGTACTATATCTCACTCCAATTAAAGCTATATATCTATGGACATGTGAGTTATACTACCACTATTGGGAATTACTTATATATACTAAACTCGTATATATACATATATACATTAATAACCACACATATACCGCATAGCTCATCTGTCACTACTATCTCTAATCCATAATATTCTTTTCTCTTTCCCCTCTTTTCCCTCACCCCTCCCCTCCCCCTCCTCCCCCTCCATCCCTTTCCCTCATCATCCCTTTCCTTCCTTTCCCTGCATTTGTTTCCCCCCCCCCCCCTGTTCCCCCCCCCCCCTCCCCCCTTTTTTCCCTCCCCCCCCTCCTTTCCCCTTCCCCCCCCCCCCCCTTCCCCCTTTTTTTCCCTCTCCTCCTCCTCTGTCCCTCCCCCTCTTTCTGTCTCCCTTTTTCCATACTTTTTTCCTCTCTTTGTTTTTTATTTTTTACCTTTTCTCTCCCCCCTCACCCAATATATATTCTATTCCAATTTACCTACATTTTTTATCCCTCATTACACATCTACATTATGTTACATCCGTCCCCACATTGCCCCTTTTCCGGCTTGATATGCTTGCAGTGTTGGTGTCCTCCTGGTGTCCCTGTTTCTAACGGCCCCCATGTATTATCTGTTGACCCGTATGAAAATATGCATATTAATTTTGTATATATACAAAAATAACTTGGGAAGGCTGTTAATAATGTACTATCCATTACAGCTATCGTAGTATATGCTCCTGAAGAAGCGCTTGAGCGCGCAACATGTCGAGCCCATAATCTTTTACAGAATCTTGGCTACCATCACCACATGGCGCTGATTCAACGATATGTACTGTAACTATATAGATCAATAGGTTGTCTGTATCCCTTATTGATCCAATAGCTTCGTTGTCTCTTGATCTACTTTGTATGGAGTGCATATTCTGTAAATGATGTTTACTATATAAGGTTTTATCCTGTCTCTGTCTTTCCCTGCTTTTAATACACCATTTTTTGAAATGAAATAAAACTAGAATTTTAATGATACAAGTATCTTTATTGTGCCTATAAAGTCTTGGTGCCTGCCCACACTCCTACGTCCTTTAAACAATTTATATTAGACGTGGCACACATACTTACCTTGTATCCGCATGACCACTGTGCGATGATACGTTCCCTAATTATGTAGTTTAAATACTATTCCAGCCTTCCCATAAACATCTCCCCCAGTACAGCAGACCCCTTTCCATTTGGGTGCAAACCGTCTTTAGCATATAGTTTGTATCCCAATGAAAAGTCAGCCCAGCGCTCTAGAAATCCAAATCCCTCCGTCTTAAACCAATTCTTCAGCCATGCATTCAGTTCTCCAAGCTCCCCCTGTCTTTTCTGTGTTGCACACATCACAGGCAATATTTCTGAGAAAATCACCTTGAAGACCCTTCACTTTAACCTGCAGCCTAGTTCTTCAAATTTATTCTTAAGGAGCCTCCGCCTTCCATGTATTCTGTCATTGGTTCCAACATGGACCAAGACAGCTGGGTCATACTCAGCCCCTCCCAGTAATTTATCAACCCGGTCCACCACATGCCGAACCCTGACAGAAAAACATTTGGTTGAGGCGATCCTGGTGACAAATGATTCTATCAGTACTTCTAATTATAAAACCTTCTGTTACCACCATCTGTCTAGGCCTGCCTGCACTACCCTCACCATTCCTAGTAGATGGGCTGTTCTAGCAGTGACATCTAGGGCGGTGACCTCTAAATTTACCATCTCAACATCGTCACCCAACATAGCAAATTTTGTTTGGGTCCTCAAACCCAGGGCTGGCCTTCCTTTTCTATGAGCCCCTACCACTCTCTCTGACAACAGTAACCCATCTTTCTACCTGATAATTCTGACTTACCTCTCCACCATCCAAAGTTCTTCAAGGTGCTTTCCGTAGGGTGGACTATTCATCCAGCCCACTCATGGCTGGGGAACTTCCTGGTCTTGAAAGCAGAAGCTCCATTCCTTTGAAGCTTTATGAAACTGTTTTTATTTCAATGCAAGGGTGTTTCATCAGCAAAATGGGCTGCTTTTCAGCAGGGACTGTAGTGTTACACACAGGGTTGAAACTAGGGAGGCATGTGCCCTGGGTGCTATATTAAGAGGGGTGCTGCTGGCACCCATAAACAGTGGGGTGCGATACGCACTGAGTATACTCTCAGTGAGAGTGTCGTGGGCTGCCTGACACAGCCCCACTGAATCTGTACCCCATGCTTTAGTAACAGCCGGAGATCAGTGTGAGAACAAGTCTCTCTTGCTCCACCCATATGATAGAGCCGGGAGGTCTTTTCTCATACGAGCTCCGGCATCTGATGAGCAGTGGTAGCGCCAGGTGAGTGCGGTAGCACCCCCATCAGTAGCTGTCTTGTGCGCCTCAGGGGAGATGTTGTCAGTTTGGAGTCCTGGTCTCCTGCTTGTCATGATGACTGCAGGTATACCCGGCTCGAATACAAGCAGCGGCTCCCACCCCTATGTGTACAATGGTCAAAAAAAAGGAGGGGGGTGCAGCGCTATAAACAAATAAATACAAGAATGTAATTGTCGACAATGATGTCACAATAAAAGAAGTGAAATAATATGTGAACAGTGACATAAATATACAGTAAATAAAGTGACACATGACCAGTATAAAGATCAATAAAAATAAATGTCCATATGTGATGAAAAGGGACCACATATAATGGTAAATCCCTTTGGTGAGTGATCCAAAACAAGCCATGTGACGATCATTAAAATCTTGAGCAGAGATCAAAGTGAATGGTGAAAAACCATGAAAAGACCACCACCGAAAGTACTAGTCTCTTACCAGAAAGAGTGGACTTGTACAGGTGTACACCTGACAAGCCAATCAAGCTTGGAAGGTAACCAATGAGGCACCAATTTAATGTATGGAATAGAGCAACTGGATGGATGTTCCGTTGAATTCAGCAGAGTAGACACAGCTTACATGCAGATGCAAGTCAGCCAAACCATAGATAAAGGAAAGAGATAGGGCACATAGCGTAATACTGTATAGGATATTTATTCCAGATAAAATCATAAGTATTACACTTACATTTGCCAATAGGAATACAAGCGCTTGAAAAG